>NW_022196897.1:165016131-165029981 GCF_008632895.1 Mastomys coucha | reverse complement strand
CAGCCCCCGTCCATCCCCATTGTCTAAATGTCATCTGATCTCCAAGTGCTTCTGCCAACACCTACCTCTGCAGGAAGGTTCTATCTACATATTTACCCAGGTGGCCCCTTTATGCAGACTGTTTTGTGACTCACATCTTGACTGAACTTGTCTGAACTCTGCAGCTCCTTATCACAATGATGCCAATAACAATAGCCATTACACTCAGGCCCAGCTCACAGCTGGGTATGATGCAGGTGAATCCCTTAGGCATGATGTATTTGGACACACCCTGCCTTTCGATGGAAGAACAGCAGGGGACCAGATGGTAGTATTGTTTGCTTTTCTCGTAGTTAAGATCAAATAAATACTAGAAACAACTTAAGGGAGAAAGGACTCATTTTGGCTCACAGTTTAGGGGTGTACAGTCCACAATAGCGGGTCGGGTAACATGGCAAGCAAGAGTATGAAGTTGCTTATTCACATTCAGACATATCAGAGACAAGACAGGAAGCAGGACCAGGTTATAAGCCTCCAGGCCTGACTCCTGGAGATCCACTTTCTCCAACTAAGCCACAAAGGTTCCACAACCTCCCCAGACCGCACCCTGACCCAGGGACCATGAACTTGTTGGGAATATTTCGCATTTAAACCACAGCAACAATGAGGCCCGTATGATCATCTTTGAGGAATGGAAGCATGACCTCTACCTGTCATGTCTGCGTTTGGACCTCGTGACATCAACTAGAGAATGTACATTATTGGGGTGGTTTGGATGAGCAATGTCTCCCATAAGTTGACATCTGTGCACACTCAGTTCCCAGTTGCTGGTACTGGCTGGGAAGTTATAGGGGGTGTGGCCTTGCTGGAGGAAGTGGTTCACTGGGGCGGGCTTTAAGAATTTAAAGTTTTCCTCTTCACTCTGCTTCATACTTGCTTTTGAAGATGTGAGTCCTCAGCTTCCTGGTCTACCTGCTGCTTCCTGCCGCGCTTCCCATCATGATTGGCTCTTATCTCGCTCTATGGAGCCTTTCACGGAGCGCTCTGTGGAGCTCTAGATGTGAGTCCTCAGCTTCCTGGTCTACCTGCTGCTTCCTGCCGCGCTTCCCATCATGATTGGCTCTTATCTCGCTCTGTGGAGCCTTACACCGGAGCAAGCTCTTCTACCCCCAGAGTCCTTGGTCGTGATATTTTATCACAGCAACAGAAAGTAACTAACACAAATGTACACTGTGTGATATAAGGTACAATCTTAATGAGGGCCATTCTATGTATCAACTTCCTGTAATATTCAAAATAAATGAAATGTATTGTTCAAGTCAGCCAGGGAGGTGAGCGCTCTTGATTTTCTGGGAATTGCTGCACTCTAGTCAATCATGCAATTAAAGCCAAGCGCCCTGTGGGATTCACATGGCTTGAGCAATGCCCAGAACCCATTTCTGTATTCACCTCTTCCCGGCTTTGGAGATTCCAATTTAGACCTTTCTACACCATAAATATTAAACATGAGCTCCTGAGTTCCATTTGAAAGATTCCTCAAATTCTCGTCATTATTCTTCCAAATAACAAGCAATGAGCAGGAACATTGGGTGGACAGAGTTTCATTTGAGCTCATTGAAAGTGTGGCCCAGCTGGCACTGGAGAAATGTGTGACTGCCCATTTTCTCCTGTGGATGCTTGTCTAGGAAAGAATAAGAAAATGAAATCCTTCCCACAGGGTGAATTTTTCCTTCAGAGAAATGTACCTTATACTTTGTATACTTTGTATGCTTAAACAAAGATTAACAGTAAGAGATGTAGATGCCCACAAGCCTCAAAATTTCAGTGTCAAGTCAGTCTCGAGGGTGTCAGATAAGAAAGAATGGTCCTGGGAGCCTGCCACAACAATTGTGTGTGTGTGTGCACTGTGTGTGTGCACTGTGTGTGTATGCATGTGTGTTATGTGAGTGTATATGAGTGTGCATGTGTGTGCGTATGTATGTATATGTGTGTATGTATGTATCTGTATATGTGAGTGTATGTGTGTATATATGTATGTGAGCTCATATGTATATATGTGTATGTGAGTGTTTGTGTGTATATGTATGTGTGTATATATGTATATGAGTATATATGTGTATATGTATATATGTGTATGTTAGTGTATGTTTGTGTATGTGAGTGTATGTGTGTATGTGAGTGTGTGTGTGAGTGCGTACATGTCTATATGTGTATGTATGTATATGTATATGTGAATGTGAGTATATGTGTGTGTGTTCATGGGTATGTGTGTGACTGCATTTGTGTGTATGTATATATATGTGTATGTTTGTGTATATGTGTGTATATGTGTATGTGAATGTATATGTGTGAGTGCACATGTTATATCTGTGTTTATATATGTGTGCACATGCGTGTTTTGTATGAATACACTATGTATATGTGTGAGTGTATGTGTATATGTGTGACTGCGTTAGTGTATTTGTGCTTATGTGTGTGTGTATGTATATGTGTGTAAGCCAGCTGACAACACTGGGTTTCTTCCTTAATCACTCTCCACCTTACTGTTTCAGGCAAGCTCTCTCACTGGCCTGGGCTCACTGCTTGACTGAGCAGACTGGCCAGTAAGTTCCAGGGATCCTCTTGTCTCAGCTCTCCCATAGCTCAGCGTCACAGGCATGCACCCCTGTGGTTCCTGGGGATGTAAACTTATGTCCTCACAAGCAAGGCATTCTGCCAACAGTGCCATCTCTAGAGCCACCAAATCTCAAGTCTTGTTTAAATTGCTGTATGGAAAACTTATAAGCCATTTCTGAATTGTACTACCTACTCACAGGTTTGAAATGCAGAACATAACCCCCCAGACCTTAGCCATTTACCAGTGATTACAGCACACAGCAATGGCCCTCCTGCAAAGACAACTGGCCTCCGTACAGGAAGGTGACCTGAGGGGGCGGCGCTGTCAGATCCGGATGGTGGAGCATCTGGAAAGTACACACTCCTTCAGAGAGGATGATGGCACTATGCTCAGAAGTTACTGTTGAGTCTCGGAGTAGCGCTTCGCCACATCCATGGACAAGACAGAAGAGACTCAGAGGGTCAGCCTCCAGCCCTGTCTTCAGTGTCTACAGGGTCAGTTGTAGACCTGGGACAACTTCAGCTCACACAGCCTTGGTGCCTTTGAGTGTCAAGCATAGAGCAGTGGCCTCTTGGGCTGAGTTGCAGAGTGTCTAGTGCCCACCACAGAGCTGATGCTGGTATAGGGCCAGCAGCTGGGCCTCAGTATAGCCAGAAAACAGTATATTGTGTGGACTATCTCAAGTAAATTTTCATAAGATCACTTCATTTCTAGCATTCCTTTTTTATTGCAAAACTTACTGCTCCCTACCACCACCCCCCCAAAAAAAGTGATTTGGGGCTGGAGAAACAGCTCTGAGGTTAAGAACACTGGCTGTTCTTTGAGAGGACCCAGGTTCAACCCCCAGTACTCACATGGCAGCTCACAACTGTCTCTAACCTGACACCTCCACACAGACGTATGTGCAATACACATGAAATAAATTTTTTTAAAGAAATATGATCCATTTCTCAGACCCATTTCTGCCCAGTAGGTATTTGAATGTCCATCATGCACCCAGCAGGAGTCTCCACAGGGCAAGACTGAAGATCAAGCAGGATTGCCATTGGCTTTGCAGCTGGTACGCCAGGCTGCAGTCCTAGCTTCATGTTGCAGTGACAGTGTTCTCCCTAACTAAACGGCCCCAGTCTCTGTCCTCTGAAGGAGCTGAGGAGCCTTCTTCACACAGCCGGAGTAAAGGAGAAGTTCCCGTGGGACAGAGGAGGAATGGTGAAGAGTACATGTTTCCAGAGGCCTCTTTTCTATCTGAAGCAAAGATATAACAATGCTGCCATGTTAGGAAAAGACCACTGTAGGAGACAGGGTCACAGGCCACTAACTGCTTCACAGGGAATGGTAAGGCCAGGAGCCAGGAAGCATTCAGAGAGAAATTTATGACAAAAGAGATGCTAGAGTGGAAGGTCAGAGGGTGCTTGGGACAATGTGGATTCTAGAACAGGGCATGAGGTAGGGCAGAGAATAAGAGCCAAGCTTGAAATGAGGCTGACCAGTTTGCCTCCTGTTGTGCGACAAGATGCAAGGATGTAAGGTTCATGGTAGACACTGCTGCAAAGGTCCCTGTGCACTCTCCCAGTCGAATGTATAGCACACATATTATACAGACAGTAAAGCTTGCATCTACACATAGCCACACAAGCTCACATACAGACAGTAAAGCTTGCATCTACACATAGCCACACAAGCTCACATACTGTCGTGCACACACACACACACACATTGAAGTACTCACTCATGCTCACACACTTGAGTAGATGCAGTCAAACATATATCACACACACATATACCTAAGCACGCAAACTGAAAGATGCATTCATGTGTGTTCATATACACATTAACATGCTCAAATGTGCACACACACACACACACACTTGAGTGTGACTTCCCAGATGAACCTTCATAGACACAGAGGGATGGTGCACATATTCATAGATGTAGGAGCACCACACACACACACACACATACACACACACACACACTCAGAAAGAGAGCCTGCCTATTTGTTTTTCTGAGACCTCATATTGCCAGATGTTTGTGCCCTGCATGTTAGAGGGTAAATAGCCGAAATCAGGAAATGTATCAGCTCTGAGATCAGCTTCACAGAGAGTCTGTCATCAAAGATCATCACAAAGCCCGCCTTTTATTGCTGTCCTGCCTTCAGAGCCTCAACAGCTACCCCAGTATTGCAGTATTGTCTCACAAACACAGTCCTCTTCTTGGGGGACTGGTGCAGGCCGATACTGGAGTTCCAAAGAGTCTATGTGGGCTGGTCACCAGTCAGCTATGCCAGGGGCCAAGTTCTGTTTTGTAAAGAAAGCTGCCCACCCATCGGCTAGAGCCCCTCCTCCAGGGCTCTGTCCGCCTGCATACAGAACACACCCATGAATTATCTATGCGTCTTAGAGGCCTGCTTGACAGGGAATGTGGGAACCTTGCAGAAAGGTTTCTAGCAGCGGGACTCGGCGGCTAATTACGCCTCACTGTCAGAGATGCTGTCACATCTGCTGGGGGAGCAGGGGTCTTCTCCTGTCTTCCTTGTGAAGAGGAGGGAGCTAAACAAACAAACCACACATTGGCAACAGTATAGAGCTGTGAGCTGGGGCAGTGTGTCCAAGGTCGCCAGAGACTTTCCTGGATAGTGAGTTGGGCACCCAGGCTTTGGACAAGTCATGCTCACCAATAAGCCTCTGTTCATATGTGGAAGGCTCTCAGATCTGCCTGGCAGTCTGGTGGACCAGGACCTAAGCATATATTAAGGGAGGTGCTGACACACCAAGGGTGTTTGACACAGCAGAACTTCTAACAGGTGGGAAATTCCATGTCTTCCACTGTGTTTTCCACCTACGACCCTGTCCAGCTCTGAGCCTCTGAGCTTCAGTCACCACTCTGCACTCCTCACTTATCTTAAACTAGTGTTGCTTCTCACCACAACCCCTTGCCTGGGGTCTTCTTCAGCTACTGCACCAGGGGCTGCTGGGTGGGAACTGTCTGTGATTCTGCAGCACAGAGCCAGCTAGATCCATGTCACCTGGTACCTGGAACCTGCCCAGCAACGGTGCTTCAGGCTCAGTGTACCCTACATGGCTGCTGCCTTCCAGCTGCAGGTGCAGCAGATACAAAGACAGCCCCGGAGAACTGTCTGCTACAACTTTCACACATCCAAAGAACACTCTAGGTGTTCAAAACTATGTGATTGCAGGGATCAAGGTTAGTCTCTGTCCCCCATGGCCAATGCCTTGGCCAATGTTATGGTTCAGAATCTGTGCATCTCCCTTCCAGTTCAGTCACTGGAGAAGACACTAGACCCACTTCAAGCTTTTCTCTCAAAACCTGGCACAGAGATGGCCTTTCCCTCTGAACCAGGGAGGAGAAAGGTATTATGCCAGGTTTGGTTTTTTCCCATTCTTTTTTTTTTTTCCTCCAAGGATTTCAGCAGACTGGCTCCAAGAATGCTGTTCTAGAAATGGCATTTGAGTTGTAAGAAAGTCTCTTAGGGATTTTATGAAATGAAAGAGATAGGCTTACATTTTTCGACTGTGTGTGCCATAAGGGGAGCTTATTAAAGACTCTCCCCTAGAACAGCTCTCCAGGAAGGGAACCCGTCGGTCCTGAGGCCCTCACCTTCACACCTCTAGGGCTGAAGAGGAGAAGGGGATTGCCTGGGCAGAGCCGAGAGACTTTCTGGTGCTTGGGTTGTTGACTTAGTCATTGCCTAGAAGCTGCTCTCCACGGATCGCAGTGCTCATGAGGCGTGGAGTGTGCTGAGCAGTTTGGGCTGCACAGTATGCAGATTTCAAAGCATCATGTTTGTAGACCATAAATATTTACAACTCCTATTCATCGATTGAACAAAAAGTATAAAATTTCAAAAGGCCAGCTGTGTTAGCTTATATACTATAATGTCTAGTTCAAGTTGGTGGAGTATCTGCCCTGAAAGCTTGAGAAGTTGCCTTTGGTCCCAGAAACAATGTTTTGTTGTTTGTTTGTTTGTTTGTTTCTTGTTAAGACGATGATTTTGCAAGCTCATAGACTCATAGCTGGGGAGCCAGAGACAGAGGGATCAAACCTACCTTATCAAAATTAGTGACATATCCCCTCTTCTTATACACATGTACATTACACACAAATCTCATCAGAAGGATTGTATCTCCTCTCCCTATAGAGCCTCTATGGCTTTTCTCATTTGCCATTTACCTGGTAAGTCCAGGCCAGTGAGAGATCCTGTGTGAAGTTATCCTCAGGCCTACACACACACACACACACACACACACACACACACACGGAGGGGGGGCAGGGGGCTGGAAGGTATACAGCTCAGCAGTACAAAGATTGCCCAACATGCATGAAACCCTGAGTTTGATCCCTAGCACCATAAATAAAAGAAATAGTTAAGGGGAGGAAGGGAAGAAGGAGAGAGAGACAGAGAGACAGAGAGACAGAGAGACAGAGGTAGAGACAGAGAGACAGAGGGAGAGAGGGAAAAGGAGAGGGAGAGAGACAGAGAGACCCTGGAATTCCCTGAGGCCAACAGGTTATCTTCTCCTAGACCTGAGCAGAGCCCAGGATGGTGAGCCCTTGGGGTATGAGCCACCTGTTGTCACTGAACAGGATGGATAGTTCAGGATCTTGGAATATCCCTGGCCTTCTCCAGGAGAGGCTTAACATCTGAAGCTGTAGGGATATAGACAAACACATCCCCCAGGGAGCAGAACTCACTTGGCCCTGAAAGGATTGCATATATGACATGCACAGAGCTCCTCTAGAGAATTTATTTAAAAACAGAAATGTTCCCCTCTCCTGAAAACCTCATTTTTCCACTCTGGAAAGTGTCGAAGATAAAGCCATTTCCACAGGAACACCCGATCAAGACAGAGAACAAATGAACAAGACTACTGATATTCCCAGGAGATGCCTTGTTCGAGTCTATTTCCATTTAAATGTCGTTTTAAAGATCTTTATCAAAATTAGTGACATACCCCCTCTTCTTACACATGTGCATTGTATACAAATCTCTTCAGAACGGCAGCCTCTGCTCTCTCCACAGAGCCGCCTACGGCTTTTCTCATTTGCCATCTGATCACAGCCCAGCTTCGTCCCTGTCACAGCTCTGCCCTGCTTGAAGGAACATCTTCTGGAAAATTCCACACAGGGGCTCGTCTGCAGAGCCCCGACCAACCCGCCTCCTTTGATCCATCCTTTGTCTCCTTGAAGAGTGTGTGGCTCTGCAGTTTGCCTCCAGCCCATCTGAGGTGCTCACCTCAGGGCCCTTGGATGGATCCAGCAGGGATCAAAAGTAATTACTTTCTTAAATTCATTTCCAACTTTCAGTGTCTTCTTCGCTGCCAAATAAATATTTCACCAGCATGAGAGCAGGCTGTTTGTCTTGCTGCCCTTTGCAAATTTCTTTTCTCTTTTTAATTAGCTGATATACATGGACTAGCTGGGTACTTTCTTTTTCTTCCCCCCCCTTCTCTAGATTTCTTCATATCAGCATACAGAATGAAAGATGCTTGAAACAAATCTAAAGCATTTTCCCACAGAATATTAAAGAAGCGGCGACATGAAGGACTGGGTGCTGGGTACCCCATGGCCACTCATCTATTCCATTCCCATCTGAGATCCAAATGTGGTGAGCCTGTCTGCCCACCGAAGGCACTGTGAAGTAGTGTTTGTTCTTGGGGCTTCCGGGACCCTGATTATTAGTTAAGTTGGAAACTTTTGAGATCTAAGACCAAGTTTTTGGAGTGCATCATTAAAAAACCTCTCAGACTCCCTCAGCCTGTAGCATATGCCACTTGCCTACCTGCCTGATGACAGGGACCCTTTGCAGTGGTAGCGACACATCTGCAGAATCCTCGATTCAGATAAACAAGCCGGGGCAGCTGACTTGGAACTGACAATAATTTTCTACCCAGCTGGCAGAGGATGGTGGTTTAAGAAAGGAAACCTGAGGGGGGGGTGGTCTGTTGTGGGCCTCCAGGGCACAGGGAGCTGGGGACAGACAATCCTGCAGTGTAGTTGCTTAGATGCCAGCTTCCCTTTCCTGACAGCCTGAGAGCCACATCCACGCTCTGCTGGGTGGCGGTGCATTTCACCCCAAGTTCTCTGCTCCTCCATCCACCCACAAGGGTCAGGCTTTTGGCTCAAACAAACTAGAAAGAACACATTGGGAGCTGCCAGCTTGAGTCTAGTGGAGATGCTCAGCTCCATGAAACTCCCCTCCTTCCACTCCCCAGCATTCCTGCTGGCTTCATGGACTAACTGCCCAGCAGACTTCAGAGGAATGCCTTTTCTGCTTAAAGTAGACAACTTCACATAACAAGCAAGATTCTGGGCACAGTAAGGTCCCCTGGGAGTAGGGACAGAGAGACAGACTATGACTGACCAGCTAGCTGTCACCCCTCACCCACCCACTCGATTGTTCAAACAGGTCTACTGCTGAGGTTCGTCTGCAGCTTTGCCCTCAAAGAGATTTCAGGACAGACTGTTCCCCAGCTCTCATGATGCCCATAGATGGTCTGAATGGGTCCTCCTCTTCTGAAAGTTAGGAAACTGACAGCCATTTTCTGTCAGGGGATTTTAACCAAGGGCTGCTCAACTGCGAAGGCCCCCTCTTCTTGCTCTAAGAGCCTCCTCCACATTCCAGAGCAAGCTTGACCTTGGGCTCAGAGTGGGCTAAGAGCAGGGATCGGTAGTGCAAGGTTGGCAACCAGAGCAATGGGAGGCTGAGGCAGAAAGATCGATCCTGAGTTCAAAGCCAGCCCAGAATACACAGCATGACTCTATCTCAGATAGATAGATAGATAGATAGATAGATAGATAGATAGATAGATAGATAGATAGATAGATAGGTAGATAGGTATGTAGGTAGGTAGATAGATAGATAGATAGATAGATAGATAGATAGATAGATACATAGATACATAGATAGATACATAGATAGATACATAGATACATATAGATACATATAGATAGATAGATACATGATAGATACATAGATAAGATAATTTAGGCCAGGGTTCGAATTAGTGTCCCCCTTTAAATAATAAGTGTTATTTTCCCTACACAAAAAAATTGAATTTAGAATCTCAAATCACAAAACAGAGTGGGTGGAAGGGGACAGACCCCAGCTGCAGAAGAACTTCCCCAAACTCCTCAAGCTAATTGCTCTGAAACCTCAGAGCTCAGCCCTCTTCCAATTCCAATTGTACTGTATGCTCTGACCTCAGCCATCTTCTAATCAGGGTATGGCAGGGTGGGTGGGTGGGTGGGGTGGGGATGGGGTGGGGGTGTGACCTAGCAAGCTCTCTGAGCCCACTCAGTCTCCTGGTGTCAACTCAGATATTCAGGTACAAGCTCCTATCCGATCCATCTTCCTTAGCTGACAACTGTTTGTTCCCTTCATGCTAAGAAACTGCAACAAGGGTTGGTTTAACTCTGCCTTCTCCTGGAGTGCTTTTAGTCCTCCCTGGAAGAAGTCTGCACATCTCCTTGGGCAGCTGGGAACTCAGAATCCCAAGGAGACTAAGATCGGGTCTGCAAGCCATACAAGGAAGACTCTGAGGAGAAGGTTCCCGACCCACACCCTCAAGTGTAACCACGTGCTTTTCCATTCCTGGCATCCACGGGGCAGGCAGGGGCGGGGTGAGAGGAGCACAAACATGGCCACACCCAGAGAGGCTGTGTTTTATGCACGTGCTGGTTTCAGAGGGAAGAGTCATGGAATGTTCCACATTTCACCCACACTGTGCCTGGCGGGACAATGAGCGCCCCCAGTTGTACACTGAGGTTGTAAATCCTTAGACTCCTGGAAGGTCACTTCCCACAATGCAGTGGGATTTTCTTTTTCTAAGAGGACAAGCTTTCCGTTTAAAAGCGAAGCTTCTAGTTTGCATCTCTTTCAATGGGAGGTTAAAGCAAGTCTGTGGGGCTCATTTTCCTCTTTCCAAAAATCTGGACTCAGATCCTGCATCTCTTATCTTCAAAACCCACATGGTGCTTTTCCTGAGCTGGCCTGTTGCCACGTGCCACCATCAGGCCAAGTTTGGAAGCTGACAGGTCTCTCCTCTCTACTCCAGCCAGGGTTTGTGTGTAGAACAGACCTGCCACTTTCAAAGACTGGGCAAGCCCACATTCCAGGATAAGAGCTAAGGACACAGCTGCTGCTGTGTGCACTCAGGCTTCTCATAAGACTGCAGGTCAACTGGATTCCAAAACACTGTGGACTTGATTGTTCTCCTCTGTGGGGCCACCTAGCCATGGTTGTCATGGTAACAAAATCCACTTGACAGTAGCTTCCTCCTTGCAGGTGACAGTGTGTCTCTAGTCATCACCAGCTTGGCCCCCAAGGATAATTCTGAGCTAACGCTTAGTTAGTGCCCACATGACTGTCACATGACTGTCACAGAGGTCATCTGAGTTGGATGCATAATTTCCAAAGAAACAGAGGTCATTTCTATGTCTTTGGAGAGGATATTGGTCAGGGTTCTCATCCCTGACTCAAACCCAAGCCCACTGTTGCTATCTCTAAGCATCGCTGAGTTCTAAGCATGGGAAAGTGCCCCAAGTTTCTGAGATCTAGAAGGGGAAACTGACACAAAATAAAACTGTCAGGGGGTGGTCTCCCCTTCTCTCTGAATGCACCATCAGCTGGCCAGCCAGAAATAAAAGCTTTATGTGAGGCTGTGCCACGGACTCTTACGGTGATAACATTTGGAGCCTTTTACTGGGACATAAACTGTAAGCTAAAATGTCACCAGATTTTATTAGACAATCTAAACTTAATTGCAAAGAAGTTGACGTACTCATAAAAGATGATGTAAGACTGCCATCTAAGCAGCGTCCAGGGACCAGCCACGAGCATGCGGCAGTGACAAAGTGACAGTTTGTCCTCTACATCAGAAAGGATTGAGGGATTTCTGCAGTATGAAGAGAGAAGAATTATGTTGGCAGGAAGCAGCCTTATTACATAATAATAATAACACAAGGAACCAAAGGTTAAAAGAGGTCAGCATAAGCCATGTTCCATGGCCATTTGCTCTGGAATAAAATTTTCATAAAGAGATCTAAGTTTCTTTTTATGGCCTGGGAGAACATCACGGAGAAATTAATGACTGATCCAAATGATAAATCTGCCTTCATGGAGAAGGGCTGGTTTGCTGGAAATATGCTCGTGTGCCTCTATGGCTGGAAGCCTGCTTGTGTGTGGCTGTGGCTGGAAGCCTGCTTGTGTGCCTCTGTGGCTGGAAGCCTGCTTGTGTGCCTCTGTGGCTGGAAGCTTGCTTGTGTGCCTCTGTGGCTCTAAGCTTGCTGGTGTGCCTCTGTGGTTGCAAGCTTGCTGGTGTGCCTCTGTGGCTGGAAGCTTGCTGGTGTGCCTCTGTGGCTGGAAGCCTGCTTGTGTGCCTCTGTGGCTGGAAGCTTGCTGGTGTGCCTCTGTGGCTGGAAGCTTGCTGGTGTGCCTCTGTGGCTGGAAGCCTGCTGGTGTGCCTCTGTGGCTGGAAGCCTGCTTGTGTGCCTCTGTGGCTGGAAGCCTGCTTGTGTGCCTCTGTGGTTCTAAGCTTGCTGGTGTGCCTCTGTGGCTGGAAGCCTGCTTGTGTGCCTCTATGGCTCTAAGCTTGCTGGTGTGCCTCTGTGGTTGGAAGCTTGCTTGTGTGTGTCTGTGGCTGGAAGCTTGCTTGTGTGCCTCTACGGATGGAATGAGAACAGATGTAGATATACCAAAGGGTGCTATTCTAGCCAGGCCACCTGCCCTGTGGATATAACCAGAGGGTCCTTACTGTAGCCAGGACACCTGTCTGCTGCTTGATTTCATTATATCTCTTTCAAGCAAAGTATATTCTGTTTTGGTGTGCTCAAGGACTGGTCATTTGCTTTTTAAAAAAAAAAAGATTACTTATGATTAATACTGGGATGAGCCAATGCTGTTAGTTAGAATTTCGTATTTTTCCCAAGTGATTTCAGAAATGGACAAAATGCTCACATTTCCCAAGTTGGAGGAAAATCTTAGTAAGTGCTCAGTTTTCAGAGTCATTGCATGTGTTTTCCCCAGATTCCTCACAGGACTGGAGAGGCGGCTTGGTTGGTTGATGCTCAGTGAGCATGCCCAGAGCACTGGGTTCCAGTCAGCTTGGTGGGTTGATGCTCAGTGAGCATGCCCAGAGCACTGGGTTGCAGTCCCCACTGCCACACAGAGCAGGGGAGGTGGTATGCCTTGCAAGCCCAGCCTGAGAGCAGACAGCAGAGGCAGGGGGATCAAAAGCTCCGGGGCATACTTTGATGCAGAGTGATTTTTAATCCAGGCCTGGATGGATTAAAAACTAGAGGGCTGGGACAGGGGATGAGAGAGAGAGAGAGAGAGAGAGAGAGAGAGAGAGAGAGAGAGGTTATCACGAATAGCTATGCATCCTTCCGAGGTCCTGTGAAAGGGCCCTGCTCTCCCTGCTCAGGTGTTTCCTGGCCATCCTCCTGGGCTCCTCAGATAGTAGGTCACTGCTCCTTGATCACATGGCATTCTCTGTGTGTCAGACAGACTCTTCAGCACACAGTGCGTACTATGAAAACATTAATAGGTGTGTGTGCCTGCTGTGTATATGAGAAGGCAAGCCACTGCCCCAGGGCCAGCCCTAGCCAAGCCTCTTCACTGACTCCCTACAAAGACTTTCTTTCCAACCTAATGGAGACACTAGGGAGAGAATTGACATTCAGCATCACATGCCACTCCCAGGACACCAATGGAGTCACCTACCCACCAGGCCTCATCCCTCAGGTGTGTGAACTGCACCTCTGTAACCAGTTCCTGCACTCAAGGTGACAGATTTGCAAATACAAGGACACCCTAGCCAAGCAACTCACTGCCCCTTGGGGCCAACCAACTCCCCAGGGTGCCTATATTTTGGGGCACATGGAAATTGTGCTTTAAGTCTAGGCATCTCTGAGTGCCACAGAGGGATCTGAAGCATCAGTTCTCTTGGGGGAAGATAGTATCACAGAAGGACCCAGTGGCCCAGGCCCCAGCTTCTCTCTCTCTCTCTCTCTCTCTCTCTCTCTCTCTCTCTCTCTCTCTCTGTCTCCTTCTCTCTCTGTCTCTGTCTCTTTCTGTCCCTCTCTCTGTCTCTCTCTGTCTCTGTCTCTGTCTCTCTGTCTCTTTCTGTCCCTCTCTCTGTCTCCCTGTCTCTCTGTCTCTGTCTCTCTGTCTCTCTCTCTGTCTCTTTCTCTCTCTCTGTCTCTCTGCTTCACACTTTGATTCTTTTTTTTTTTT
>NW_022196897.1:164987388-165015894 GCF_008632895.1 Mastomys coucha | reverse complement strand
AAATCCGCCTGCCTCTGCCTCCCAAGTGCTGGGATTAAAGGCGTGCGCCACCACCGCCCGGCTGCTTCACACTTTGAAGGGCCCATAACAACAGTTTGGCCTTGATGCTGGTAATCACCTAAGCCTTCCAGAGAGCAGCCATGCATCTCTCCTGGCTCCCTCAGCTGTGGAAAACAGTGATCTTGCTGGCTACCAAGCCCGGGCTTAGCAATCCCTATACCTGGGCCTGCCTCCCCTGGCCCTGTCTTGCCTCTCCATGCTGTTCTCCTGTCCCTCCATCCCTGCATGTCACTGAAGATCTGGGGTGGAAGGATTGTCCTAGGCCCTTCAGTTGCCAAGAAGTCTCCTCACACCATGTTCCCATGCACACAACACCAGGATATAGATAGACCCAGGCTCCATTCTCTCTCCAGAGGGCCAACCTCCCCTCATACCATGTCCATGCCAGTGGATATACTTCCATGTGTAGATTTAACAGCCTACACGCTCATAAGATTAACACCCTCTGCTATAACCCTGTTGACTTCACACGGAACCTGGTGCCCAGTGGGGCTCTAAGTGGCCACTGCTGATAACTCATTTGATTCATAACCTCATGGGTGTCTACTGGGTGCCAAATACAGTTAGCCCTGGAGGAACAGCGTCTAGAACAGGACTTACTCTGGCTCCATGGGCACACAAGAATACATATAAGATGTGTCAAGGTTGATGGGCTATAAAGCCAGAGTGAGGGCATGAAGGAGCTGGGTCCTGTTTGAAAACCATGGTGAGAGTTGAGCTGATGGCAGCCATTGGGATAGGCTAATACCATGTGATTATCGAGGGTCAGGCCCTCTGTGCCAAGGAAGAGAGCATCAAGAGCTGGTGCAGCATTGAGCAGTGGCAGGAACAAGAGCAGAAGTGGATCAAGTCAGCAAAGGGGAGGAGGGCCAGATCCCACAGTGTCCCGCCCCAGGCTATCCTGAGGTCACTGCTGTCCTCATCTGCCCTCCCATACCTCTGCAAGTCCAAGTGCAGAGTCAGCCAAGAGTTCCTCAGCTTCACCACCAGAGAAGACTCAACCCCAAAGTCTCCAGCAATTCATTCTGCAAGAAGTGTTTGCCTTGCTTGCAATTATGAGGACCTAAGTCTGATCCCAAGAGCCAAAGTAAGAGACCAGGCCCTTGTAACCTCAACTCTGCAGAGCAGAGCCACCAGGTAGAGCTTGGGATTTGCTGGTCAACTTCAACCTAGATGAACTGGCAAATTCCAGGTCACTGAGAGACCCTGTCTCAAGAACACAAGATAGACCCTAAGTTGCCCTCTGCTGGGCACACATTTGTGCAAACACACTTGTGCACGCATGTGCATACACACACACACACATATACATATATACATACACATACATGTATATACACATACTTGTAACATATATGTATATGTATTACATATAAATTATTATATATATACATAGAAAGAGAGATTGTTCCAGAAACTGATCAAGAAAAGTCCAATACTCTCCTCCACCCAGGATTTGATGCAATAAATCGCTTTATAAAAGGTCTGTTTCCGGGCAGGTGAGAGTTCTCATCTCTGTCTCTTCATTGGCATAAATTAGTTGCTTCTGCGAACAGGGTTTATTTACTTAGCAAATAAATTGGGTTAGATCCCTAGTAAATCTCACCATTTGGCACACATGATATTTATGCACTTAATAGCTTCATTAAGGCGGGTCTGGGAGTATATTACTGAACAGGCCTATAGATCATTGGGCAATAAATTTAGAGAACTCGCCTCAGCGTTCATCTAATTTGGCCATAGTTTTAATTAAGTGGTTCAACTAATGATTCCCATTTAGGTTTAATAAAATTTATTGTGTAAAAATAAGTTATCAAATCCCTATTTATGTGAGTTCTGCAGACTGATGTGGCTGCCCCCCAGCAGAACCCAGCATGTGTTAATGAGTGGCAATTTGGGTATAGCTGTTTCCCTGGGATCTGAAAACCCCTGGTTGGAGGCTTTTGACAAGGTGGATTTTCCTGAGTGACTGCCTTTAAAAGATTCTTCACTCTAAGGAGGCAAAAATATATGCGGAAATTCCCCAGGAGCTGGGAGTGGAGTGCCAGCTGTTACAAACAGGAGATGGGTTTAGAAATGGTTCCACACGGCAGGTGTGTCTCGAAGCCGCAGAATCTGTCTTGAACAGGTCGTCTGATCCTGGATCACCCCTATTGATTTGTGTGGCCCATTGCTCTGACTGCAAGCAGAACTTAGATGAAGAGGTCTGTATTTTCCTCACAGTTTCTAGAAACGTCTTTCTCCACAGATCTCACCCAAGCCAATCTCTCCTTGATCTCTGAACATGCAGCTCCCTGTGGGTCTGTGCCATCCTGCCCACCTGTCCAACCTTGAGCTCCCTGTGGGTCTGTGCCGTCCTGCCCACCTGCCCAACCTTGGGCTCCCTGTGGGTCTGTGCCATCCTGTCCACCTGCCCGACCTTGAGCTCCCTGTGGGTCTGTGCTGTCCTGCCCACCTGCTTGACCTTGGAACGTGGTATTTCAGACCTCAGCTTGCCCACTCAGAGGAGGGCACTCCCCATCCTCCAAATTGTCAAACACAACTGAGGCCACGGTTATAACCAAGATGGCCTATGGTCAGTGAAGGCCTGACTGAGGGAACAAACACCCAGCCCGTGCACTGAGCTCAGAGCTTGGAAGAGCCATGTCAGCTCCAGAGTACAGGGGAGACGCAGGGGAGTTTTTCCATGTCTGGGTCTTTTGTTTGTTTGTTTGCTTTGTTTTGTTTTGTTTTTCAAGACAGGGTTTCTCTGTGTAGCCCTGACTGTCCTGGAACTCACTCTGTAGACCAGGCAGGCCTTGAACTCAGAAATTCGCCTGCTTCTGCTGGGATTAAAGGTGTGTGCTACAACTGCCCAGCCATGTCTGGGTCTTTTAACCATCTATGGGCATCCAGGTCCTGGAGGTATAGTCCCGCGAGCACTCATAAAAAGCCACACTCCTTGCCAGTTACCCCAGAGTCCCTAGTGTCTCCAGGGACCTACACAAGAGGTCTGTACTCTTAGAAGCATACACAAAGAGAGTCACCATCATGCTGATTGTGAAATTGTAAGTGCTACCAACCACCCTCAGGGCCCACCCATGCAGTGAACAATGTGCACTGTTTTATAGCAATGACTCTTCCACAGACAAAGGCTGGGTGGTTGAGAACATAAATGATTATGTGAATAACCAAGCTGTGGGATGGGAAGAAGAGAAAGCCAAGGGCCCAAAGACGGCTCTGTGGTTAAGTGTGTGCACTGCTCTCACAGAGGACCTGAGTTTGGTTCCCAGCATTTAGGACAGATGGTTCACAGCTGCCTGTAACTCCAAGGAATCCAATGTCATCTTCTGGTCTCTAGGTAACCGCACACATTCACATATAGGCACATGTGCACACTCATAATTTTATAACAGAATACATCTTTCATTTATAATATAGAGAGCCATGCTATTGAAGCAGACTTTTGTGTGAAAATAACCCAACTTTACAATTTTCTTCAGGCTTCTACCCATCTATCTGGATGCTTCTACACCTAAACAGAAAAACACCACAAGGAGACACCAGCAGGTAATGACTGTTCTCTCTATGAAGGAAGGGTCAGGGCTGAGAACTGGAGACAGGAAATAGCAGAGGGAATGGCTTGACCGACAGACCAGCCCTTTCACAAGAGCATGCATCCACATAGTGGTAGCTAAATTAGGTATTAATCATTGTGTCTGAAACAAGGGACTTACCACATACAACTCCTGCAAGCCATGAACTGGACCATCCTGAAGGAGAGAAGCAGCACTTTAAATACATCCAGACACTGCAGGTCTGCCTTGTTCCTGTGGCTTGTAGTAGAAAGAAAATGGGTTATGGACAGATGTCAGGTCCCCTGTGCCAAGCAGTATTCCGAGGTTTTCCCTAAACTTGAATTTTCTCACTGGAACTGTCTGTGAAACCAGTGGCTGCTCAGGGACTAAAAAGCCAGGCCCACTGGTCCAGTCTCCCCATCCTTGTAACTGAGTTCTGCTCTCTCTCTTATTGTTGGTACAAACGAGACAGTGCACATGCATGAATGCTCCCCACATCTAGTAAGTTTGGTGCACGGCAAGGTGGCCACCATGAATCAGGGAAAAGTTGGGTGAGTGCACACCCTTGGGGACATCCTAGCTCAAATCTACATTTCAGAGCAAGGCCAAGGGATGAAGAGCCTGGCCCCAGTAATGGATACAGAATGAGCAGAACGGTGTGGTTGTGTCTATAGCAACGACCGGGAAGCTGCTAAATCCCCTTGGGGAAGAAACTGGGGTTGGAGGGTAAGAACTCTGGAGATTCCAGCCAGCACTTCCTCCGGCTATTTGATGTGGTCTTCTAGGATTCTAGCATTCTACACAGGAAGCTGAAAGTTGCCTGGAGGTAGGACTTCCCTCTGTTCCTCTAAGCAACCTCAGTAACCCTACCGGGTCACCAGGCTGGACATGCATGGAGTCTTTTCTCTGCTATCTCAGAGCCAGTTCTATCTGGGGTGAATACATACTTCTTACCTCCCCAGGAAAAGCCATACAACACCATTCCCCATAGCTCTCTGATTGTCTGAGTCACAGTGGCAGGCTTTCCGTGAATGAGTGGGCAGGTTTTTATCTAAACCTGGCTTTCCTAGATCACATCAGGAGTCAGGCAATTATGTCCACCCCTCACCGAGCCCTGCCTCCAACTTCTAGGACTTAGAAGCCTCAGATATGGGCATAGACATTGTTGAGCCAGACCTCCATACTTGCAGGCCCTCATAGCCTCCAGTCTGCTTCTCTTCTTCTTGAAGACCTAATCTTCACCATCTTCAGCAGCGTGGCTTATGAAAGGGCTGGAGTATGGGCACTAAGAGGAGAGAGCAGGAAGGCTGGCCCTGGGGATGTCTGGGCAATCACATCACCTGAACTCTCAAGCTTCTCAAAGAGCCAACCCCCAAAAGTGTGGGAAAAGGAGGAGGACCCCGTTTATCCTCTGTGGAGCACCAGGGAAGGGCAAGGCTTAGCTGAGCCTAACTGCAGATCTGTCTACTCCTGCTGGCTCTCCTGCCCAAGCCAAGTGCTGTGTGTGCCTTTGTCTGCACATTCCAGGACTACACAGTGAGTGAGGAAAGAGGCTTGCTCTCTCCCTCTGTGTATATGTGTGTGTATATGTGTGTATGTATGTGTGTATATGTGTGTGTATGTGTGTGTATATGTGTGTATATATGTGTGCATATGTGTGTATGTGTGTGTATATATACGTGTGTATAGAGTATATGTGTGTATATGTGTATATATGTGTGTATGTGTGTATATGTGTTCATGTGTGTGTATATGTGTGTATGTGTGTATATGTGTGTATGTGTGTGTATGTGTGTATATGTGTGTATATATGTGTGTGTATGTGTATGTATATGTGTGTATGTATATGTGTGTGTGTGTGTGTGTGTGTATGTGTGTGCAGCAACAGGAAGGGGGAAGAGAGGCTGACAAAAGGTATGCTTCTCTCTCCCAGTGCTAGCAAAGGAAGGCATTATTCCAGAGTGAGTGAGTGTATATTGTATGTGTGTGTTGTCATGGTTGGAATATGCTTGGCCCAGGTAGTGGTACTATTAGAAAGTGTGGCCTTATTGGAGTAGGTGTGTCACTGTGGACGTGGGCTTTTTCCTAGATGCATGGAAGCCAGTCTTTCACTAGCAGCCTTCAGATGAACATGTAGAACTCTCAGCTCCTCCTGCATCATGCCTGCCTGGAAGCTGCCATGTTTCCACCTTTATGATAATGGACTGAACCTCTGAAGCTGTAAGCCAGCCCCAATTAAATGTTGTCCTTATAAGAGTTGCCTTGGTTATGGTGTTTGTTCACAGCAGTAAAACCCTAACTAAGACATGTGTCTAAAAAGAAAAACTTGGAGATGTGGTGTTCAGGCATTAAAAAGTTCTCCTCATGCAGAAGACCTGGGTAAAGTTCCTAGTACACAATTTAAATAGCACAGACACATCTGTCATTTTTTTAAAGATTTATTTATTTTTTATATATAAGTATACTGTACCTGTCTTCAGACACCCCAGAAGAGGGCATCAGATGTCATTGCAGATGGTTGTAAGCCACCATGTGGTTGCTGGGATTTGAACTCAAGACCGGTGGAAGAGCAGTCAGTGGTCCTTACCATTGAACCATCTCTCCAGCCCCACCATCTGTCACTCTTGGTGAAAGAGATCCAATGCCCTTAGCTGGTGACCTTACCCCCCCCACACACACACTTAAAAATAAAATAAACATTTAAGAAGAGAACACTTTAGTGTTGGGGATCCATTATCCTCCTTTCCTCCTGCCACAGGAATTCATCACCGCCATACCCTCCCTGTGCTCCTCTCCATCAGCAGACTCCCCACCTTGTTCCAGAGCCCATGCTTCCGTTCAGCCCTTCCTCCTTCTGAGCAGCATCACTGTATGTGCTGTCCTACCCGGCTACTGCACTGGCCCATACTGTGCCCTGCCACTGTGCAGGGAGCTAGCCCAGCTCCTTTGAGACAAACCACACTATTTGTGTTTAAATTTTGACTCAGGGTTTCCCTTAGCATCTGACCAAGTCCTCATGAGGAGTGATTGGAAGCTGAGGCTGCTCCCACCAGGGATTCTGCTGTGACTGGTCCTGAGCTGGGCCCTGGATGCAAAGCTTCTCACCAGAAGGGATGCCCAGTGCCCACTGAGTCTGGGAGATGTACAAAAAAAGAAATTAAGCGGTTTGTCCAGGATCCACTTCTGGTTTCTGGTAGTGGGTATATTTGCTCAGTTCTGTGACTCGCTCCCCTGCTCCTAGCATGTGCATAGACATGTGGGTGTGCACACATGTTCTGCCTGCACGTTCTCCATCATAAACATGGTGATGACAAATCTGCCTAGCAAACATGAGTCCCACATACTGGGAAACTTTACCACAGTCGCCAGTGCTTCCAGTAAGCACTGGGGTGACCCCAGGATTTTAGCTTTCCCATGAGAGGCCTGGTTTGGGTCACACAAAACACCTTTGTGGGGTGAGGCTTTGGTAGACATGGCTCTCGACATGTTGGCTTCTGATCCGGAATGCCCGAAAGGCATCCAGGCCATGTTGCTGGGGCCACCAGGGCTGGCAAAGGGACCCAGGCACCTAAATTGGCTGAAAACTTGTTTGGCCACTGGGACAAGCTGAGAGGCATGGTAGCTTCAGACTCAGATCTAGGAAAAAAGCTGAAGGCGTATGCTGAAAAACTGCTGAGTGATGACATGGTTGTGGAGCTCATTGAGAAGAATTTGGAGACTTCTTCATGCAAAAATGGCTTTCTTCTAGATGGCTTCCCTCAGACTGTGAGGCAGGCTGAAGTACTTGATGACCTCATGGAGAAGAGGAAAGAGAAGCTCAATTCAGTTATTGAGTTCAGCATCCAAGACTCCTTGCTGATCCAGAGAATCACTGGAAGGCTGATTCACCCCAAGAGCGGTCAGACCTATCATGAGGAGTTCAATCCTCCAAAGGAGCCCATGAAAGATGATATCGCTGGGGAGCCCCTTATCCACAGATCAGATGACAAGTAGAAAGCCTTGAAGACCCACCTAGAGGTGCCTACCACATCCAGACCACTCCTCTTTAGGAGTACCACAGGAAACAGGGCATTCACCACACCATCGATGCATCCCAGACCCCTGACATGTTTGTGAGCATCCCAGAAGCCGTCTCCAAAGCCACATCCTAGTAACAGAAGCCAGGCAAGATGGCGCCCCTGCTCGTCTCCCTGCCATGGGATCCCTGCTCTTAGGTGCTGGGCGGAGGGAAGAGGGTAGTCATGGGAAGGAAGGATGGATGGATGGCGAGAGAGGTGGGGAGGGGCTCGAGAGGATATTTGGAACAGTGGCAGTGTTTTAATTAGTAAGATTTTTTTTTTTACACATAGGTGAGAATTTTTAAAGCATAAACAAGTGAAAAGATTTAAGGGAAAAAAAAAACTGAGTGGAGGGCATTGCTGCAAATAAGGAGCCGTGGTATTACTTTTAAGCAATCAGCCTCTCCTTTTCTCTGGACCACAAAGCTTTAAGAGACCTCAGCTTCTACGTAAGAGCCTCATGGATCGGATCGCAAGGCCAGGAACACAGCAGTCAGCCTGGGCCCGTGTAGCCTGTGCAGAGGAGGGGCTACTGGCTGCCCATGGCTCTCTGTGCAGAGGAAGGGCTACTGGCTGCCCGTGGCTCTCCCGTGTAGAGGAGGGGCCACTGGCTGCCGGTGGCTCCCCATGCCATAAAGCTAAAGACTCACCTGCACGAATGGGAGAGGCAGGGCTGTAAGTTTACGGGTGCTGGCTCAGCAGATCATTTTCACTGGAATTGTGGGGAGCAAGGGGAGACAGATCCCACACTTAGGACTTCAGAGTTGCCTGCTCTGGTGGCATAGCCTTCAGGCACCCAGAACATACACTAGTCTTAAAACCTTGCCTTCACTCACCCACGGGACCCTTTTAAATAACTGAACAAGGCCTAGGAATGCAGCTCAGTGGCCTGTGTGCGTGCCTGGCACTCTAAAGCCCGAGCTTCAGTTGTCTACAGTGAAGGGGTGGGAAAAAAGGCTAAAATGTCCTAAGCTAACTCATCTAAAGATTGTCCTTCTTACCCTCAAATCCTGGGCTGGGATTGCCCGACAACACTGTGATGTATTTTTCAATGAGGTGCCTTTCATAACTGACCAAATGCTGCCATGTTTGGCCCCTGAGTCAATAAAATATGTTGAAAATTTGTAAAATTAAAAAAACAAAACAAACACCGACCTTTGTGCCTGCTTTTAGACTCAGCTGCCTGTCTTTGGCCCAGTCTCCCTTTCCATGCCGTCAGTGCTCCACAAAGTCACAGATAATTCCCAGAGTTTGCTCTTAGAGGAATTCTATTTGGATTTACAAGAAGCCAGTAGAAGTCCTTTGATCTTGACAAGGCACAAACCGCTTCATCCCACAGTTTAGAAAACAATGTCAGGCTAATTATTTTCGACAACCTGTGAACAGTTGTAAACTTGTTCAGGAAGGAAAGCTGTGGTGCTGTCTCTTGACAAGGGCATTTCTGAGAGCTGGGCTGCGGCACCATGTCCTCTGGGAGAATTCAGAGATCTTCCAAGGAGCTCCGACTTCTCAGATACAGAATTAAGCACAAGGTTCTCCCAGCCCTTATGGGTTAAATTTAACTAAGCAGCTGAAAAGTCACAGTGGTGGCATTGTTCCCATAGGTGGCTCCTTTGGAGAGGTGCATCTGATAACTGAGGACAAGGTTGCTTCCTCCTCATCTTCCAAACTTTATGTCCTTTCAGCCTGACTTGCCCATGACTGTGTACCGAGCGATAAGGGCATAGTCGTTAAAATGAACCGGGTCCTTACTCTATCATTAGGGAAATTTACCTTAAATGCTAGCTGTTTATACAGCACCTAGGCAAATTCCAGAGTCAGGAAGCCTCGCAACCTGGAAACTGGAGACTCCAAACCCTAGATTCCAAGGAGCCATTGAACACCTGGGCCACACAAAGATAAGAGCCAGGGTTCCCCAAGGCCTGGCTCACATTTTAATAACCTTCCAACTATTTGCCATTGTTAATTCAAGTGGAAGCACAGAAAACAGGTAGGGATATTCTAAAGTCAACCAATTCTTAATCCTTAGCTAAGCCTCGGTCAATGGACTATATCTTTTCTTTACTAAAAGAAAAACAGAGAAGGAAAATGGGCTTTGCATCTTTCGAAGAAAGCAAATTGCTGCCATGAGGCCCCTAAGAGACCTGCGCCTTGACTCTGGCAGTCCAGCTGGATGAGCTCAGCCTGAGAGATGCCGCTTCCCCAGTTTTCAATGCACTGCTGAGCCTTCCCTATTCCCACCAGAGCCTGTTTGCGATGTTTGGCTGACACAGTCCTTTCCCCTGCCTACTCGTGAGAAATTCTTAACCCTAGCCATTAGAAACGCCATAAAGGAGGTCACAAAAAGTAGATTCTTGGCTTGGCAAAGCAGTGAAAGCCAGGATCACAGGAATGGGAAGCAGAGTTCAGATCCCTAGGACCCATGTAAGCACCAGGTGGGTACACTGGCCTGCCTGTAAATGCAGCCTGGGAAAGCAGAGCAAGCTCCCTAGGCAGACAGCCACATCAGTAAACTCTGGGTTTGATTGAGAAGTCCTGCTTCAGAGAACAAGGTGGGAGATGGAGAAGATTTGGAGCATTAACCTTGGGCTCCTACATGTACCTTTCACATCCATGTGTACCCATACACACTCGAATACGCGCGCACACACACACACACACACACACACACACACACACACCAAAAACTGGTTGCTGTGCCCAGATGTTTTCTAAAAGGGGAACAAAGGCAAATTTCAGACTTAGCTTTTATCATGGTGACCAGCAGCAGTTGGGGGGTTGGGGTGGGAGTTGAAGTCTGCATTTACTCAGGCAGGCGTGGCAAGAGGGGCGGGAGGAGCCTATGGATCTGGTCTGACTCTTAGGCATTGGTTTTCTTCCTAATCTTTTTGTTTGTTTGTTTGTTTGTTTGTTTGTTTGTTTTTCGAGACAGGGTTTCTCTGTATAGCTCTGGCTGTCCTGGAACTCACTCTGTAGACCAGGCTGGCCTCGAACTCAGAAATCCACCTGCCTCTGCCTCCCAAGTGCTGGGATTAAAGGCGTGGGCCACCACCGCCCTGCCTAATCTTAAGGCACCTCCTTTCAGAATTTCCCGGGCACTTCAGGAATGTTTCAACTCCAGGTAAAGTTGCAACACAGTTGCCACAAGTGGTGAACAGCAGGGAGCCCAGGAATCCACTGCAAAGCCGCATGCAGTTTTCTCAAACATGCCTGACCTCAAGTGCAGATAAACTGAAGAAATGAGAAGTCAAAAGGACAAAAGAGCAGGTGACTGGGTGGCCAGGGCCAGTCAGGAGCCTGTTACTATGCTCTTCCAGTTCTGCCACAGCCCAGTAAAGGCTAAGAGGGGGTCAGCAAAGGGGTCCAGGCAAGCAGGCATGGGTGTTGGAAGAGGAGACCAGAGAGTGTTCATGACCACAGAGGTACCTCTGTATGATGTTGGAAGTCACACATCCACATCATGGTACTTTTGTTCCAACCTCTAGAATTAGACCCGGACAGGGAAGTCTGCAAACTAGACTTCTAGCCACGGTGGTGACTTGACATATGTCCATCCATGACAGCAAACACACTGCTCTGGTGGAGACAGTGACACTGGGTGGAGTGGAGGAGGGACTGTGTGAGAGGGGCAAGGGTAACCAGTAAAATTCTGCAGTTTCCACCCCCTGGGAATGTTCTACAACTATTTTTAAAGTAGATGAAACATGATGGACTGTGTCACTTATGCTGTTCCAGAGTGACACCCAGTGTCCAGTGTGTGTTAAAAGGTCCTCAGAGTCAGTGGGAGAGGGGGTGAACAAAAAGGAGACCTCACTATCATTTACATATACCTGGGCACCACTCACATGTGACCCACACCAAGGAAACCGAAGCAGCCAACAATATGTGGTGCCATAGTACGCTGTTGTAGGACATGGGCTTTGTGGCTGCTGGCCATTAACAAATACTACAGCAGTCAGTCACGGCTCTTGAGCTGGATAACAAGCATCTTGGGACACACCGAGGTCTATTAGGGGTGTCACGGTCCACTCTTCCTCAGAACCTCTTCCAGGTAAGCAGATCAGGTGTCCAGAACTTGGTTTTGATGGTGTCTCAGTGGTGACAGGTGAGTAATTTTCATCTCACATTTTAGCTGCGGTCAGCAGTCTGTGTGATCAGATGCATCTGCCTGGTGTTCACAGACAGCTGCCCCTTGTTGAGCCTCAGTCCTAGGGGCTGAGAATAACAAAATTGCCAGCCTTAACAAGGCGAAGGAGCTCTGGGGCTCTCTGGAGCAGATTGTGGACTATTGTGGGCATCTTAGTGACTCAGAGATCCCGGCATGGGGTGGAGTGCAGGGATGCTCTCTGTCAAGTGGCTTCTGGCAGGTGACAGTGTAGGACATTTGATTGGTGGCTCTTGCTGGCTTCCTTTGTTATTTACTTCAGGTTGCTCTTGACAAGCCGCTTGGTGAGCATGAACCAGAGCTGCACATCCTCCTACAAATGGAATATTAAGCAGACATTTTACAGCCAGGCTGCCAGGTTGTGGGACAGCTGAATGAGAACAATAGCTGATGGGTGAATTCTTTTTCCAAGTTTGATCTGCTAAACTTATCCAGCAGCGTAGTGAAGGCGAGACAGGCTCAGGGCACTTTGATGGTTCAGCGTTCTGGCACTAGTGAATCTGTGGCTCTGTGACCTGTGTGCTGGCCTCTGCGTGCAACAGGGCTTGCTGCAGGCTTAGGAGCCCACAGGAATAAGGCATCCTAGGGAGGTGTGATCAAAGACTATACCTTTGGTTTCTTTGCTGGCACTCTAGATCTGGGACTCTCCCTCCCCAAGACAGAGTCAGTCAAGGCCATCTTGCTACCAGGAACATCTCTGCAACTGCTGTTGTAACTTAGTTTCTACTTCAGCGACCCTTGCCATTCGCTACAGTTTCTGTTGACACCGGACTTCTGCGCCAGCATTTTGCTAAGTCCTTAGTACAATTCTGTTCCCTTACATCCTTGCTAATTTAGAGCAATGAGTGGCTCAGAGCCCTGAGGCTTGCATGGAGCTGGGCCACAGGTTTAAGGCTAGGTGCCTGTTTCTCTGACTCCCCAGATGAGTCCCATAGTCCAGAGCTCTGGAGATTTGATGTAGGAGAGTGCTTGGGATGCTGAGCTTTAAGAACAAGGGCTCGACTCAGATGGGTTTCAGCAAAGAGCAAGAGAGGGCTTCATGGGCTCTCATTGGTGGAAGGTCCAGCCTGGGCTGGACCTAGGTGCAGGCCAGGAGCCTGGGCTATGATTGCCCTTCCCCATGTCCCTCAGTTCCACAGTCATAGGTGGTACCCACCTCAGGAGGAGACCAGCACCAGCTCTTGCTGGCTGCACAAACTTGGCAGGCAGGAAGGCAGCGCCTGTATTTCTGATCTTCTTTTCTTGGACTGTCTTGGGTAAGGAACCTAGCCTGCCTCAGTGTGTTCACGTGCACACCAGTGGAGATATTTCTACAGGATAAAATGGAGGCTCATTTTCCAGAATGACAGAAATCAAATAACAGTGGCCAGGCACAAAGGGTTTGGTCTGTTCAGGGAAGCCCAATGTCCTCTTCTTCCCAGACCATCACAGTCTATGGACTCCTCCCTTCCTCCTCCCACCTTGTCCTGCTGCTTCCCACTCCTGCTTTATCTGTGAGCCTGGAGGGCAGGCTGGGGTTAAGGCTTAGGCAATCCCTGACAGCACTGGTTCACCCCAGCTCTGGGTGGTATTCTGGCACCTAGCAGCAGTCCCTGCCTTGTCCTAAAATCTGCTTTCAGCTCTGTTTTCTGCCTAATAGAAACCCCTGTGTTCCCATCATGCATTCTTTGACATCTCTCAAATGTACTGTCTGTCTGGGAGCCACATCCCAGCCACACACCATCTGTACCACATCAAGTATCCATATTTTCTTCAATTATTTCACTTCTCAGAGTTACACTTAAAAATACAACTTACCACAAATAGCATTTTAAAATTGAATAGTATGAAAATCAAAAGAAATTAGCAAATTCTTCCTGAATACCATGGCTTGCTGAAGACCTTGGGCTTCGGGTCTATAACTTGGTTGAAGGGAACCCAGCCAGTCTAGGCAGCACTGGAAGAGCTGTTGGCACCAGCAAAAGGATCTGGATGCTCAAAGCCTTGACAGGTCTAATAGCAAGGCCTCACCCAGCCTCTGTGCAATGAACGCTTAGAGTGATCCTCATTCGGGGCCACAGGGGGAGGCTCTGCTTCCTGGAGTGAGCAAGAACACCCCTAAGGGAGCCATTTCTCATTCAGCAGGAAAGCTGATGGGCCACCCTCTTGGAAACAGAAAGATCAATACCTGCCCCACTGTTTATGTAGCATACAAATCTTGGAGTGCTTAATATGCGCCTTAATGAATCCCTCACCTCAGCCCAGGCAGACCCAGGCTGGAAGCTCAATGAATTAGAACAGAAGGTGGCAGGTCCCCACTTGGGAGCTTCTGGGGCTATGGTCTCCTGCAGTTCCATCAGGACTGGCTGCTATTTATGAAGGACCACATGCTACACAGTGGGGACCTCTCTGCTCCCCTGTTGCACAAAGCACAGTCTTGGAGCAGGGGGTTTCTGAAGTTATCGCTCAGCCATGCAACTAAGTTCAAAAGTAATGTGGAGCAGAGTCTGCTACCATGAGAGATCTACGGCAAAGTACAGGAGGGCCAGGCATTTGCAGCTCTGCCACACTGAGGGACATCCAGGCACATCTAACCTGTGGCCCAAAAGTCACATGTGCCCAAGATAGCTGTGAATGGCCCAACAAAAAAGTCATAAACTTAATTAAAACATTAGATTTTTTTGTAGCTTAATTGCATGGTTCTCTTTAGCTTAATAATTTCTTTTAACATTTTAGTGTGTGCATGTGTGTGCACATGTACATTCTTCCGTGCTGTACCTGAAGGTCAAAAGACAACTTTGGGAGTCTATTTTCTCTTCCCACCACACAGGTTCTACGAATGGAAGTTGTGTGGTCAGTGGTGAATCTCACCTTGCCTCATCTGCCTAATTCTATACTGTGAAATTTGGCAGCAACACCATCCACAGCATCAAAAGGTTTTATTTGTAACCACACCCCACAGCACCATTTGAGAGGATGACAGAGCGAACATGTGAGACACTGGTCACGTAAGACCCAGTGATCCTGTAGCCATTGTGGCATTGCCACCATGTGTACTCGTCCAATGTCTGTGGAGGTGCTGGGTTAATATGCCTATTGTGAAGCTGGTCCTGTGATAGCCCTGGGAGGTACAGAACGTATAATATTGATAGTGGTCATAAACTGTTTTTTGGGTTTATTTTTTTGTATCTTACCATGCTGTATCTTACCATCATTTTAGAGGAACTTCTCTTGTACTCATATAAAAAATTTACTGTAAAACAGCTAGCCATGTTATGTGGGTGGTAGCCTCATATAACTTGTGCTTATTAGGTTTCTTGATGGAATTACTTCTATTGAGCCTGTTTACAAGGTGTTAGGAGCCACAGGGCATATATATATACACACACACACACACATATTCATATATATTGCACATTATGCAAATTACATGTTTAGTGAATACACACACATGATACCAATAAGCTATATATTCTTGAACACATAAAATATAATATGATAATTATTATTTATTATTTGTCAGGATTTGAACCAATGAGACTTAGGCCACCATTGTCATGAGATTTTTCCCACAAGAGTCTATATATTATGCATCTGTTTCCTCCCAATTGGGTGAGACCATCATAGCAGAGAGGCTGGAGACCCTCATGAGACCTGGCCTGTTCATTTTCCCTTGTGGAAGGTTGTGGAATGAGCACAAGCCCCCTCTACTGGCCAAGGCTGTATAAGAGTAAACAACAGACTCAGGTGAGACCCCAGTCTCGTAGACACTGCTATGCCACCAGAAGTGTCTTCAGTGTGCAGTGTTGTTGGTCATCTGCACTACAAAACTCTTCCATAGAATAGCTGCTCCCAGGGAAGCCTCCGGGGAGGTGGGGCTGACTTTGAGTCACCTGTGTGCCTGTAACTAGCCCCGATAAACTGGAGCTGGGCACGGAAGGAGCCTTCCCTGATCTGTCAGTGCCCACTCTGTCTGGTACAGAGTCTCGCAGGAAAATGTCCCACCACAGCAGTGGCCTAAACCCCCTCAGTTTGAATGTCACCATTCCCTGTGAGATATAAACGAGACTCAGAGGCTCATGGTCAGAGGGTCACCCAGGGCTGTCACTCACCAATGCCAATAGGGCATGGCTGTCGCATTTTATGACAAAGATTTGAAAGTGTCCCTGAAAAGCTCAGGAGAGGAAACTCTGCATAGTCACAGAGAATGAGCAAGGACTAGATTCATCATGTGCTTCCAACCATTTTTATTTGCTTGTTTGATTTACAAGTTACATTTTATTTTTATAGATTATTGGCTAAAGACCAAGTTGACTCATTAGGCAGAGCATATAGAGAGATACAGCAGAAGAGAGAGAGAGAGAGAGAGCACCATTGTGCACATGTTGGTCATCACGAGGTGCTGGCCTAAGCCCATGTCACCAGAGAGCTCGTCTGACACTGATGATACTCACAGTCCTGGGAACAAAGTGCTTCACTCACAGCCAGGGCCTCCGCCTCTCCCCATACTCAAAGTCCTGGGAGCCAAGGGCTTCACTCACAGCCAGGACCTCCGCCTCTCCCCATACTCAAAGTCCTGGGAGCCAAGGGCTTCACTCACAGCCAGGGCCTCCGCCTCTCCCCACTTGGGACTGTTCTCCTCGCTGAGGTAGCAGAAGCAATAAAGGGTCTGATTTGTGCTCTGCCTTTGCTCTAGGGACCATAAACACAGCAATACTATATGATACAAAGGGCCAGACCATTCCAGCCACCCAGGCAAGCTGTTATTTCACTTCATCCTTCAGCCATTAAAAGGCAATTGAAAGTGAACGGAGGAGAATGGGGGCTGTCTCGATGTCTGCATCCCTTGAACAGTGCTCGCTGAAGGGCGACTCGTAGGCCAAATGGACAGAAGAGGACATTGGCGGGACAGCAAACGCTTAATAAAAATAACAACACTCAGAATAATAGAAACAATGTCCACGCTCTTCACAGAGCACTTGAGGTACCGGGTTCTGCTGATGGCTATCGGCCCATGGTTTTGTTGCTCCTAGGAGACCGATGTGCAGTAGAAGACTCTCAGGATGGTCTCAACTCATCAGGCCGGGAAGCAAGAAGTAAACCTGTCTCTGCTGGACCCTAAAGTCTGTGCTCACAACTGCTGTACCCCTCTGTATTCAGACCCTAGGGCAGGCACCAATGCTCACCTTACCAAGCTAACCAAGACAGCCCTTCCCCCAGGCATGCCCCACCTCCAATGCAGTGACAGAGTCTATCAAGTTGATAATTGGCATTAATTTTTTAGGGCCTCAAGAACCAGACCCTGCAGCTGAAACCCCTGCCCTTTCTCCACCTCATACTGGATCTCTTACCCCTTCAGGTTGGTTTTATTTTATTTTTTTTTTACACTTCAATATGAATATGCCTCAAACCTGCACATGTCCATGAAGATGTTTCTAGAGAGGTTTAACCGAGGAAGATCCACTCATGGTGCTGGACCCATACTGGATAGAAAGAGAAATGGGAGAAAGCAGGTGGAGCTCTAAGGCTGAACTCTTTCCTCTTCCTGACTGCAGAGCCAGGACTCAGTGTGGCTGGTTGCCTCACACTGCCTCATGTTTCCACCATGACAGGCTGAAATCTCTCAAACGTGAGCCAAAATAAAGCCTTAAGGAAGTCCAATTGCTTAAGAGGATCTGAAGCTGACCTTCAAAGACAAGACACAAAGGTTGCTATCTAAGGAGTGGACTTAGAGATAAGAACTCTAAGGGGCCCAAGTTGACCCTTCTGAGAACACTTCCTACTTGCCACCTGGCTATCTTATAAGGAACATGTAGAGAGCTAAAAATACTAAGGACACCTACCGGACAGAGCATCTGCCCTGTAAGGATCTAGACAGAATTAAAAACAGACAGACTGGTGACAGACACTGGGAAAAGAACTGAGAAAGAAAAAAAAACTGTCTATCAAGGAGTAGAGTCACTTCTGAAATGCAGCATCTATCCTGTAGCAACGTAACTTCCCACGCACTGTGACTTGGAGGGCGGTCAGTCCTGGCACCCAGCTGCTTCCTCCATGACCCACCCCTGCTGCCAGGGCCTCTCTCCGGTTCCCGATGGCACAGGCTGAAGAAGTATGGTTCCGAGAATGGATGGACAAAAGGCAGAAATAACCACCTTCACTTCTTCATCTGCAGACCCCACTGGCAAGCCTCCTGTGTCTGTGTGTGCGGCCATGGACTCAGAGTCAGCTCCCGCTTGACTAAGCTCTGCCTGTGCCCATGGTCTGCCATGAATGTCCCTCTACCTGTACATCCTGTTCATCTCGACAATACTCCCAGGAACCGAGCCACCAAGTTATAGAATCAGCTGAACTGCTCAAGTACAGAATAGATAAAGCAAACACGTTAAACATACACAACGGAGTATTATTCAGCCAAAGAGAGAGAAAAATAAAATCATGCCACTTTCAGAAAACAGACGTGACTGAAAGGCATCATAGTAAGCAAGAGTAGAGAGACTCAAAAGGACAAATGTAGCATATGTCCCCCGTGTAAAAGTTTACTGTCTGACCAGGACATCCGATCCACTTTGGGCCATTCTGGATGAATAGTGTTCCAGGGATGCCCTCTGGTAGGTGACACTGGACCCAAACTTTAACATTTGTTCACTCGCTTTCCATTCTGTGTCCACCCCAGCAGTGTCTCACCCAGGTTCTCACCCTGCTGTCGCTTTCTCGTCCTTGGTTTGTGAATGCTACCTCATCAGAAAAGTCTCCTTGAAACCCTAAAGACCTCAGGGCTTGGTATCAAGGGTGTTTGGTGGCATCGTTAAGAATTGGTTTTAGTCTTTTAGGAAGAAGAGAGCAGATGTGGGGAGGAGAGGGCTTTGCCAACATGGGATGGCCACTCACTGGAAAAGCTGTTCTTTCAAGCCTGCTTCCCAACCCAGACCTGACTACATGGGGTAGGATGGCAGGGCCCCAATTCTCCCTGAACTGTCCCCTGTGACCCACCAGTGTGGTGTTAAGTTCACTGCACCTGTAAGACCCTGTGGAGCCTTAGCTTACTGGAGACCCCCTGAGTGAAACACATGGAGCCTGACCAATGCAAAAAAAAAAAAAGCAAGAGGACTTTTATTCTAGTGCACTGAGGCCGTCAGACCCTCAGGAAAAGAGGCGACCCCGCACAGCTTGTTCAGTGAGCTTTTATACAATTTTCAGGGCAGCAGCCATTAGACACAATGTGATTGGTAGAACAGTGTGACTTTTTAAACTGATTAATCTTCAGGAAATGAGGTGGCAAGGACTTCCCTTGTCTGAAGGTGGGCAAAGGTCCACCCTGCGGTATGTGTTCTCACCCGCTGATTGGTGCTCACCCTGTAGTCTGAGGAATGTTAATTAGCCTTTCCCTTCCTGAGAGTTCCACTACCTTCCCAAAGTTCCTGAGCTTATCTTATTAAGGAAATTCCTGTTTACTCAGAACTTACACACCAACCTCACTCTTATGTTTAACCAGACACATTTCAGCCCAGATCAGATTCTCAGTCTGCTCTTAGATGGTCAAGACTGGTCCCTACGGGGGCCATCTCCTCTGCTGGGGAGACACAGAGGAGGGGGTGCACATGCCAACAAACAGGAGCTAACCCTGAGGCCAGGCCCTTGGAGCATAGAGAGATCAAAGCAAAGCGGCTTCTCTCACACGGGAAGACCCTCCAGTCACCCTGCTGGCCCAGTCTCCCCTCCTGATTTATCTCAGCTGGGGGATGGACATACCCCTCCCTCCATGGAGGCTGTTGTGTTCTCAAGTGAGATAAAAATGTGAGAGGGCAGGGCAAGGATGAGACCACTGAGTCAGCAGTAGACTGTCCTTCACGCTATCTAGGCGCAGTTAAAGTGCGCAGAGTTGGTGCATACGTGTTACATGTTGATAAGAATGCACTAAAGCCCAGAAATATAAACATCTGCCTATCTTACACGAGGTGAATGAAAATGTTAATGTATGTATATTACAGGTGATTCTTATTTTCATTACACAAAAAATGTATTTTCTAAATTTTCCATAAAGGCCATCTTTTTAGCATCAGAAGAGTTATAAACACACAGTGGATTTGAAAGTGGGTTTCAGAATTCTATGTAACTTCATTACCAGCAAAATTCTGAGCAGTAACTATAAGCCTATAAATAGAGGATAAAAGACTCTATAAAAGATAGCTACAACATTGCATGTGCATGCTTCATCCTCCATCCCTCCCTTTACATCACCAAGCATGCTCCCTGTGCTGCCTTCACATGGGCCATTAGTGGTCATCTAGCCTTCTTCCTGAAGCAAATGACCCAAAAGTAGTAAGTGTCCTTCGCAGCGATAGAGAGTTACAGGGATGCTGACACCAGGGACAGATGTTACAGATGTTATGTCAAGATGTTATTCTACATATGGCACCAGGGAGATGCCACTGAGGAGAAGCCAGTGCCCTGGGTCACCCTTCAAACCAGACCTTGAGAATCAGAGGAAGGCAGGCAGGAACCCCCACACCTCCCTGAGCTTCTTCAGTGATCTGCCAGGAAGTGGGGAGACTCAACCAAGCTCTACCCTCACCCGATACCTCAGGGAAATGGAGATTCTCAGAGCCACCATGTGGATATGAGTATTTTAGAGGAGGAAGCAGCAGGTGCCAAGGGCCTGGGGCAGGACTCAAGGAGGATGCAATGAGGGGTCATGGTGGGCAGGGGGGCAGAGGGCTGAGAAAAGCAACACCTTGGAGTGAGGATTTCAGACTTCACTGTGGTTATGAGGAGGCCTGGAGAATAGGGGTCACATGACTATAAAAGCATGATAGGTCCAGCAAGCCAAGTAACCTCAACATCTGGCAACACAGGCAATGTCCAGTCAGTGATGGGCAGGACCTGCGACAGTGACAGGTCAGTGATGGGTGGGACTTGAGACAATGACTGGTCAGTGATGGGTGGGACCTGAGACAATGGCAGGCCAGTGATGGAGAGGAGCTGAGAATATGGCAGGTCAGTGATGGAGAGGAGCTGAGAATATGGCAGGTCAGTGATAGAGAGGACCTGAGACAATGGCAGGTCAATGATGGGCGGGACCTGAGACAATGGCAGGTCAGTGATGGGAGAGATCTGAGACAATGATGGGTCTCACCTAGACCAGGAATGCTTAGTTGTTTATGCCTCTTAGCCTTTAAACCTAAATGTTCTGTGAAAACCTCAAAGACAGGTTTAGGGATCACTGGGCCTCTCTTCCTCTTCATAATGTGAACAGATTCAGGGGCTTTCCTTTGTTGGCTTCCACCATGACTTGTTCGTTTAGTTGACCTATTAAGGGTTGGATGGCCAAGCCTGGCTTTTTAGGAATGCCCAGACTCGGGTTCTGACCTTAGCTACTCCAGCAACAAGCCAAGTTCTGGACCTGGAACATCTGACTCAACAGCTCATGACTTCCAAGATCCCCCTCTTTAGCACCTACCTATCCCCACAGAGACACCCCCATGTCAATGCCCCTAGCTAGGCTTTCTCCAACCCCAGCAGATGACAAGGCAGGTGACGTCCCAGAGGAGACTGACTTAGCAGTGCATACAGCAGGCTCTGGGCCCCATGGACAAGCAGGGTCTAAGTCTCACCTTCAATTCCTAATGCAGCAGACACCAACATTTCGCTTAAGAGCATCCGACTCGGCATCCTAGGCTGTAAGGTAGGAAAACACTTGCTCGATATTTCTGACTTAAATGATGTAATGATTTTAAGCCTGGCTTGATACCATGACTGAGGGGTGGCCACTCCAGGGGAAAGCCATGTCCTAGAAGAAAAAGCTGCCTAGTGTGAGCACACATCCGCAGTGATTCCAACATGACTTACACACACCCTGACTTACAGACTGCTTCTCAAAAGCCTGTCAAGTGACGAAATTCAGGGCCACTGGCTTGGCCTGCACTGCTAGCTAGGTTTTAGACATCCTCACCCTGACAACAGGATTGCTGGTCCTTGTCATGGCTGTTGGTGACCAATCTCTTTGATGGCTCAAAGCAAGCTTTTTATTTTATTTTATTTTTTAAGCAGAGATACTGAGAGATAGTTCGTTATTGCATTGGATCACATAATGTCTCCCTAATGTCCCCTCTGCCCACAGCTATTATATCAGTCATTAGTCATTGGTGAGGTTCTCCTGGAAAGCCACTTCCTGTTCCCTGGTTTCCTTTCTCCCCACCCCAACCTTATCACTGCCCTACAGGAAAGGGAAGCAGACCTACTACCTGACTGTTACAGCTGTGGGCAGAGACATGACTTCTTGTGTCCTATAAATTGACAGCAGAGACTGGGAGATGGCAGGGTCAACAGACAAGGTGAAGAGACAGAGGGGTGGTCCTGGGGGAGGCGTGTGGCATGAAGGAGGACGAGGATCTGGAAGGAGACTAAGGTGCTGTGCTGACTGGAAGCCTGGCTAGGCCATTCTCTGGGCTTTGCAAGAGAGAAAAGTTTCTGTTAGAAGTCTCTAGTAATCATGTTCTCGTCGCATGATATCCAAGTGGGAAATGTATGGGGTTATCAGATATAGGAATTTTAAAGTACTTTTTGTTTGATGTCTGGAAAAATAGTTTAATGTTGAAGAACACTTGCTATTCTTGTAGTCGACCTGAATTGTTCCCAGCACTCATGTTAGGCAGCCCTCATAGCCACCAGTAACTTCAAGTAATCTACAACCCTCTTCGTCTCCACACACAACTGCACTCTCGTACATCAAACACATATACTTCAAAAATTAAAATGAATAAAATATTTCACATTGGTTCCTGTATGTATTGTTTAGAGTATATGTGTTTGAATCAGCTTTTTCCTCCCACCACGTGGGCCCCAAAGATTGAACCCAGGTCGTTGGGCTTGACGGCAAGCTGCTTTTCCCACAGAGCCGTTTTGTGGCCCCAGAGGGTGGATTTCAAGCCTTGGGCTAGGATGGCACAATGCACCAGCTGTGGAAATCCTGAGAGCAGGGTTTTTTTTTTTTGTTTTTTTTTTTACTGGAGTCAGCACCACAGGCAGCTGCTGTTCCTTCCCCTGGCACCTGCTGAGTGCTGAACCCCATAAAGAGCATGAGGGTTTCAGCGATGAATGGGCACAGTTGCGGCCCTGGAAAGTCTTGGTTTCACTGAACCTGTGGTAGTTCTCAATCTGCCTTTATGCTACAGAACATCTCTTCGCTGTTAAAACCCTGGCTCCGAGCCCTGTGAATTTGCGGAGGAACCCAGAGAGTTTCTCCCCAGTTCCTGACTGTAGCAGACAGATTGCATTAAAATATCCGCAACCCTGAAGTGCTGGCCTCTGCTCCCCGATGTACTCCCTGTAAATGTGAATAGACAACTCCTACCCAAAAATCACACCTGCTACCTGCCACACTCGGTCTCCGAAACTGCAGCTCCAGGTAGCTCCTGACAGCATCAGTGGTGAAGGAAAATCAACACTGTATACGCTGTAGTCCTCTACAGAGTCCTCTGCGCACACCCTTCATGTTTGGAGTGGAGGGGCCTGACCACTGACTGGAGGGGAAAGGCTCCTGGGCTGGGAAATGCAGTCCCTTTCCATAGTCCCTGGATGAGCCTTGTCAGGACTAGCTTCTGTCAGATAAACCAGTTCCCATTTCCAACTGACCCCTCATTAGAGAGGACCACAGATGTCTCACCATGCACATGTCAGTTTTAGTATTTACTTGTATGTGCACATGCATGTACGCGTGCATGCATGCCGTGGTGTTCCTGTGGAGATCAGGAGGTCTGCTCTCTCCTTCCACCACGTGGGTCCCAGAGAGCAAGCTCAGATCGTTAGGTTTGGTGGCAAGCACCCATCCCCACTGAGCCATCTCGCCGGCCTGATTCTTATTTTCCAGGTGTGGAAACTGTAGCTCAGAAGTTGGAGGGACCAAGCAGCCAGCCCACCTCAATAAGAAAGAACCCAGCCCTGGGTTCCGAAGGCCAGCATCCTCATGCTGAGCAGTGATGATGGCGGAGGCTGATGGCGGTGTAGAGACGTTCCTGGGAATGGTAGGTCTTCCACTCTGTGAGCTCTGGGCCATAGACTCCGCCTGTTAGTGGTGGTTCCTGTGTGGTACAGCCAAGCGCTAAGCACCGCCTCGCCTCTGCGCTCTCCTCAGCGCTCTGTGCTATTAGTGAGGTCCATAAGCCTGTCCTCTTTGGTCTTCTCAGTATCTATTTCCTTAGCGGCCTCACACCAGTCCGTCAGGGCAGGACAAGTCTCAGCGAGTGAGAAGTGGGTGGTGCTACCATCGACACCAGGTAAAGGGAGCCCAGGGCTACCCCAAAGGGCAGCTACTCCCAAACGGCCTAGTTTAGTTCAGATCATCTAAGTCTTCCGGACTTTTCCTTCATAAAGGAAGAAATACAAGCAAACCTCGACATCCCCCAGCCTCGTGGCCCTGGCACATCGTCCTGAACGAGGCTGCGGGTGAGAATGGGATCTCTTTCCCCTGCACCCGAGGGACCCCAGGCTACCACTTTCTCCTCTGTGAAGTAGCGAAGAACCTTAGTGGAAGCCAGGATGAGCCTCTTGGTGGTGCCCAGATGCGGATGAGGAAGGAATGATGCATGAGATAAAATGGAGTGTCTTATGGACCACAACCCATTTACTTGCCCCTCCCCTTCCGAGCATCTTAACTCAAATCTCAACCCAGGGGTCAGAGCACAGTTCTGTTCTCCCCCTCCACCCATCGCTTGCTCCCGCTGCCTTTGTATTCGATTCACTCTGAAGTGCCAATGTCTTTATTTCTTTCTTCTTTTTTTCCCCAATCTAAAGAGAGACAATCTAACATCTTAAGTCTGAGTACCGCCTTAAAAGGTCACCCAGCATGCACCCTTGACTTCAGATGGGACCACTTTTAACTGATCCAGACAAATAGGGGCTTTCTCTACACATTTGCTTAAAAAGTCTCTTCATTTCTCTTTTGTGGTTGAAGCTAATTTTATCACATCAGAGGAGATATTAGAAAGGCCCTAGAAATATGCAGTCAACTGTGCCAATTACACCTCTGGGCCGCTCAAAGGTGACTGTGTAATGAGCGCCTCCTTCAGAGGCAGCCGTCTAGGCCAAGTCCACCTGGTCCCTTGGGTCATTCTTGCTTGCTCTTGATTTTGCACCCTAGATGCGGATATTATCCCCACTACGCAAACAGGCACCTGCAGGCACAGGAAACAAATTGGGACAGATTAGTTAAATTGATCTAAAAGTGATAATTCTGGGGAAAAGTCAGACCTTGGTTGTGTGCTAATCAAAAGCCTGTCTGTCACCTGTACAGCCTCCTGAGTAGGTGGGGGCCGCCATGCAGCCGCAGGTAGGCTTCCCAGAGTGTTATCTTACCAGCCAGTGCCATCAATGCCTCCAGAGAGATGAGACAATAAAAGGAGGAGATTAGGTAGAAGCTTCTGCAGAGGCCACACCCTTTCCTTAAGGGGTCAAGGACTTCAAGGGTCCTAAAAGAGAGCCTTAACATCCCGGGACATAATCGTGTGACCAAGAATGGCTGTCCATGAATGCTGATCCTTATCCCAGGTGACCCACCTCAGGAGGTTCTGCCCCAGGTGACCTACCTGAGGGCCCTCTGCCTCAGGTGACCCACCTCAGGAGGTTCTGCCTCAGGTGACCCACCTCAGGAGGTTCTGCCCCAGGGGACCTACCTGAGGGCCCTCTGCCTCAGGTGACCAACCTGAGGGCCCTCTGCCCCATGTGACCTACCTGAGGGCCCTCTGCCTCTGGTGACCCACCTCAAGAGGTTCTGCCCCAGGTGACCTACCTGAGGGCCCTCTGCCTCAGGTGACCCACCTCAGGAGGTTCTGCCTCAGGTGACCCACCTCAGGAGGTTCTGCCCCAGGGGACCTACCTGAGGGCCCTCTGCCTCAGGTGACCTACCTGAGGGCCCTCTGCCCCATGTGACCTACCTGAGGGCCCTCTGCCTCTGGTGACCCACCTCAGGAGGTTCTGCCCCAGATAACTCACCTCAGGCCCTTCTTCCATAAATGTACACCTTCAAGAAAGTGCCCAGGCCCTGGATGGATCAGACTCCCAAGCACTGAAGGAAAGCGCAGGGAAGGACTCTTGTTCTGGATCATCTGTAAGCGTGGCCTTTATCCGTTCTTGAGATGGGACTAGGCTAACCACTGCCACAGATACATGCTAACTGGAAGACCCTGCTCTCAACCTCCTCTCCCTTTTCTTTCCTTGGCAACTTGTTTCTCCGGTTGTCATCTGGCCTTAGCTAGAGACAGAGTGTCCTGTGGTACAGGGGCCACACCCCCAGAGGACAAGGCCAGACACATTACAAGGACTAAGGCGCCCCAACCGAGGCTTTCTGGGGCATTCCTAGCATACCCATCTTAGGGTTGACATCACAGCTACCTCACTGTTTGATCTTCTCTGTTCTTCTTTTCATTTTTCTTTTTGTCTAAGACAGCGTTCTGATGCTTGAGTGGGTCTCAGAAACGTCGACTCGGGCTCACAGGAGGCATCTGAGGCAAGTGCCCAGGTAGTGCTCACCCGGATGGTCTGGAGGCTGTAAGCTCAGCATCTCTGGATTTTACCTTTATCCCTGCTCCTGGCCTTGCTCCTCAGCTTCATCCTCAAGGCTTCCCTTTACCATGGCATTTACTGTGGGACCTTCTTTTGGCTGCAAACAGGTGGTGTGCCCACCACTCCACTCCCTAGGCCCAGCAGGATGGTGCACGTGAGTGGTGCTCACTTATGTGATTCTTTACTGGGCTCCTGAGTGGACCGTGAGACCCATATGGGTGCAGTTGGCATCTTCTCTGGCTCATGGCAGGTGCTCTGTAAACACTGGCGGAATATGAAGCATAGATAAGGGTACCAGGACAAAGACCCAAGCCCTTCTCTTGATTCTGAAAAAATGTTTCCAAAGGACATGATAACAAATGTCAGAAGGAAAAGGCAGCGTGGCTTCCCCCATTCCAGGGCGGAAGGGAGGGGAGGCTGCACTTTGCACTACAGAAGCATCGGCAGCCTCCTCTCTCCCTTCCTGGCCAGGCCCAGGTGTGACAGCAAACATCTACAAATGGTGCTAGAATGCAACATCACCTAGTCCAGAATCACTGCGGAAAGAATTAAAAACAACCAAACTTGGGTGACAAGGATGCCGATTGTGCCGTGGAGACAGGAAACTCTCCAGATGCCACCAGAACTGGGTCAAAGAGAAAGGCTACCTATGAAAGTGAAACACTTCAGCAAGAGGAGCAGGGGTGAGGTCTGGTGCATGGTCACAGGCTTGGAGAAGGCAGAGGAGGAAGGTCAGCCAGTCAGGGGAAGCACAGGACTGAGTCAAAGCTCTGCAGTTTCCACCGATTATGTAGAGAAGGCCTAACATGACAATCAGCAAGTCCAGACTCCCTGGAAATACACACATGTGTGCACACACATATATACAGATAGACACACATATACATGCACACACATACACACAACATGTACATACAAACACACACATGCACACACATACATAAACACTTATACAAACACGCATGCACACACAGACAAACACACAGACACATACAGACATATCCACAAGTACACACATATGTGTGCAACTCACACAGACACACATATATGCATAAACATATACACAAAGACATAGATAGTTAGATAGATAGATAGATTCCCACAAACATGCACACAGATAGACATACACATACATACACACAGATACACACACAGATACACATACACAGCCACAATTCTTGAGCGATTTTCCCATCCCATCACCAGCTGCACTTCAGATGGTTTCATACCTAGATAGAGAATACACCGGACTGAAAGGGAACAAATGGTCCCCAAGTGTCAACAATAGTTACCACATTGTCTTGCATTTGCTCGCCACCTGCTGTGTGACAGGCATTGTGCTATCTGAGCCAAGGAACCCGAGAGCAGCAATTGGTGATGGCTAGCATCCACCTCCACTATTAAGAATAAACAGACATGGTAGAAAAACAGTAAAAGATTCACAAAGATCCCCACTGAGCTGTTGATTGAGGACTCAGATAAAAGCACAGGCTGCAGAGGAGTGATAAGTCACTAGATATGATTAGTGGATGTCTGAAGAAAAGCCTGCACCCCACAAAGGAGCTTTAAAGACACCACATCCTTCCTGTGTTCACAGGAGGTCATTTGCCCACTCTCTTAGGTGTTTGTTTGTTTATTTGTTTCTTTCTTTCTTTCTTCCTTTCCTTATTTTATCTATCTATCTACCTATCTATCTATCTATCTATCTATCTATCTATCTATCTACCTATCTACCTACCAACCTACCTACCTATTTACTGGTGTTTTGGTTTTTTGAGACAGGGTTTCTCTGTGTAGCCCTGGGTGTCCTGGAACTCACTCTGTAGACCAACCTGTCCTCAAACTCAGAAATCCACCTGCCTCTCTCCCTAGTGCTAGGATTAAAGGTGTGCCTCACTACTACCCAGCCTTAGAAAAGACACCATGACCATGACAATTTATAAAGGAGAGGGTTTATTGAGGCTGAAAGTCTGAGAGGGTGAGTCTATGATCATTGGCATGGCAGCAGGCAGGCAGAGTTGCTGAGAGCTTACATCCTTATCTACAAGTAGGAGTAAAGTGTGTGTATAAGGAGAAAAAGAGGAGAGAGAGAGAGAGAGAGAGAGAGAGAGAAAGAGAGAGAGAGAGA
>NW_022196897.1:164979682-164987159 GCF_008632895.1 Mastomys coucha | reverse complement strand
AGGTAGAGAGAGGGAGAGAGAGAGGGAGAGAGGGAGAGAGAGAAAGAGAGAGAGAGGTAGAGAGGGAGAGAGGGGGAGAAAGAGAGAGGGAGAGAGGGAGGGGGGAGAGAGAGGTAGAGAGAGAGAGGGAGAGAGAGAGGGAGGGAGACAGAGAGGGGGGAGAGAGAGAGGTAGAGAGAGAGAGAGGGAGAGAGGGGGAGAGAGGGAGAGAGGGAGGGAGAGAGAGAGACAGCTCAGGAGTGCTAACTGGGAATGGCCTAGGCTTTGGAAACCCCTCCCTCAGGGCAGCATCTTCTCCAACAAGGCCACACCTTCTAATCCTTCTCAAGTAGTTCACCAGCTGGGACCCAGTATTCAGACACAGGAGCCTCTGAATGGCCTCTCCAGGACATTCAAAGCACTATATCTGACGACTATAATTCTGCCACCCCCCTCTCTCTCTTCCCTACCTCTGTGCTCATGGGATGCTGCCCCCTCGGTGCTGATCTTTGAAGGTGGTGAGCACCCTCCCCCGCTGTGCTTCTGCTCACAGATGTATGTAGATTAGTGATAATTCTCTCATAAAGTCATCCTTTCATGATGACAACGTTCTAATTCACATTAATCTAAAAGTGTATTATACCTATCATCTATCTATCATTATCTAACTATCCCTGTGTGCACAGAGTGTGGAACTCAGAGCACATGTGGAGGATAGTAGGTAACTTACAGGAACCAGTGTTCTCTTTCCACTGTGCTCTGGGGATTGAACTCGGACCCTTGATCTTGGTAGCAGGCACCCCCACCTGCTGAGCCATCTTGCAGGCCGGTCTTATCATCTCCCCAGTATTAACTTGTTAGGAATTTTCCAGATTGATGGGGAGTTCTAGTTTGTATTCATTGCTGCAATGAACATGATGGGCAAAAGGAACTTAGGGGAGAAAGAGTTACTTAATTTACAGGTTACAGTCTACCATCAAGAGAAGCCAAGGCAGGAGCTTGAAGCAGAAACAATAGAGGATTATTGCTGATGGGCTGGCTCCCAGGCTCAGGGTCAACCTTTTTTAATAAAGCCCAGGACCTTCTGCCTGGGGATGGTGCTACTCACATTGGCCTGGGCCCTCCTGTGTCAGTTGGCAAAATGTTCCATAGACATGTGAACAGGCTAATCCAATCAAGGCAATCCCCTGTTGAGGCTTCCTCAGATAACTCTAGGCTGTGTCAAGTTGATAGCAAAAGCTATCTAGGCCACACAGTAAGATGATAGAGTACTGAGATGCATAAATCATCTCATCCCTCCCCCCACTGGTCTTTTCTGGATTGTTAACCAATAAAATGAGCATTATGGTAAAAGTTCTAGGGCAGACATCCTTGAGCATGCTGAGGAGAGGGCCAGAGGGGCGGACCTGGGATGTCTCTCCTGTGATACAGAACCACAAACTCTCCCCAGATAAAGAGTGCAGCAAAACATCAAAGAAATCCCACTGGAGTCTGGCTTGGTGAATCACCAAGCTTATTTTTTTAACGTTTAAAAAAAAAACTTTATTGATTCATTGGAGGACACCAATAAACCATTCAATTTTGATCTATAGTTCATGTACTAATTCACTATATGGGAATTACCAAATTCATTGTGATGTCAAGTTATATGATAAAATTGAAAATGATTTATGACTATAAATATATTGTGAGGCACACTACGATGTATGAACTATCCTGCTGATCTCTTTGGTGCTTTTTATTTATTTTTATTTTTTTATTTATTCACTTTATGTCACACTCATTGCCCTCCTCCTGGTCACCATGTCCACGATCCTTCCCCTTCTCCGCTGAATGGGTAGGTCCCCTCCTGGGTATTATCTGACTCTGGCACGCCAAGTCTCTGTGGGACTAGACACATCCTGTCCCACTGAGGCCAGGCAAAGCAGCTCAGCTAGAAGAACATACCCCACAGACAGGCAATAGCTTTAGGAATAACCCCCTCTCCAGTTGTTTGGGATTCATGTGAAGACCAAGCTGCACATCTGCTACATATGTGTGGGCAAGCCTAGGCTCAGCCCATGTATGCTCTTTGATTGGTGGTTTAGACTCTGAGAGCCCCAAGGGTCCAGTTTAGTTGACTCTGTTGGACTTCCTATGGAGTTACTATCCCCTTCGGGGCCCTTAATCCTCTCTCCTATTCTTCCATAAGAGTCCCCAAGCTCCATCCACCTTTTGACTGTGGGTGTCTGCATCTGTCTGGGTCAGCTTCTCGGTGGAGCCTCTCAGAGGACAATCATGCTAGAGCCCTGTCTGTAAGCACAACAGAGTAGCATTAATAGTGTCAGGGATTGGTGCTTGCCTACGGGCTGGGTCTCAAATTCGGCCAGTTGTTGGTTGGCCATTCCTTCAATCTATGGTCCATCCCCTGTCCCTGCATTTCTGGTAGAGAGAATAAATTTTGGGTCGACAGTTTTGTGGGTGGGTTGGTGTCCCTATTGCTCAACTGTGGTTCCTGCCTGGTTACAGGAGATGGCCTCTTCAGGTTCCATATCCCCAATGCTATGAGTCACCCCCATTGATTCTTGGACACCTCCCTTATCCCAGGTTTCTGTCAAGTTCTGGTGATGCCCCCATCTCTCCACTACCATCAGCTGCAGATTTCCATTCATTCTCAAGGCCATCTGGCCATCTCTCCTGTCCCTCTCCATACCTGATCCTGACACTCCCCCCTATTTCCCCTCCCTATTCCCCCTCCCGCCCAGTTCCCTCCCTCCATCTGCCTCTTAGGACGATTCTATTCCCCCTTTCTAACTGAGATTCAAGCATCCTCTTGAGAGCTATTCATTCAGTGAGGCTCCTGCATCTTTTCTCTCCCTTCTTCAGAAGGAGGAAGTGTTCTCTTCTGAAACACTGAGTCTAGAGGCAAGACACAGCAGGGACCAAACATTTGGTCCTAACTAGCTATTAGCATTTCATTTTCCAACATGGCCGAAATGCCTCCACTCCCTCTGGCAGCGGGTGGGTGGGGCTTCCAGAGCTTCCCACTGCCTGAGAGCCAGGCTTGCCAGAATCTTATTTTCTGGAGTCTTCAAGGCACTGAGGATCACTTCTGTGCCACTGATAGAAGCAACTCTACTAAGGCAAGAAAGACAAAAGGCTCTTGACTGTTCTCAGGATGTCACCGCAAACCAGATGCCAGCGCCTGACAAGTCCCAGGAAAAGATAATTAGAGAAGAGGTTTATGCAAATGTCTGAGTGCATTGCTGGCAGCCAATTCACACCGAGATAGATGATGAGGAGTCCAACCTCACATGCTTAAGAGCTCCAGTCTACGATCTAAAAACACCTTCACAGCATTCATGGGAGTAAAGAAGGAGAGACATGCCATTAAGTCTTTTTTATAGACCATAAAGACATTTAATAAAAATTTAATATCCACTTCTGATGCTTGTAAATGGGTGGTTACCTCCTTACAGGATTTTTTTTAAAAAATACACATTTCCATCCAAAAATTACCTTCATAATTAATTGTAAAAATACTAGAGGCATCCCATTAGAAACAGTTTAAGAGCGCTTCTTGCCACCATTGTAAAATAAAGTACAGAGGGAAGCAATTAGACAAGAGTATAAAAGCTGCTGAGAATATGGGAAGGGATGGAACAATCATAATTTATAGATAATAAGGTTGTATTCCCAGAGAAAACCAGAATAACAGAAAAATATTAAAACAATAAATACACAGAAGTATAATCAGTTTTAAGTAATACGCAACAATCAGTGGCTTTCTCATACATAAAATATAAGAAGTTGGGAAATACGTAATGTTGAAAATCATTCGAGATAGATCAAGTCCCAAAACACCTGGAAATAAATTGAACAATAAAACTCAGGATGTATATGAAGCCAAAGATTAGTCTGAATGAAATTCACAGGCTGGGGAGATGGCTCAGTGGGTAGAGTACCTGCTGGGCAAGCGTGAAAACCTGAGTTTGAATCCCAGCACACACCCACACACACGCATGCACAAATAAACCAATGTAATTTAAATAACTTTTAATTTAGGTGAGGAATAAGCCGCTGATCAAGACCAAGACAATTCTTTGATCGGTGGTTGTGAAGAACTTGTTTTGCCCAATATTAAAAATGCATTAGTTGGTGACAGTTCAGTAAAGCAATATGGTTTGATAAAATAATCAAAACATAGCCTAGAGGAAAAGAAACCATGCTGCCTAGGACTAGTTCCCAGACAGAGATTTCGGTGTACCGTACAGTGGGCATTCCTAGTTAGTATACACTTGCTATGAGCTGTCTAAAATATAAAGTTGGATGTAAATCCATTTCTCACCACATAGTGAATATCTAAAGATTTACATGAGGAGAAAAAGCATACAAACCAGTAAAAGAAAATATAGAATATCTACACTGTTACACTGTGAGATTCATTGGCCATTTTGAGCATACAGGATTCAGAAGGCACAAAAGCAGGGCTATGAACACAGCAATATAAAATTCACCATCAAACACCTATAAATGCTACTCAGAGAATCAAAAATAACAATTTTATACTTCTATCACAAAGAACTAATGTCTTCAATATACAAAAAAAAAAAAGCTTTTATAAATCAATGATGAATGGCAAAAGGTTTTGAACAACCATCTCACAAAAGACAGACTGTGAAAGACAACGGCCATCTTCCAACAGAAGATGTCAAATATCTCAAAACTGAGTATTTTCTTCCTGACCAATTGGGTAAAAATTAACAAGGGAGAGTCAAGTGCTATAAATACAGGTGATGTTCTATTGGGAGTTTGGCCCAGGTGGCTCGTCTTCTGCTAGAACCAGAAGGAGGCAGAACCCTAATGTTCTCTCCACAGGGGCACACCCTGAGTTTGGCCCAGGTGGCTCATCGTCGGCTAGAACCAGAAGGAGGCAGAACCCTGATGCTCTCTCCACAGGGGCACACCCTGATGGACTTGTATGGGCTGAACTTTGCTCATTTTCCACTGACTGAGGGCTCAGCTTTGAAAGAGGCTTTGCGGGCTGGTGAGATGGCTCAGCAGAAAGAACATGCAGGTAAGAGCACTGACTGCTCTTCCAAAGTCCTGAGTTCAAATCCCAGTAACCACATGGTGGCTCACAACCACCCATAATGAGATCTGATGCTCTCTTCTGGTGCTGTCTGAAGTCAGCTACAGTGTACTTATTTATAATAACAAATAAATCCTTGGGCCTGAGCAAACAAGGTCTACCGACCGGAGTGAGCAGAGGTCTTAAAAGCCAATTCCCAACAACCAGATGAAGGCTGACAACTATCTGTACAGCTATGATATGTACTCATATACATAAAATAAATAAATAAATCTTTAAAAAGAAAAAAAAAAAGAAAGGCATTACTTTTTAAGTAACAGGTGGGAAGTCAGGCAGTGGTGGCACATGCCTTTAATCCCAGCACTTGGGAGGCAGAGGCAGGTGGCTTTCTGAGTTCGAGGCCAGCCTGGTCTACAGAGTGAGTTCCAGGACAGCCAGGGCTACACAGAGAAACCCTGTCTCGAAAAATATAAAAACAAAAACAAAAACAAAAAAACCTTAACAAGTGGGTCAGTCAAGCAGTTGGCCAGCTCATCCCAGAAACTGCTGAGCAATCCTGCACAAACACATTTCTTGGGGTCAGGGCTGGGCCTGGTGACAAGCCGAAGAATGTGACCTTCTGCAGCTGCTGAAGGAAGAGAAAGAGAGCAGTGCATGAGGGGAGTGCCTCTGCTCTGATAGGCAACTGGGCTGTGTGGACCCAGTGTGGGGGCCTGGGACAAATGATCCCCAAGTGAGGCCTGGTCTACATGCAGAGATGAATAGTAGGTCACAGGACCAGCAACGCAGTAAAGGGGACAAGGTGTGAAGACAGATGCCAGGCCATACCTGAAGCTGCAAAGGAAGAGCCAGAGCCCAGAAAATACCCCAGGCAACTGTTAACATAACCCAGTGACAGAGGGTTCCTCCACAGGAGAACAAGTGAGGAGCTAACAAGTCACTGCCCGCTGTGTGACCTCCCACAAGGGTGACCTTTAAGTCAGCTCAGAGCAAATGAAACTGGGGGGTTTATTTAGGTTACCTTGGCAACCATCTAAAAGATGTAAAATCATACATGGACACCTTTATCATTGTATGTCAGGGGTTTCAATTTAGACTCTCCGAAGCTAGCCTAGCCCACAAGCTGACTCAGTCTCCCGGCTACAGGCACTCTCCCAAAGAGGACACGTGGGCCTATCTCCTTCCTGATGACCGTCACCAGGATCGCCACCCTTGATCAAGATTGTTTCTTCAAGCAAGTTCAAAATTCACGCTTGGTAAATGCCTGCTTGAAAAAACGTAGTCTTAAAAAGCAGCACTCTGGAGTGCCTGCTCTGGAAAGACAATGGAAGGAAAATGAGACCATCCGCGAAATGCAGGTCAGCATTGGAGAAATGCGAGTCACCATCCAGCCAAAGGACTCCATAGACGCAGGCCCTCGGAACTAAAATACCCAAGGGCATATTCCAAGGCTACCTTGGTAGGATCTGTAATCACTATGGAGATAACCTGCTGGGTGTGTGGTTGAGGATTCTAGATCCTTCACTGATGTGGGAAGGCCCTTCTTCACGATGAGTGACACCATTTCAAAGGCTGGGGTCCTGACCTCAATAAAAAGAAGACAGTGAGCTGGGCACAAGCCGCCATCTCTCTTTGCATCCTGACTATGTGCACTATGGCTTGCTGCGTCATATCATGCCTTCATGCCTGCTCCAACTGACAGACAGCATCCTCAAACTGTAAGCCAAAATAAACCCTTCCTTCATTAATTTGCTTTCCTCAGGTGTTTCGTTACAGCAATGAAACATGTGACTAAGTCATTCTCCAAGAGTTTCCAAGCTCCCCACACTAGGACGCTCTGTCTCAGGGGAAAGTGTTCAGAGAAGTTCCCACAAGCTGTGAGATAATCTCTAATTTATCTTCATTCTTTGTGTTGCTTGAAGTGCTGTAAGTGCAGGCAAGTAGTGCCATCCTAGAAGCCTGTAGCCATCTTTAAGTAAAAAGAATAAACACTGAAACCTTGTTAGCAGCTGAAACTAAAAAGCAACTTTGTTTTTCAAAACTGAGTTAGAAGAATTGAAGAAGAAAGGGTACAGCTATGGGGAGGCATGGCTATGAGAAGAGCATGGCTTTGGGGAGGGCATGGCTGTGGGGAGGGCTTGGCTGTGGGGAGGGCTTGGCTGTAGGGAGGCATGGCTGTGGGAGGCATGGCTTTGGGGAGGGCATGGCTATGGGGAGGGCTTGGCTTTGGGGAGGGCATGGCTATGGGGAGGCATGGCTGTGGTGAGGGCATGGCTGTGAGAAGGGCATGGCTTTGGGGAGGGCATGGCTGTGGGGAGGACTTGGCTGTGGGGAGGCATGGCTTTGGGGAGGGCATGGCTGTGGGGAGGTCTTGGCTATAGGAAGGCATGGCTGAGAGAAGGGCATGGCTGTGGGGAGGGCTTGGCT
>NW_022196897.1:164978075-164979494 GCF_008632895.1 Mastomys coucha | reverse complement strand
TGGCTGTGGGGAGGCATGGCTGTGGGGAGGGCTTGGCTGTGGGGAGGCATGGCTGTGGGGAGGCATGGCTGTGAGAAGGGCATGGCTGTGAGAAGGGCATGGCTGTGGAGAAGGCATGGTCATGGTGAAGAAGCATTCATGAGAACAAGTAGAGAAGACTCTCAGAGGGCAGTGAGCAGTAATCAGATACCACAGGCAGACGCAGGAACAGGAGTAGCCGCCCCTGTGTTCCATGTCTATCCCCTAAAGGCCACACCTGGAGCGGTGGGGGCAAGGTGCTGAGCACTCACACCATTAGTCTATGGGGGACTGCAGTACCACATGCTTCATGAGGACTCCAAGAAACTCCCCTCCCATCTTTGAATCCTAATCCATGAAAAGACCTATCTCAGGGCTGGTTCATCCTTTGAGCCCTCAAAAAACAGCAGCCGGCTTACTATTCGTGTCGATGGGTTTGAATACCATTGCAAGCCCTAAATATGTGGGGGTCTCAATATTTCAACTGGTCACCTCTTGCTCCCAAGCCCTCCAGGACTAACCAGACTCTTGATGGGACAAGAAGTCCTCAGGCAAAGGTTTCTACAGACCAGTGGCTAGTCAACCTCCCACCAGGAATTTCTAAGGGCCCAACCTTCCTCTGCATGCCTGTCACCTTCCTCCCACTGACCCAAAAGGGCTGCAGCGGCAGGCCAAGCCCAGGACAACCCTTGGGGGGACAATTAGAGAAGCCAGTCCCTGCAGCTGGGATTGTTTGTTTATGTAGCGGCTGTGGTAATAACATCTGGGTTCCTAGACAACATGGGAGGAGCAAAGAGTCTGTTTAGTGTCTCCTGTGTTTCCAGAGCTGCAGCTTTTTTTTTTTCAGCATGGTGCCTGAGTAATTAGCAGCTTGTGCTTGACGTTCCCCTCAGAGTTAGTTCCCAGGCTCTCCCAGCCTGAGGGGAAGCTACACAATTCCTTTATTGGTAAACTTCCCCAGATTCCAGGCTCCTTCCTTTGGACTCTGCCCCCTGCCCTATGCACATTGTAAATATCCTGCCTTGCCCAATTTTCTCTGCCTGGGCTGTGTGTTTGGTTTTATGAGGAAGTATGTCTCAAACACGATTCTTCCTCAGATCTGTTCTGTTTAAGTACAGAAGCCCACTGAGCCAGGAGGCGCAAGCCTAGAATCACAGTAACTGAGAGGCTGAGAAAAGGCTTTCTAGTTCAAAGCTTGCCTGAGTTGCAGAGTACATTTAAGACCAGCTTGGGCAACACAGTGCCAATCTGTCACAAAATAAATAAGGTCGGTGGGGATGTAGCTCCAGTAGAGTGCTCGCTTGGCCTGAAGGAGGCACTAGGTTCAATCCCCAAAGTCACAAAGAGGAAAGGGAGGGGAGAAGGTAGGGGAGGGGAAGGAATGGGGGAAGGAGGAAATGG
>NW_022196897.1:164962316-164977919 GCF_008632895.1 Mastomys coucha | reverse complement strand
CGGGAATGAAATGGGGGAGAGGAAGTGGGAGAGAGGAGGAAATGGGGGAGGGAAAAAAGGTAGGGAGGAGGGTAAAGGAGAGGGAGAAGGATGGAAGAAGGGAATAGGAGGGAGAAGGGTGTGAGGAAGGAAGGGAAGGACCAAACTCAGGCCCTGGCAGTAGAACTTCCCAATGAGGTCTCAGCATCTCTTGTTTCTAGGGTCCCCAAAGTGACCCTGCCGCATGGAGGGCAACCCTGAGCAGGGGTGTAGGTAAGCAAAGGTGCTATGTACCCCTCCTTCCATGCTGCTCAGGTGGCTCTCCTACCATGCCAGAAGCCAGGCAACTAGCTCAGGAGCTACACCTGGGCCAAGGCCTTCACAAGAGTCCTCTTTATTCAGACATTGACCTGTCCCAGGCCATCTGGCTGTAAGCCCTACATTCCATCCCATGTGAAGAATAAATTTCTGGCTGTGTCATGTGATACAGGCTCATGTGATGTTTTGCTGAAGCCGACCATTGAGAGAGGACATATGGTGTTTGATGTTTGGAGAGAGTTTAAAAGCAGGACCCAACGGGCAGTGATGGCACGCCTGCATGACTCGCTGTGCTACTCTTTGCTGGCCTTGCTTCTTCACTGAAAGAACCTATACCTTTGGGTTAAGAATCTTGCCAGATCAACTCAAGAGTTTGGTAATAAGACCCATGAAAGGTGTTGTGTGAGGCCAACCTGGGGACTTCAGGGCTCCTAGGTCAGAAGCTGCCCCTCATGTCCCGCTCCTACCCCTTTCGTGTCCCGTCACTCACCAATCTGGAACTCCCAAGTCTAGAACCCAGAGCTGTCTAAGGAGATGAATCCCATCTCCATGCCCTTCTCCCGGAAGGCACAAACAATCTGCATAAAGTGCCAGACCCCTAGTGTCCAGGCTGGGATTTCCTGTCCCGACTACTTCCTATTCACAGAAAACCAGCTCTGTGTCAAAGGGAGCAAACTCTGTGACCTGGGCCAGGAACATAGGTCCAGGTTACTTACGTGCTATGTGACAACATGGGAACAGTTGGCTGATGTGTTTATGGTTACAGAACAAAGAAAACTCAGATAAATCAAGGTGCATTTCCAATGCTTCCATGGAGACATCACCTGCATGAGCTACAGCAAAGCAGGGGACTTCTGTCATGGGAGTCATGCGCTGTCTGATGTCATTCTTAGACTCTGTGTAACTAGCAATATGTTAGACACTGCAAATATATTTATCTAATAATCACAGGATGACAGATGAAGCACAGGGAAGAAAGACAAATGATTATCAGGGAGGATAAAGATAGCCACAGGGCAATTTGGCTCGAAAATTGTAACTTTTCAGAACTCCACACTATACTAAGCAGTTATTTTGCTTCCTAGAATCCTTGACACGAGTGTGGATGTTCAGTTCACACTCAGGTGACACTGACCCTTTAACCCTGAACTACAAACCCTAACCCTAATACAGAACCTCTAACCCTAACCCTAACCCACAAACCTTAACCCTCTAATCCTAACCCTAACCCTAACCCTAACCCTTTAACTCTAACACTAACACTAACCCTAACCCTAACCCTAACCCTAACACTAACCCTAATCCTGACCCTGTAACCCTGACCCTCTAACCCCGACCCACTAACTCTAAAACTAACCCTAACCCTAACCCTCTAACTCTAACCCTAACCCTAACCCTGACCCTCTAACCCTAACCCTCTAACTCTAACTCTAACCCTAACCCTAACCCTCTAACCCTAACCCTCTAACCCTAACCCTCTAACCCTAACTCTAACCCTAACCCTAACCCTCTAACCCTAACCCTCTAACCCTGACCCTCTAACCCTAACTCTAACCCTAACCCTCTAACCCTAACCCTCTAACCCTGACCCTTTAACTCTAATCCAGCAACAAGGACATTGCAGTTCCCAGAGAAGATCCAGGGAAGAAAGACTTCAGAAGCCAGGGACAAAGACCAGCCAAGCGCTGGGACACTTGGAAGTAGACCCATGCTGGTCAGTGAAATCATTGAGCCCAGACCCTGAGCTGCAGCAGAATCAACCCAGGGCAGCCCATGAAGACCATCTCCACTAGCTTTTCTCAGCTTCCAATCTAGGATCACTTGGCCCCGTCACCTTGGGCTATATCCAGGCTGCACATCAAGGCAAGAAACATGGCAGAGCCCAGTTGCACATCTCATGGTGCCAGGAAGCAAAAACCAGAGAAGAGAAATAGCGGGGATCTCAATACCCCAGCCAAGGGTACCCTTGGTTAACCTCACCTCCTCCCCGGCATGGCTCCACCTCCTAATGTTCCCCAGCACCACAGCACTTGAGACTTGGAGGGGGCATTCCAGATACAAAATATACCAGGCATGTGGGACCCCTCCCTGCTGGACAGAGGTCCAAGATTCTAGGAGTAAAACTGAGTCAATGTGGATATAATGGGAGTTGAATTGAAGGAGGACTGGCGGACAGTCTAGTAGAGAGATGTGAGTCCAGGAGAGTCATGTTTACATGACAACATTGCACCCAGGTACTTCTGGTCTCAATGGGGCAGGCTGTGCTCCATTTGACTTCAAGACCAAGGGCATGCATGAGCTCAAAGGCAGAGGAGCAGAACATAGGGCTTGAACCAGCATAGAGAACAGACCTCCTCCAAACTCATAGCACTGGGACGTCCCAGCGCTAGCTGCATATCTCTTTGCTATGACCATTACTTGACAAGCAGCAGCAGTACAAGCAAGGAAGGCATCCATTTGGCCAAGGGTTGGGGGGAGTCTGGGCAGCAGAGGTGTGAGGCATGGTCACACATCCACAGTCAGGACACAGAGAGATGAATGTTGGTGCTCCTCTCACTGGCTCCCTCTCTTCTCAGTCTGGGATCTCAGCTCAAGGGATGGCACCACCCACACTTAGAGCTGTCAGTTGGCTCAATCTAGACACTCCATCACAGACATGCCGAGAGATCTCCAAGGCCACACTCTAGTTCTTGTGGGTTGATATTGATGTTAAGCACCACAGCACCATAGCGGGATCTAGGCAGCCTATCTTCATGGCCACTGCAGGCCCTCTTGGGAAGCCATAGTTTCACAGATGATTTCAGACCTCCTAGAGAGTCAGCTTCCCCATAGCCTGGAACCCTCAGAGCAGCAGGCTGGCATGTGCCTTCACAGGTGCGCACCCCCCACTTGGAGCCTAACTGACACCCTGCCACCCATCCCACCTCAGTCCCTCCACCTTCTCTCTGGGGGTCTGCACAGGGTGGCTCAAGAGGCAACGTTCACCATTCAAAAGCAGTTCTGACCAGAAAGCCAATGGGAGGAAGGGAACATTCTGTGACTGACAGATTTTAGGGGCACCCTCCCCCATTCCCACCTCCCACCCACATACACTATCATCAGTTTAAAATGCATTGCCAACCCAAAATAGCCATGGGGCTTTAGATAGCTTGATAATGTGATGGTCCACAAAGATGTGCTCATCCTTGCCTGCTCAGCAAGTCTCAACACATCTATCCAGCAGTTCCAGATGCTTCTCTGAGAGCCCAGATCCCTCTCCCCAGGCCCTGGGCCCAGGAGAGAACGACAGACAGCTGCCCCAGCCAGTGGCCTGCTCCCCACCCTGCCTACAGTCACAAAGTTAAACAAATTAAATAAACCTATTTGAGCCCATTTGTGGTTTGTGGGTTTTCCTGGTTGGCCTGACCTTGCTGAGTACCTCCAAAACACAATTTCTATTAGGGAAAATGATTTCAGAGTTTTAAACTTTTCCCTGCCCAGAGCGCCATGGTTTTAATTAACAGCCTCACGAGCTACTCTCCTGGCAGCCGCATGGGGCAGGCCTAAGGAGGACCACCGAGGAGGCAGCCAGCAGATTGTGTTTGCCTTGATTCTGCCAGATCGGAAGCTGTGGCTCAGCACAGAGAGCACACACACTGCGTTCCAGCCAGAAGCATCTAAGCATCCTCCCATCTTCTGGCAGAACATGGGCTGAGGCTGGCAGGTTCCGCTCTGTGGAGTTGGACAGAAGACGAGTGGTGAACACACTCTGCCTGCTCTGCTTCGGAAAGGCTGCAGAGAAACCCTTAAGGGCCAGCCAGCCAGAACGCTGGCAAGACGCATTGCAGGCCTCCCAGGCGCAGCTCCAGTACCAGCCCTGAGAAACCCATCAGCGTGACTCTAATTAATCACAAGTTGTCCACACCAGGACTCCTACCACTCAAGAGGCAGAGGGCTGCCTTGCAGCCCGAAGCTCCCAGACAGGGTCGTCTCCATCCACTCACTGGACACACTGGACTGCATCCAGGGACCTGTCTATCCAGTTCCTTGGAGATGGCAGAGGTTTGTGGTTCCAGATTCTTCTGGATTCTTAAGATTATATGAAAATTTAGGACTGCTAGGGAGACAAAGACACCTTTGTTACATAAGCATTGTAATTTCTAGAAACCCTACAGAGAGCAGATTCTCAGACACCAGAGAGCTGACTCTTTTGATGGAAGATGCTGTTCCAAGCTGTGTGACCCACAGTTAGGCTCCTCCCACAGCTAGGTTCCTCCCACAGCCAGTCTCTCCTCCCATAGCCAGTCTCCTCTCACCGCCGGGGTCCTCCCACAGCTAGGTTCCTCCCTCAGCCAGGCTCCTGTCACAGCCAGGCTCCGCCCAGGCTATCCATAGAACCAGAGCCAGTCTCCTCCCACAGCCAGGCTCCTCTCACAGCCGGGGCTCCTCCCACAGCCAGGCTCTTCCTTTGCTATCTGAAGAACCACAGAGAGGCTCCCAGGCATAGCCAAAGCATAGTGGGATGCTTACAGGTGCCACGCAGAGGAGTTTTGTGCAATGAAAACCTTTAAAATGTCTTCCGTCTGTATCGAGCAAACTCACAGGGGTGAGAGTGTCTTAATGCGCAGGACATAACTGCACAGAATGAAATTAGGTACGAATCATGCTTTTCCTATACACAGGCTTAAAATAGGAGCAGGCTAGATGCAGGTTGGGAGTGTCTCATGTATCTGTACACCTCCCAGCAACAGTCCTGGGTATCATGAATGTCTGAACAAGGAGGGAGGACGGGATTGGGCAGTCTGAATGAAGCAGTCACTTGGAGTCACTCATAGCGGCCAGGATGAAACCTGGGCCCCTAGGAAGCCCAGGAGTCCGTGGCGTGCAAGGCGTGCCAAGGACACCTGGAAGCACACACCCCTGCTGTCACACCAGCTTGCTTTTCACCTGACCCTCGTGTGCTCCCGCAGGTGATTCACAGCCAGATCTTAGCTTGGGGAGGGATTGCCGCAAGCTCCTGTGGTGAATGAGTTTCCTGCCTGCCTTTTCAGTGTAGATGAGTTATGGAGCCAGAGGGAGCTGATGGCATCCCTGTGCATTCTCAGGACAGGGTGGATCTGCTCTGTTGCCCATGTCTTTACCCTAGCTGTCACTTAATGAATGCCCTGTGTGCCTGAAGCAGGTCCTAACCACCTCCCATCACCACGCCCAACTGATTAGGCCCTGCTTGGATGGAGCTCATACATTCAGGACTTGATTTTTACTTAATTTTATTCATTTTTCAGTACTGGGAAGTGAATAAAGAGCCACCTGCTCGGTTTCTGAACTATATCCCCAGCCCTCTTTGTATCTGATTTGAAACTCACCATGCCTCTGTCCCAGCCTTCCTGGTAGCTGAAACCACAAGACTGCACCCCAGGCCTAGCTGAGACTAATGTTTTAGTCATTGCAACCCAGCTCTGCCTGCTCTTCCCATGTGAGATCATACATGCCTCTACACCAGCTCAAACCTTGCTTCTTTCTCTTCTAAGGGACTGCAGAGTGATAAAGGAGGCCACCCCTGTGCCCACCAGCAGCCCACAGAGATCCCAGCTTCTGCCTGCTGGTGCTCACTGTCTCGTGCTGGGAAAGAAGTACCAGGGATACCCTACCCAGAGTGGCATTGATCACGCAAGCATCAATTCCCTGTCCTCAGGCATTGATCCTGACATGTGTGGATGCAGCCTCTTTCAGTCCACTGCCCCTCAGGGAACTGAACTCTGGGTCTGCTTATTCTCATGGGTTCTGTCTTGCATAACACTTCCCAGGCCACAACTCAAATTAACCACTTGTCCTTGAATCCTTTCCCCAGTATCTACTTTGGGAGCTACAATGAGAGGGTAAACACACATCTACTACACATGTAGCCATCAGCAAATGCATGAGGATGGTAAAGAGAAGATATGTGTGCATGCATGTGTGTATCTGTGTGTGTCTGTATGTGCAGGAGTGTGTATATGTGTGTATGTGTACACATGTGGGTATATACACATTTTCAGATGTGTAGATGAGAATATGTGCATGGGTACATATATGCGTGAGCATGCATGTGTAGTGGTTTGAATAAAAATGGCTCTTATAGACACATAGGGAATGGCACTATTAGGAGGTGTGGCCTTATTGAAGAAAGTATGTCACTGGGGGTGAGCTTTGAGATGCCAGAAGCTCAAGCTCAGCCCAGTGGCTCACTGTGTCTTTCTCAGCTTCTTCTTCAGCACCATGTCTGCCTGCATGCCACCATGCTTCTTGCCTTGATGATAATGGACTGAACCTCTGAACTGTAAGTCAGCCCCAATTAAATGGTTTCCTTTATAAGAGTTGTTGTGGTTGTGGTGTCTGTTCACAGCAATAGAAACCCTAAAAGAGTGTGTTTGCATGTATATATGTGAATATGTATATACACAAGTATACATGAACATATATGTATTTGTGTTCATGCATGTCTGCATGAATGTGATATACATGTGTACATGCAAGTACATGAGAGTACATGTTCATGAGTATATGTATATTTGTGCACATAGATCTGTATATGTGCAAATTTGTTTGTATGAATACGTGTACATATGTGTCTGTGTATACATTATATGTGTGAGTGCATATGTGTAGGCATGTGTATATGTATGTATATATGTACATGCATGCATAGAGGTGTGTGTAACTGTGTGTATTTATATATGTGTGCATGTGTATGTACATGTATAAACATGAATGTGTGGATCATGTTTTGGTTGTTCACACTGCTACAATAAAATAGACACATAATGAATGTAGAAACATACATGTCACAGTTCTGAAGGTTGGAAGCAGAAGCCAGTGCCTCCATCATCTAAGATGGCCTTTGTGTCTGCTTTCTCAGAGGAGGCCAGTGCTGTGTCTGCACACGTCAGAAGGTGGACCACAGAAGGGTCTAAGGTAGTTCCCTCCAGCTCACCTGAGGTTACTGACCCTGCGGGTGAGGGCTCTGCCTTCCTCACTCAACTGCCTCCTCAGGCCCCACTTTATGATCCTGTCCCAGCAAGGTCTAAGCTGCAAGGTATCAATCGTGGAAGGACATATATATTCAAACTGTAGCAGTGAATGTGAGTACGTGCATGCTGAAGCAGTGTGTGTGTGTGTGTGTGTGCTGTAACAGTGAGTACGGGGCATTCTGTAGAGGTGTGTGTGTGTGCATGCAAACATGTATATTAAAGCAAGCATATCCACATGCATGTATGTATCTTTATGGATCTGTACAGTTGTATGCACTGCACACTGCACGAGTATCAAGTCTGCTATATAATTGTATGCAATATGGTGCAGAGATAGATGAGAACATGTGATAGGTCTATGAGTATGCACATCCATCCATGCACAGACATGTGTAGATACACATGTATGTAACAAGTATAGCTATAGATAATATATACATGACCATACACATGGGTTTGTTTTTAGCCCCGGGATGGAACCCAGGGCCTCACAGATGTGAGGCAAGTAAGCACTCTAACACTGAGCAATAGCTCCAGCCTTGTATCTGTGTATACGTATGCATGAATATGCATATATGACATCAGCATGTACCTATACACACATGTATGTGTTGTGTGCAATAGCTCCAGCCTTGTATCTGTGTTTACGTATGCATGAATATGCATATATGACATCAGCATGTACCTATACACACATGTATGTGTTGTGTGTATATGCAGGCATGAGTATACATGCAGATATATGTAGATCCATATATACAGATCCATAAAGATACATACATGCATGTGGATATGCTTGCTTTAATATACATGTTTGCATGCACACACACACACTGCTACAGCATGCACACACTGCTTCAGCATGCACATACTCACATTCACTGTACATATGTATATATGCATATGTGTGTACATACATATGTGTATCTTGATGTATATGTTCATGTACATGTGTGTGTATATGTGTGTGTACATGTGTGTGTGTGTGCGTGTGTAAAATGGCCTAAAAGAGCCACCTAAGCAGGCAAGCAGTGGCTGTGGCAATCCCTTATTTGGAGACTCTATCCCTGTCCACTGGCCATTTACAGCCTTATGCTCTGCCCTATTCTAGCCTCACCCCTCTTCATCCCTGCCCTGGCTCCTTTTCTTCACACCCTCCCCCCCACCTCCACCCAAGAAAAGGCCTCAGGTCGGAACTGCTGACAGCTGCCGAGAGCTTCAACAGCTGCTCTGAGTTCCAAGGCACGAAGCGGGGGCCACTAGAAGGAAGTGAAATCCCCACCCACTTAACAGCTTAATGAGGACTTGAACCTGAGCCCGGGAGGAATTGTCAGTGTGACTATTTGCTTGGATGTGGAGGACGTGTCTGGGCTTTCAAACCCGCCCCAGGGAGGAGCCAGAACAAGCTGCAGGCAGGGAGATGGAGACTCTCACAACTCCGTCTGCCCCAGCTTCTTCCCTGGGAGACCCCGGAGTCAGGTGTACAACTTCCCAAGGGCCAGGCGTGTGCAGGGAACAGTGGTGTCAGTGGAGGCACATGGAGTCCTCTGTGTATTCCCAGCCACCCTAGGGAATGGAGTCCTTCTGCAAGAGGCCATCGAAGGAGGAGGTCTTCAGAGCCAAACCTGCAGACTGAGCCTTGTGAAATGGCTCTGTCTGACTACTGAGTGATTCCTATTCTCTGCAGACAGGACTCCCCTGCTTGACCTGCTTACGCGAGAGAACGGCACTCACACACCTCTTGTGCCTCCTAGGCCAGATTTTCTGGTCAGCTACCTATCCTCTAGTCGGTCAACTTGAGGAGCTCCGGCGGTCTGGTGTGAGCCCAGGCCCTCCTCTGCCCGTGGTGCTCTCCAGGAACCAGGCCTCAGCCGTCCTGCCCTACCGATGCTCCCCTACCGTCTCTCCATATTTGTTTTCTCGCACCAGGCACTCATCCACGCTGCCTTGTCTTGCTTAACCACCTATTGGACGTTTTCTTTCGGCTTGCTTGCAATGCAAACTCCAGCGTCTTCGTGGAAGTGAGCAAGGTGCCTGGTGGCCAGCTGCTCACTGCACGTTTGGATTCAGGAACACTGCACTAGACAGGCACACGCTGTCCCACACCCATCCCTGGCCATGAGGTCTAAAACGAACACATACATGTCCACATTCAGAGCCCAGAAAGGAAACTCGAGTCTTACGCAGAGCGATCTGGCAAACGTGGTGGCGCCGGCGGCACACCTGGTAGTGAGCCCTCCAGACCAGGGCCCTTTCTGCATGAAAGATAGCTCTATATGGGAGGTTGCCATACAGTTGTTCTCATTTGATTTCTGTTGCGGTGATAAAGCTACTGACAAAAAAGCAAGTTGGAGTGGGGGTGTTAAAGAAATGGCTTAGCGTTTAAGAACACTGGCTGTTTTTCTGGGGCACTTGGGTTCAATTCCCAGCACCCACATGAAGGCTCTTATCTAAAACTCAGGTCCCGGGGAATCCTGAGCCCTCATCTGGCCTCAGGCACCAGGCCAACTCATGATGCACAGCCATACACGCAGGCAAAACAGCCATACACATACGATACGTAAATCTTTTTAAGCAGCTTAGGGGGGAATGTGTTGTTTAGCTCTCAATTTCAGGTTACATTCGCTCGTTGTGGGGAAGTCAAGGCAGAAGCATCTGGTTACATCAGATCCACAGGCATGGTCAGAGAGAAATGTTTGCTAATGCTTTGCTAATCCTTCTTGACTCTTAGCCCCAGAGACCCTGCCTGGAAAATGGGGCAGCCCACACTGGGTGGATCTTCCCATATCAATATAACCAAGGCAGTTCCCCTCAGACATGCTCACCGACCAGCCCGATCTAGACTGGTTCTCTTACCAGGCAATTCTAGGATGTATCAAGTTGACAAAGCTAACCTTCACAAAGCTCCAGACAGAATTTCTCTAAGCAGCTGGGCAGGGCCAGGCTCAGTTCCTGGCTTGCTTCTGCCATCTGCTGGTCCCTAGGTGAACTGCACCAGAGAAGCTCGCTTCCACTGCTGTTTCTTTTTCTAGGAGGGACTCACTGTCCTGTCTACAACAGAGTCCATCTGGCTGACCCGTCAATCAAGAGGAAGTGGGATCGACTCTAAACTCTACTCATGGGCAGGAGAGATATTTATAACTTGGCTCAAAGTCTTAAGATTTTCCCATACTTGGTATCTATTAACTGGAATTACACTCAATAAACCTATGAGTCTGGATGATTTAAACCCAAAAAAAAGTTTGGATAAAAATTTCAATATCACACAGCTACAGAGTGATGTAGCTGACCTTTGAGACTCTACAAAGGGGAATTTTGGGGCACACTTTCCCCATAACATCACAACTGGCGCCGAGCCCTAGTCATCCTGTCCCGAGACTGCACCGAGACAGAGGACACATCAGCAAATCATCTGTGAGCACTGGACCCCACTCTGCCATTCAGAGCTCCCATCTTTCATGTCCAGGAGGTTGGGGCTTGGGTTCTGCTGGGGCCTCCCTAAGCCGTCAGAGGACAGTGTAGGGACCATATGGGCCAGGGTGAAGATCTGATGCCTCTGGACCCTCTGACTGAGCTGTCTCTCTCTAAGCCTCAATTCCCCCTTCTCATATGTGTACCGAGGGAAAGCTCCCTACACGGTTTGATACAAATGCTCATCGCCATCTTACTCAAGGCTCTGAGGAAGTACTGCAAGAGACAACGGAGTTCCCTCCCTCAGCCTAACCCACCCCACGACTGGAGAGCTACCCTGGGCTTCACAGCTCTGTTTCTAAATTGCAGGGTTATCACCAGCCAGGTTTTCCTGCAAATGTGACCTCTGACCCACCAGGAACAGGGTCCAGCCAGAAGCTAAGGTGTCCTGCCTGGAGCTCATGTCTCTCTGCTCCAGATCCCACACATCTGTAGTTCTGGCTTTGAGGCGTTCTGACACCTGTCTCCCGGGCCTGGGATCCAGAGCTTCCCATCTGGATTCCGGAGTCAGCCTCATGGACCATAAGCAATTAGTCTGAGGCAGAGAAGACAGCTTTTAATAATTCTGTCATTATCCTCCATTTTCAGCATCAGCAGACACGAAAACTCCATTTCCCGTTTTTTTAAAGGTATTAAATGGCTTCTGTACAATATCGACATCAGTTCAGTTGTTTGTAGAGCAGACTCATGCTTCCAGGGCCTGAAGAGACTTGACCCCACTGTGTCAATGTGGGGTCACTGAGGAGCCTAAGCTGACTAGGTGACGCTGGCTGCTAAGGTTCAGTTCCATTGCACAAGACATAGGGTGCAGCAATGCTGTGTGGCTGACAGTTGGATGTGAATGAAGACCACAGCTTCCTGCTGGGTCAGCCTGAAGGTGAGGAAGCCACCCACCAGCCTCCCTGGCCACAGAGTGATCTAGAGGAAGTGAGCTATGGAGGGGTGGCTGGCAGAGGACCTCACTGCAGAGCCAGATCTGCAGGCAGGAGGAGAGTGTAAGGTTCAAGGCAGGAAAGCCATTGAGAAGCCAGGACTTAGCAGGGTCCACATATGGGAGGTGGAGATACTGGCCTCTAACCACAATAATTGCAACAGCCAAGGTAAACAGCTGGATGGGCTTAGTGTGCTCTGTCTGCTGCGAGCACAAACTCCCATGAGACACCTGTGTGGCTGAGGCACACCCTTTAAGTACCATTCTCAGCCTCTAAATGAGAAGTCCAGGACCCAGAGAAGCTGAGTAATTTGCTCAAAGCCACACAGCAAGGAAGTAGCTTTGGGGATAGATAGAGTCCACAGCAGGACAAACAGGTCCTGTTCTTGGGCAGCTGTGGACAGAGATGTTAAAGGTAAGTCTGGGCTATACCTCTTGACCAGGGCTGTCACCAGAAGCAGCAGCCTTGAAGATGAGGAGTGTGATCTTGTCCTGTTGGTCACAGAGCCTGTCAACAAGGGGTCAAACTCTGCAGGGTCAAACGGGTGCATACAGCTTTCACATAAATTAGCCATGATGCCAGGGGTCCATAAGGTCCCCGCCCAGGTCTGTCAGCTGCCTCAGCAGCTGCTATAACAGGATGAAGGGCCCCACATGCAGGCAGAGCACTGACCCCACATTCTATACCTGGTTCAGTGTGTGGCCCTGACCTGAGGGTCTCTTACACACAAGACAAGCCCCAATTCCCGGCACCCACATGTTGGCTTACCACCACTTGTAACGTCAGTCCCAGGGATCTAACGCGCTCTTTAGGCCTCTACAGGAACCAGACACAGAGACAGCCATAGTGGTTCACAGACACACACACAGGCAAAACACCCACACATGTGAAAATTACCTTTTTTAAAAATAATGAGATAGGTTCTTACTAAGTGGCCCAGCTTGGCCTTGAACTTGTAATCCTCCTTCCTTAACCTCCCAAGCAGCTGGACCAATAGGCTCGCACCACCATAATATAGTGGGTTGTTTGTTTGTTTGTTTTGTTTTCTCTTTAATGGAAACTTGTTCACAATGGTTCATTAGCAAAGTACTTGTGAAGAGTGGAGTGGACACTAAGCAGACTTCCTACTGTTGATCCCAGAGAGAAGCCAGAGAAGCCGTGGAACAGAGTCCTGAGTCTTCACAGCTTGTAGACCAGAGTGTGATGGGTGTGGGGTGCTGTGGTACATACACAGTGATTCTGGCACGCCCAAGCAAGTCTGAGTCTCACACAACTTTCTCGAAGGTTCTGATGATGGCATATATCCTTGGAGGACAAGCAAAGTGGAAAATTATAGAAGATCATGAAGATAGACTCTGCACACTGAGCAACGGCACTGTACACGTTTTACAGAACTTCTTCCTAGTCATTTATACTCATGCAGACATTTTAGGCTTTGACAAAACTAGAAACATATAAAAATATATTCTCATATTCCCCTAACGTTTTTATTGTTAGTGGTTGCAGTTTGGGTGTGAAATGGTCCCCACGGGCTTGTGTGTTTGAATACTTACTTGGTCCTCAGCTGTGGTGCCGGGGTTTGTGGGGGTGGTGCAGCTGTGGAGCCTTCAGGACTGTACCTGGTGCTTTCGTTGAGAAGAGACTGGGAGGTCTGCCTAATAAAGCTGCCTTTTCCAGCTGAGCCTGGAGGTGCAGGCCTGACATCTGGGGAGGCTGCGGAAGGAGAATGGCACACCAGGACGACTTAGTGGGATCCTATTTCAAAATAGAAAGTTCGAAAGGGGTCTTTCTGGAGGATCCAGGTTTGGCTCCTAGCACCCACATGACAGCTTACAACCATCTGAGCTCCGGTCCCAGGGAATGGGGAATTTCTTCTGGCAGCCTAGGTCACGAGGCACACAAGTGGTGCATAGGCATGCATGCAAGGAGGCAAAACACCCATAGATATACAATTTCTAAAGGTACTTAAAATAATTCTTTATAAATGGGATGGAGAGCACTGAGCATCGCAATGGCGGGGTACTTACCTGGCATGTGCATAGTTAAGTCCTAGTCCCTCTAGTACCACCCAAGTAAATATTTTTATTTCAAAGGAAAAGTGACTTTCAGGGTAAATGAAGGGACTAACAGTATTTGCATTGCACCAACACAGCCAGGTCCTTGCAGGTGCTGCATGGGTGGGCAGGAGACAGGAGAGGAAGGTGCAGTGCTCTGGCGATAGGGCAGGGGTTCCGTCCTGTAATAGGTCAGGCACTGTATTAAAGCCCCAGTCCTGGACCACAGAGAGGAGCTGCCCAGCAACCTGGACAGGATTGTTATTTTGAAATTCAGAAAGGTTTTGATGGTGAGGAACTTAGTTCCCAAGTTTAGACACCCATGTGGTCAAACTCCCCCCATCACTAAAGTTGTGTCTGTAAGAATAGACTGGTGAAGGGAACTCCTCTGGTGCATATGGCTTTGGCGTCCTAGGGTGGAGCTGTGTCTTCCTCAACAGCATGTGTACATAGGATGGGATATTCCTGATGCCCTCATGTCTGCATGAGTGATGGCTTCACAAACGGACCTGGCTCCTGAGCAGGTCCTGAGAGCTGCTGGTAGGGAGGGCATGCCATCATGTCACCACATTGCTGAGAACCTATGGGTGGATTATATACAGGGCATTCAGCACAGACTCCCAACAGGACCATTTTACCCCCTGGGAAACATTATAAGTGCCTGGGAGACATCTGTAGTTATTGCACTGATGAGGGGAGGGTGCAGTGTGTCCTCTGACATCTACACTAGTCCCTAAAATAGTCATCGAACCACAAGTGCCAATGCCAGATTACAGGGGAGACCCCTGAGCTTGTCAGCCTGGAGAGTGTGGTGGCCGTTCTTGGTTGTCAATGTGACAACAACTGGAATTAATGGAAGCAGCCATGTGTGAAGGAATTTTCTTGTTTGGATCACTCAAGATGAGAAGACCCACTCTAAATCTGGATTATTTGAAAGTGGAAGAGCCACCTTAAATCCAGATCTTTGGAGATGAGAAGATCAACTGTAAATCTGGGAACACCTTCTGGACATGGATGAAGGAAGGAAGCTCTGGCTCTTTGCACATAGGCACACAGGCGTCCACATTTAAAATCCTTCAAGTGAACTTAATAGAGCACCTGCTACCTTACCACCTGCAAGATATCTCTACCTGCTTAGCCCAGGGAGTGGCACCATTAGAAGGTGTGGCCTTGTTGTGGTAGGTGTGTCACTGTGATGCGGGCTTTAAGACCCTCATCCTAGCTTCCTGGAGGTTAGTCTTCTGCTAGCAGCCTTCAGATGTAGAACTCTCAGCTCTGCCTGAACCATGCCTGCCTGGATGCTGCCATGCTCCCACCTTGATGATAAAGGACTAAACTTCTGAACCTGTAAGCCAGCCCCAATTAAATGTTGTCTTCTATAAGACTTGCCTTGGTCATGGTGTCTGTTCACAGCAGTAAAACCCTAACCAAGACACTAACTACTCATGATGACGCAGCCTCTCCAAGCCACCCTGACCCACAGAATCAGGGCTCTTTGGCCCATGGTAGCAATTATTAGATTCGACTATTCTCTTTTAGCTGCCCTATGGCTGGCTTCCTGATGAGCCTTCACCTGCAGTCTAGCCCCTCCCTCCATCAGCCTGTCCTTCAGAATCCAAGCAAAGTAGCCCAGCCACAGTGTTGGCATTTCATCTAGGCTCTGACCACAGTTACCTGGCAACAGCCAGGTGTGCCTGGCTCACTATAACAGGGGCTGCTTGCCCCCTCCTCTCTCTTGCTTTCTTGTTCTTGCTCGCTCCTCTTGCTCCTGCTCTCTTACCCTCTTCCCCTTCTCTCCCCATTCCCTCTCTCCTCTTGTTCATGCCTGGCCTTTACTTCTCCTCTCTTCCCTTTCCTGCC
>NW_022196897.1:164938399-164962294 GCF_008632895.1 Mastomys coucha | reverse complement strand
CCCCCCCCCCCCCCGCATCTCCCTCAACTCCCCTCCCCATGCCCTGAATAAACTCTGTTCTATACTATATCATCTTGTGGCTGATACCTCATGGAGGAAGGGATGCCTCAGCATGGGCCTGCAGAGGCATCCCTCCCCCTACACCTTACCACACAACATATTCCTTCTTCCTTATCATTTTTTTTTTTAAAACAACACAACACAGAGACTTTTCTGGAACACTTCTTCCTTCCCAGAACACTACTGTGGATACTAAGTGAGGGTAGGGTGTCTTGTGCCCTCCTGTGTCCACTTCTCTTGCTGCCTCATGTCACATATCCGTGTCCACATCTCTGCTGTTCACGCACTGTTCTGTCTTGGTCTTGATGAATGTGGCTCTGTCTCCTGTCCTCAGCCAATCGCCCAGTGAGGTGCCCAGTGGCTTAGTGGGCACACAGGGTCACCATGGCATGGGAAGGACACAGTGAGGTGAATCCACGGCACCACGAGTCAGACTTGAAGCCACAGCCCTCAATCACAGAGCCCTAGCTTTCAGCCCTGCTTCCCTGGACCCACCTCCTTTGTGAGCGTCCCCTGCTCTGCTCATATGCGTCCATTGGTCCACTCAAACCACATCTGTGGATATCTCCAACCCAAGGAGTAGAAACAGAAGACCTGCTTGTCTGCAGGACAAGCTGACCTCCTTTCCCAGATGTTACTGTCCCTTGCCAGGCAGCACCCTATAATTCACATCTGAAGTTTTTCTTACAAGAATGCCTAGTGGGCCAGTGAGAAGCCCTCTCACTTCCTACCTGGTGCAGTCTGGCTCACAGGATAGGAACTGCTCCCATCCTAATGCTATTGGTCAGATCTCCACCCTGGGCTGTCTCCCCAGTGTAGCAACTCCATAGGCTAGGCTGGCCTGCCTTCTGGGAAGCTGCTTGCTAAGCTGTTAATCCACTGGGTCCTTGACACAAATGTGTCACCTCTTTCTTGGCAGACACCCAAACACTGCTGAATTGTAAAACCACTTCCCGGCTGCTGTGTGGGGCCTCGTGGGTGTGGGGAGCCTTTTCAACATCCAAGTTCTCAAATAGATAACCTAGGTTTTCATGGCAAGTTCAAGCCTCCTCCCAAATCTGTTTGTTTTCTCTTCCCTCACTCAGGTTTGACGCAGATATCCGTCCCCTTAAGCTCATCCGTGTCTGCACAGGGAACCTCGTGTCTACAATGGTCCTGTGGCCATTCTCTTCACACGGTAAGTTACAACCTGTCCGTGCAAGAAAGAGGCTCAAAGATATATTCATTTCTGGGGTTGGGTAAAGTGGTCTTCTGTGCTCTAAGAAGAGGGGTGTGACTTCCCTACAGTGTAGAGCAGGCTTCCGTCACACAAAACAGTTTGTGGGGCCCCAGGCCCTGTGCTGCAAGATGAAGTCAGATGGGTATCGGTCTCCTCTGACGTCCGCTGGAGTGGGATAAGCAGCTTTCTGAGGCACCATCAGAAAGGCTCTGAGGCTATGAAGCACATTTCCCAGTTCCTGTTTCTAAGGGTGCTGTCAACTGCCCTTCCACCAACCCCTTCAAGCCAGAAGTCTGGGCTTCCTGGTGACTCACAGAAAATCCTAGCTTCTCTTTGGTTCTAAAAACTCAGCCTGTTGATTCCTCATTTTCTCTCAGTCTAGATGCACTGGACTCGTCTGGTGGAGACCATGTCAGTCTCTGAAGTCTGGACTCGTCTGTTACTGCTGCTCTCAGCCCTAGAGAGAGACTGGAACCAGAGCATTTCTTAACGTCTTCTGTGGCCTGACATAAGTCTCCCCATCTACAGACCGTCAAATCTTGCATCAAGGGGGGCTGAGGGAGCACTGGTGGCTGGTGTCCACTCCTGGTTCCAACAGAGGCCATGGGGTTTGCATTTCTGACAGTCTTTCAGGCAACACTGATGCGGCCATCCCCCTTTCCATCAGCATGATAGAAAGACTTGCTGGTTCCCCCTGAGCTCACCACCCTCTGGTGAAGCTTCCGCTTCATTGGATTCAACAGGCCAAATTGGCTTGTCCCCAAAGAAGCCATGAGGAAGTTTGTTGATCTGAGCTATACTTCCATTAGGCATTATTGGGGGGGGGGTGCTCTGGCAACATAGACCAACAGTGATCTTCAGTGGTACTGCAAGGCTGGGACTCTAGCCTTCCATCCTGAAGGCACTGGGAAGGGATACAGCCATGAAACTCACACTTGCCCTGGTCTCTGGTACAGCGGGTGTGAACTGCCCTGGAACAAAATGTGATGCTCTTGGAAGCATCGGAGTAGTGCTCGTATTTTAAAACTAAACGAACATCACCCATCTGAAGACACTTTGCAATAAAAATCATTCTCATAGCCATCAAAAGTTTGCCCTGGTCCTACCACCACCCTCCCCCTCCCCCTTCCCCTCCGCTGCCCCAACGCTCCATTTGAAGTCCATCCACCTGGAATTATTAGCTAAGGGCACTGTAGCAAGGCAAAGATGGATGGTGTAAGTAGATCTTGTATCAGTGTTCAAAACCCCGTGCTAGCCCCGTGACACTCAGCACAAGTTCCTTAATCACGGCTGAGTGAAGGTTACCAAGCCTGAATTATTAGTTAACAACGTCTCTGCCCTGTAATGATTTCTCTGAGTAAATGGAACGTGAACAGAGCTCCTGAATCTCTGAAGCTATAGTGTGTGTGTTATTTTGACTTTCTCTCCTATAGTAGAAACAAATGGAAAACAGGTTGCTATTTGGCCTTGACCCCAGATCTCTGTGCAGTTGAGGGTCTGAGCTGTGTGATGGCTGGTAAAATGTTTGCACAAGATGACCTGTGTTCGACCACTGGCACCCACATAAAAGGCCAGGCATGGTTGGTGGTGTATGCCTGGAATCCCAGCACTGGGGAGATAGAAGTAGGAGGGCTCCTGGGGCTCATTAGCTAGCCTAGCCTAGCCTAGACAGTGACACCCCAGAGCCTAGTGAGAGACTCTGTGTCACAGAATAAGGTGACAGCTCTTGAGGAATGATGTCCAGTGTTGGCTTGTGAAATCTACATACATCCACACATGAACAGGCATACATATCTATACATACACGTGTGTTCACAAAAGAATACAGGGACCTAAGACATAGTGGAGCCCCCAAATACTCTGGCTTGCAGCTCACCTGTATTGAAGAGCTCCTTCAAACCCGAGAGGCCTCTGATCACCTTCAGGAGAGAAGCTTGCCTTTCAGTGGCTGTCACTGTATCACCTGTCACCAGGGCACTGTCCCAAAATAGCAGCAAAGTCAACACCTCTCACTACCCAGAGACCTAGCTCTGCCGCTTTCTCAGCTCACTCACTTGAGAGTAAATGGCATTAAGCCCTGGCTTAGTTACTTTGTATCGCTGTGATAGTAAGACCCCCGTGACCATGGCTAGTTACTTTGTATCACTGTGATAAGACGCCCTGACCGAGGCTGTTTACAGAAGAGACTGCTTATTTGGTAGAGTGAGAAATATGGAATTCTGGTTTCTTAAAGAAAGAGAACTATTATAAGAATATGTTTTCATTTTAATCGCAGGTGTGGGATATGGGGTGCTTCACAACAGTAGCCCGCTATGATTTGCCTCGTGCTCTAAAGGAGGTGTGATTTTGGCAGCTGCTGAGAGTTTCTGCGATTGTGTGATGTTTGGAATTTGGAAACTTTTCAGAAGGAATATAAATGGTTGGTGGTGGTTTGGGGAGGGGTAGTGGCTGGTGGTAGTTGATAATGGTTGTTGGCAGCAGTTATCAGTTGCTGTTAGTCAAAGTTTATTAAATAGTCCTGCAAACAAGAAGAAATTAGATATCTGACACTGAAGATCAAAGTTGACCCAAGGAACTGGACGCCCCTAATCAGCAGGAAGTAGAGCAATGATAACATCGACCCCTTTTCGACCCCTGACTTAATTTAGGGATCTCTTTCCTCTCTACCCTTTTTTCTATCTTGTCTAGTATTATAAGGTTGAAAGGGTGGAAGAAGGAACCCACAAAGTAGCAAATGACAAGTACAGTTTGAGGGTTACAGTTTCAGGGAATGAGTTCATGTCCACCATGGCAGGAGCCCAGCTTCAGTCAGACAGGTGTGATTCTGGAACAGTAGCTGAGAGCTTCCTCACACCTAAAACCACAAGCATGAAGCCAAGAGAGATTGAGACTGGGGGTGGCTCTAGTCTTTTTAAACCTCAAAGCCCGTTCCCAGTGACACACCCCTTCCAACCCTCCAGCCAGTCACACCTCTTAGCTCTTTTGTTTGTTTGTTTGTTTGTTTGTTTGAGACAGTGTTTCTCTGTATAGCCCCGACTGTCCTGGAACTCACTCTGTAGACTAGGCTGTCCTCAAACTCAGAAATCCACCTGCCTCTGCCCCCCAAGTACTGGGATTAAAGGCATGTGCCACCATTGCCCGGCCATTTCTTAGCTCTTCCCAAACAACTTTACTGACCAGGAACCAAGTTTTCAAATATACGAGTCTATGAGGGCCATTCTCATCTAAACTACCACAGCCCCAAAGAGGGAGAAATGGACCTTCTTTACCAGTCATCTCACGGGGCCTGGTCTCAGGAATGCATAGTCAGGGGAAGCACAGGGCTGTGGCTCCTAGCCTGGGACTGGTCCTGACCCTGTTTCCTTATGCCCGAAGCTTCCCCTAGGATGTTAGGCCTTCCAGACACACTGTCCTGTGGCAAGGCTCTTCTGTAGCATGAGTGATATAGTGGCAAATCGACTTCAACATAGGAAGACATGCTGACACTCATGCAAAAAGCCAACATGGCACTACATGCTTATAATCCCAACAGTTGGGAAGTAGAGACAGGAGGATCCATGGAACTCAGTGGGCTACAAGTCTGGTCTACTTGGAAGCTCCAAGCCTGGGACAGGGCTTGTGTCAGAAAAATACAAAGAATGGTCTCTGAGAAATGCTACCTGAGTTTAATCTCTGGCCTACACACACACACACACACACACACACACACACACACACTTCTCACTTTGTCAATGGCTCCCCCTCATCCAACGGAAGCATCTCTCCAGGCACCAGACTCTGACCAGTGAGTGATGTGTTCTAAAATCTCATTTTGTGGGAAAGCAGATAGACGCCTTGTCAGGGCCGCAGCCAGGTGTCCAGAGCTTTAGGGAGACTCTTCCTTGGCACTCTCTGGTTCCCCAGATGTCACCTGTGATGTAACAGTCATCCAGAAGAGCATGCCCTTGGCACGGTTTCAGAAGACGGAGGTAAGCAGCAGGCAGCTCAGGCGAGTGCATCAGGGACCCCAGCCAGCTCCACCCTACCCCAGCCTGGAGGAATAGCTCACACTCAGGAGCCACCGGACAAGAGCCATGCTGCAGGCCTCGGAGGTTAACCAAGGCAAGTGACAAAGAGCCAGGTTCCGGCTCCACTTTCTGCTGGCTAAACGGCTGTTTGAGTGGAAGCTGCCCATCGCATCGCTCCGATCAGAATGGGAAGTGTTGGCTTGTGCAAGTGTGCCCACCACCAGGCCGTGTGCAGAGCTGCTCTGCGTACAGTGCCCAGAACTTACCAAGTGCTCAGTAAAGCAACCACTGTGACACTAAAGAGATGCTGCATGCTCCAGCAACCTCCAGGCTTCGTAAACGGCAGGCTGACTTACGGCTTAGTCCCAGGGCCATCCCGGCTAGTGTACACCATAATTCTGAATCCGGAGTTCAGGACTTCCTCCTTCCTACCTCCAGCATCACCCCCCTCCTCCTCCTGAACCAGATCACCCCCTTCTGTCTGCCCCTGCTTCACAGAGGCAGGGACAGAGAGCAAGGGCTATGCCAGATTCCAGTGGAGATGGCTCAGGGTCTCGAGAATTGTTTATGAAAGCTAGGCTGCCATACTTCTGTGGTGCTCCACTGTGAGCTTGCCCAACACACCTGCCGATGAGATAGTGGAGCAGAGAGGGGCCTGTGCTCCGTAGCTCCTGCCTGGTGGGTCAGGCCAAGTGCTAGCTGGAGAGGTCCTGGCAGAGACAGCCCTGTGGACATAGCTTGAGCTGGCCAAGCTTTGCAAGGGTTCAGTTTCAGGCGCCCTGCCCAACCAGGCCCCTTGCTGCCACCGGCTCTGCATACACCGCTCTGGAGAGCAGCTTCCTGTGTGAGATCTCCAGGCCCAGCTCAGGTATTTTTAGCCACTGTCAGCCAGGCCTCAGCTGTGAGGCTCAACACAGATGTCAGACAAGAATGGGGCCAGAACATTCCTGCACTCTGCTCCCTGCTCTGGGCTTCGCCTGTTCCCACGGCTAATTTAAAACTTTCCTGGCTACCCCTGTGACCCTTTGCCTCATGACCTTTTCCCCAGAGCACAGGATCCTCCCAAGGAGTCCTGGGAGTAACCTAGCCTTAGCTGATCCTCCCAGCACTGATCTGCGGTGTAGCAGGGGTTGGGACACACTGCTGGTCTCAGAGGCTTGCAGAGCAGGTCACACACAGTCTGGAAGGCAACAGTGCCCAATGGAGCCTCTCTGTCCTGCTGCTGTCATGGGCTCTTATGTATTGTTGGCTTTTATTCCCTCTAGCTCCGTGGATTCCTTCCCTAATCTGTGTGTATATAGGTTCCTTAAGGGAGTGTGCTGCTGCTCTCCACCTTCGGAGCCTGGCAAAGCCGGTGAGGTCTTGACATCGGAAAAGCTGGGATTACTCAGGAAAGACCCTCAGGACACTGAGCCCTGCCTCTGACATCCCCTGCTGCAGGAGACGCCCCTCCCCAAGGATGATTAGTAACAGGAAGGATGTCTGGAACAAAGTCACAAGGAGTCATACTATTAATTATTTATCTAAATAGGCCATAGTGCACACAATTGTGTGAATAAATATACGTAAATAGCTTAAATGAAGTTTTCATATCTGAACTAGCAAGCCTCCCTCAGAGAGTCAAAGGCTGCCCAACACTAAAGCCTGCAGCCGAGGGAGAGGGGATTTTCCTCAGCAGACTGTAGACACCTACAGCAGCCTAAACACCTGTACACAATCCCTTATCTACGTTCTTGCGAGTCACACCGATGAGTCACCCACTCCCCAAGCTGTGCTCTGACGGAACTGGTCCTTTGGTCTGTCATTTGTGCCCTGTCTGGGCTGGGCAGGACTTTGCTCATGTCTCCCTCCTCGGATGAAGTTATCAAATGTGTAGTCACAAATGTCCCATATTAGTTACCTTTAACAGTTACATGTTTGGGCTAAATTTCAAATACAGGGGCCGAGGAGATGGCTCAGTGTGCAAAGCATTTGCTTCCCAAGTATGAACCCTGAGTTGGATCCCTAGCATCCACATACAATCTAGGCACAACATGCTTATCTGCAATATTAGAACTGTCTGGGGTGGCAGGGGTGCACAGCAACAGGGACAGGCAGATTGCTCAGCTCAGTGGCTACCTAGTGCCGCTGAAACTGCAACACCCAGGTTCAGTGAGAAACTCTGTCTCAAAAGACAGTAAGATGAAGGGTGGCTGTGGAGGACACTCAGGACTAACTTCTGACCTCTCACACACATGCACTCACCTGTACATGTCCATACAAACACATGGCGGTCGTACAACACACACAGGTACAAAATAAGATTTATTTATTACATGCTTAGATGGTTTGCCTGGACAGATAAAAGGATATGCAATGTGTGTGTATGTGTGTGTGCGGTGTTTGAGAGAGGGGGGCGGTTCTTATTGTGAAACTCTGGCTGCTCTAGAACTTGCTATGTAGACCAGGCTGGCCTCAGACTCATGGAAATCTACCTGTCTCTGCCTCTCAAGTGAAGGATTAGAGGAATACACCACCACACCTGGCCACACACACACACACACACACACACACACACACACACACAGTTAATGAACCCATTTAAACCCCAGCTCCCAAAGCTGACACTGTAAGCACTTACCTGGGCACATTCCCTGTACTGTTCTTACAGATGTTGGTCTGTAGAACACAAGGAAACACATGTGATAGCCACATTCATGGTCACTTGTCACGAACCGAGTCTCAACTAAGTCAGACAAGCAAACACAAGGGTAGACTCCATCTTTGGTGGTGAGGGGGGCCACATGGCAAGTCTCCAGTGTGTAGGTGGTCCCAGCCAGCCACCCTGAAAAGAAGACAGTGAGCAAGGGACCTCATCTTTGCCAGTGTCACAGAAAACACATCCTGACCCACTGCTATCAGAAAGACAAGCATTTTCTGGGTTGTGAGGCCCTCTCTGCTATAGCCACAGTTGGTAGTGTCTGACTCAACAGCGCTGACTTCTCTCCCCATAGCAACCAAACATTTCAGGTTGTCCATTTATTAATTAAAGTTTCTGGATTGTCCTAGATGAGGCTCACCTGCTTATCTTCTGATAGACTCAATGTTAGCTGTCATTAAGGCTGTTGGACAAAGACAATCTATGCCACCAACATCACCAGGACTAATAGAGGCCACAGCTCCTGAAATCTTGATTGACAAATACCATGGCAGACTGGTTTTTCAAGGGGGAAAATCTTCAGGCAAACAAACAAACAAACAAAAACAAAACAACAACAACAAAACCAGAAACAGAAAGCAAAAGCAAGAGACCTGGAGCCAGGTTAGTAGGAACAGCATGGCCCTGTCCACACTGTCTCTGCACTTTGCCTGTCTCTACAGTCTTCTTGCCAGCCTCACCTCTCAACCCGAAGCACACTATCCGAATGACTGATCCTGGATTGGCAGCCTCACTTGGAGTCCTACATCCAGCCTTTCACCCTGCTGTGGCCTTCCCTGTGCCAGCTGGACCTGTGAACTTCCCATGCATCCTTGGGGCCATGACCTCATGCACCTTCTCTCCAGCTTCCTGTGAGACACAGGTGCCAGCCAGCCTCTGCTCCTTTATGTGTCCCATTCAGTCACCAAATTGGAGTGTCTCAGCAAGGCAGGGTCCTGGGGACCTGGGTCACAGCTCCTCCTTCAGGGCTCTTGAGGTCTCTATGGAGCAGACAGGCATTAACATTCGGCAGATCAAAGGGAGCCTGTCCCCCCCCCCCACACACACACACAAATAAAGGAACTTTAGAAACTCAGGCTTAAATAATGGCCACCAAGGGCCTGGAAGGGATGGTGGTGTGTGGGAAATAGACAGTCAGCAGCTAGCTGCAGTCTCTGCCTGGGCCTTAGCCCATCCCAGTCTGTGACGGTGAAGATGCTCCTGTGGGTGATGAGGTGGCAGAGGATGGCTGTTCACAGGTGCTAAGTACAAATACAAAGAAGACGAGTGGTCACACGGTGTCCTTGTCCAGGTCTATTATCTTAGAGGGCAATGGAGTCAGAGCCACAGGGTCTCTGCCTTGTCTGATACAATTCCATGTGAATCCTCCAAACACGGCCACCCCCCAGTTCTCCTGAAGGAGAGGGGGGTTGTAGACAGGCCTGTCTCCACTCTGCACCTTGGTACTTACCCCGAGGCAGCCTGAGCCATGGCACAGCTGGGGAGGAAGCATCCTTACGGTGACTCTCGGGTCCCAGCCACTGGGATGGGGCACTGGATTTATTTTCTGCTAAGTGTACTGAGCTGCAGACACTCCTTTGATGGCAGATGTCCTTTGAAAGACACAGCAGTCCCTGTTTTCAGCCCTTTCAATCCCCAAATTGCCCAGCTCTTGGTGGATCCCGATTGCAGAGCTGTCCATAGCAGCTCCATTAGCACAGCTGTGTGTCTTTCATTCCTGCTTGTCTCCTGGCCAGCATTAGCCAAAGTCCCTGTCCCTCTCTTAGCATGGTGCTAAAAGCAGCCACTAATGTGCCCTCCATCATGAATGTTCCCATGCTGCTTTCTGTTGTACTCCTGTCCAGAGCAAAGGCAGCTTTTCAAAGGACGAGGAGGGCCAGTGCTATCCGGGCTATGCTTCTGTAGAGCGAGGGTCACCAGCGCTCTCTCTCTTTCTCTCTCTCTCTCTCTCTCTCTCTCTCTCTCTCTCTCTCTCTCTCTCTCTCTCTCTCTCTCTCTCTCTCTCCCTCTCTCTCTCTCAGTGTTTGAGTCCCTGCCGCTTGGACACATGCATTAAGCCAACACCACACATTAAGGTTCTGCTACTCATGGCCCACTTCACTCTCCTCTGTATTTTGTGTCAGCTAAGACTCAATTTGGCCTCAAGTGGTGGAAATTATAAAACAGCAATAGCTTAAACAGGGAGTATTTAATTCTTCCTTTGAGTCTCAAAGTGGTGCAGGGATGAGGTAAGGGTGGGGGTGGAAATGGGGGTGGGGTGGGAAGATGGGACCCTTGGGGTTAAGGAATTTCTCCCACCCATCCTGTGCCCACTAGAATCCATGCATGAAACTGCTACCCCAGCTCCAACCATCTTGATCATTCCCTCAAGGAAGAGAAGACAGGGGATAGACAGCTTTTCTCCATCTTGCGAAGTACTTTCTGGAAATGGCTTCCTTTAATCAGAACGCAGTCACGTGTCTGCATCTGCCTGGAGGATGGGAAGTGCTGCTGCACCAATGGACAGCCCTGCATGGTGATGGGTAGTGCTGCTGCACCAATGGACAGCCCTGCATGGTGATGGGAAATGTTGCTGCACCAATGGACAGCCCTGCATGGTGATGGGAAATGTCATTGCACCAATGGACAGCCCTGCATGGTGGGATTCTGGGTTCTTTCCCTGAACAAGACATGACGGCCCGTGCTGGTGTATTTTGAGGGCGTCCGGCCTTCGGCAGCCTCTAGATAAAGAGCCTGGGGGCCTTTGAGTTAAGCCTCCAGAATTCTTACTACTTTTTCTTTATGGCAGAGGAGACCATGGCTGAGCATGCCTGTGGACAGGGGTACAGACAGGGGCTTTGATTTCACAAATCTCCCCCACCCCACACACACTGCTGCCCTGGCTCTTGGCCACTGGCTAGTCACTGTCTCTCTTCATAAGTCACTTGCCAGGACATAAATGATGTCTCCCTGGCTGTTTGCTGAAGGTCTTTGTGTGTATGCATGTTGTATGCATGTTTGCTTTTGTAGTTGCTCATTTGTGTTTCAGACCAGCCCTCATTCTGCAGCCCGGGCTGGCTTGAACTCCTGCTCCCAAAAGCCCTTCCTCCAAGGGTTGGGATTGCAGGGGCACTGATGACAGTAAAAGGAGAGTTTCCAACTACAAGGTCTTCTGCAGGCAGCAAATCTAAGAGCCAGCAAACATGCCTGAGTCAGGGAGTTCAGCAACCCGGGCTGTTACAGCATGCAAAAATACATAGATTAATTTAATTAAATGAAGCCCGTAATGAAATTTTAACACCAGTGACTACATCTGACTTTGGATTTGCAAGCCACATGGAAACTGAGGTTCTTAATAAAAGCACATTTCCTTGAAAATATTTACCACGGTTGTCTTATTTTACACTTCATTGCCACTAGCAAGAACCAGTTTCATCCTGGAGAGGTCATAGGTCACCACTGGAGGTGATTTTCAGGGAACCTCCTGGTGCCAGCATCTCCAATAGAAACCATCGCAAGGGTGTGGGTAGACTGATCATTTGAGAGCTTGCTTTGTGGTATGGGGATTGAACCCAGGACCACTCTACCTTGGAGCCGCATCTCCAGCCCTTGTTTTGAACATGAACCTGAGGGAAGAACCAGGCAGATGACACCCAGGAATGCCTCCTGCAGACACCAGCAGGGGAGGATGACAGTATCCAGCTGGCATCTAAACAGGGGAGGCAGTGGCCTTCCATGCCACTCTTGCGAAATTTCCAAGAAGACAGCAGCAGGACTGTTCTTTGTACTGGATGTCAGAACCCCAAGGTTCTGGAAAAAATGACCATGATTTGGTGACATGTGGATGACATTTGGGGATGTGGAGAACTGTCTTACAAATATTTAAGAAGGTTGGCAAGACCAGTATTAACAAATGTCTTATTAAATATCTACACAATGTAGCACTTTGCTCCCCTTGTTAATTACTGGATCTGCATTCATGAATATCGCATGAGTGTTTTATTACTTTTGGAAACAATGTGCTGGAGAGTGTCTTACAAGGCAAGAATTTGCATATGTGTACCACAAGACCAAAGGAAAGCCAGAGGAGCTACCACTGGAGAGTCACTCACTTAAAACCTCTCAGGAGCATCTGGTAATGTGTTTGTCTTAGCATGGGGCATGCAGGCATTATAATGTGTTTTCTGTGAGCTGGGGTTTCCAAGGAGAATGCTTAAGGCAAGGTGCCAAGCTCGGGTTCCTCAGAAGGGCTTGGAAGCCAGTGTTGCCATCTGTTGTAGCTATGAAACTCTGCTGCCAGAACCCGGAGCAGCTTGGAGCCACTAGCATGGCTGGGTGTCAATAAAACTTTATTTATAAGAACAGAAAATGGGCCAGATTCCCCCATTGTGATCATTTTCTTTCTCTTGGTTTACATCTAGCAAGACCTGATGACCATTTATTAACCTTAGCCAACAACTAAGACTCAAAATGTTATTTGTTTTATTATTTTGTGTGTGCATGCATGATGTGTGTGCATGGATACACATGCATGATACACATGTTTAAGTCAGAGAACAAACTTTGTTGAGTGAGTACTTACTAACTACTCAGACTTTTAAAAGGGCATGTGTCCTTGTGTATAAGTTTTAAAAGAATGCTCCCACCCTGTCCAATCCACCCCACTTCTACCATACAATTTATATGAACACCAGGTGGACAACAAAATCCAGTAAAATGCTACGGTCTTGTTTAAACAAAAATCTAATCAGAACATATTTCTTCAAAGTTTTAAAATTTCTTTTACTATACTGATAGGAGGAAGTTAAATCACGGTGCGCCTTAGATTTTCAAAGCACGTTCTGTTTATATGATTTTAAGCTTAATTATTTTTTCTCAAAATAACATAGCTGGCTTAGCTAATCAAAGCGTGGAAAGGGACTGTTATCTTTTTAAAAACATCACTGAAAGTACTTATTACAAATACTCTAGGAAACGTGTTCCCATCTATTAGCCTTCTCCACTTAGAATGAAGCAGAATGACAATTACAGAAATGTAAATAATCTTTTTAAAACCCATTTTCATTTCCTCCCAAAATCACTTACTGCTAGCCAAGCAGCCAGGTGATCTATGGATTGGATTTCTACTTACCATCTGAGCTGGGACACAAACAGATGCAAAGAATACATGATATGACTTAAGTTTTTCCAGAAAATGTGACAAATTCCATTTGTAAAGCATACAACCCACCATTCTACTTTGCTCTATCACCATTCTACTTTGCTTTATCAAGACATTGAGTTCAGACCCATAGTTGATCCTCATCCTAGGACCCTGTCTTAGGTTCCTCCCTACTGCTGTGATAAAACTCTCTGACAAAAGCAACTTAGAGGAGAAAGGGTTTGTTCTGGCTCACAGTTCAAGGGTACAGTCCATCATGGTGGGAAGTGGAGGTGGCAGGAGTCATGTTCTTCTGAGATCAAGAAGCAGAGAGTGGTGAGCGCTGATGCTCAGCTTGCTTTCTCCATGTACACAGTCCATGATCCCAGCCAGGGAATGGCATCACCCACAGCCTAGGGAATGGTGCTGCCCACAGTGGGTACATCTTCTCATTTCTTTTAATGCAAACAAAATAACCCCCCCCCACACACACACACACACTGACATGCCAGAGGTAAATCTCCCAGGTGTTTCCCAAGTGATTGTAACACAAAGCACTGCAGACTAGGAAGTGACGAAGAATAAAGAACAAAAGGAGAGGTCCATGAATAGTGATCTTTCTCTCAAATCATGTCCCTCATACATCTTTATGAAGGAACTCTTGATGTACAACACATTGCTTCAGATGGAGTAGATTTTGAGCCTGAGCAGCCCAGCAACTTGGGGGAGAGGTCCTGCTCCAAGAAGGTCAGAGAACTGAGGGTCTCAGCTCCTTCACACTCTCCCTCCTCTCTGTAAACATGAGGCAGGTAGCCAGTGTCACCTTCCAGAACATCAATACTCTGGAGCTTCTGTGAAGAAAGCCAGGGAAGGAGACATTCACTGTTACAGACTCCCACACAGCACCAGTGTTCTCTCGGCTGGAAAGTCTTTGAAGTGCATATGGGAGGATGGTCTCAGCCCTACAGACTCAGCTGTGGCAGCCAAGCTGAAGCAGGAGGTATTGTCTGCTTTTTCTTCACTATTTCAACTATGATGGTAGCTAATTAGGGCTCTGATAGAGCCCCACCCCAGGACTTCTCACCCTTCTTGCTGCCTTGGGCACTCATCCTTGGCACAGTACTGAACCTCCCATATCCTGAATACTTCCTGCTTATAGCTCACCTGGATCTTCACTTGGGCCAGTGTCCTCTCTTTATCCATCCTTACCATGTTTCTTGTTTGAGGACCCTTCCTAATGCACAATGCCCTCCCAGTCTACTCACCCTTCACTGTCTCCTAAAAGGGGTGGTCCTCATTTAGTCTGCCCTTAAACATCATTCTGTCTACTCCTACAACATTCTGATCTCCCACACACATGCACAAGCCATGGTATCACCCATTCCCTCACAAAGGTGATGGGTGATCACTTTCACTGGGACACTTGATATCGTCACATCTAGAACCAAAGACTCTACCTCACCTTGGCTGGGCTACTACACAGGGACAGACACACAGACGTCATGATAAACATCCCTGAGAGTGCCTCCTCTTGCCTTCCAACCACCAGAGTTCCTAAGCATCAGGTCACAGAAGCTGACACATGGCAATCCTGGGGACAAACCCAGCCCAACACTTATTGACACAACACAGGCAAGCTTCCCAGCCAGTAGAACAGCCATGTATGACCTTGGCCATACACACATCAGACTTGGCCTTCAAATCCTAAAGTATTTCCCATCTGAGTTTTTACAGGAAGTTGGTAAGACTACATCAGATGATCCTAGAAGCTACTGGGATAGATATATTTATCTCTATAGGTACCTATTTTAGTGTACATAAAACATAACAAAAAATGCTCCATAATCTCATGAACACCATTGGTTAGTTCATAGAACCACCAAAAGTTAACCAGAGTATGCTGAATAATAGTGATTGGGTGAGGCATTCTTGGGAAGGCTGTGTGAAGCCCCTGCATGTGTGATGCTCTTGCACGGCTCCCACCAGGGTATGCCCAGCCTTGCAACTGTATACAGAATCCTTGCATTGCTTCTGGCTCCCCACCCATTACTCCTTCACATACATGATTCGGTCCTCTCTTCTCAAATGTCTTGAAGACTACCTCAGACCCTTTCCTCTCCCGAGTTACTGCAATAGGGAATGCAAGAAGTCAATTAATCAACTCCTATTCATAGTGGGTACCTGAGGGGCCTCATTTCCTGCCTTCTGGATATGCACAGTGGCTGAGCATAGCCTATGGATGACAGGCATCAAGGCCCGTGGTGACCCTCCATCCTAGTCACATGTCCTTGGGTTCTTCCTAGGTGGTAGAATCACGCATGGATCAGAGATACTGGATCCTAGGTGGTAGAATCACGCATGGATCAAAGATACTGGATCCTAGGTGGTAGAATCACGCATGGATCAGAGATATTGGATCCTAGGTGGTAGAATCACGCATGGATCAGAGATACTGGATCCTGAATCACGTTTTGGAAGCTTCCTTCTGATGCTTCCCAACTGTGATGTGAGCAAGAAGCAGGGGTCTTCCTATTAAGTCGCACCAACAGGAAGCAGGCCACTCAGAGTCTTCCTCCTCCTCTCCATATAACACACCCTCTCTCCAATCCCCACACTCTTGTCTATGCTCTGAATTTTCAAGCCTCTAGCCTAATTGGATTCCCCCTTAAGCTCAATAGCATTTCTTGGCCTTTAAATCCCTAGCAGTAGTCAAATCCCAAGTAAAGCAGCTCTCCCAGCTGACCAGACCTGTCTTCCTACCCTATCTCTAAGGCTCTATGCACAGACCCACCCCTCAAATGTAGGGCTTTAGGTATGCTGAGTCACTGGCTCCCTCTCCTCCTGGCCTCTGCTGCTCTTCTTCATGAATGAGGGTCCCTGCTGTCAACTTCCCGTCTGCAAGCTCCATCTCAGTGTTCAGGGCCCAGACATCTCTCTGGCAGAATTTCCTGTTTTCTTTCATCCTGAGTCACTTAATAAGTGTTTAGTGGGTAAGTGGGTAGGTGAAAATATGGAGAGATGAGTAGAGATATGGATGGATGGATGGATGGATGGATGGATGGATGGATGGATAGATGGATGGATGGATGGGTGGATAGTAGAGAGAAGGTGAGTAGAGACATGGAGGGAGAGAGGGTGGGAGAAAGGTAAGGATGAAGAGACAGATGGAAATATGAATGGATATATATATATGTATATATGTACATATATGCACATATATGTATATATGCACAGAAGGATGAATGGATAGATAGGGAGATGGATAGATGAATGGGTGGATGGGTGGATGGGTGAGTAGATGGATGGATAGATGGGTGAATATATGGGTGGGTGGATGGATAGATAGATGGATGGATGGGTGGATGGATGGATGGATGGATGGATGGATGGATGGATGGATGGGTGAATATATGGGTGGGTGGATGGATGGGAAGATGGATGGATGGATGGATGGATGGATGGATGGATGGATGGATGGGTGGATGGATGGATCAGTGGATGATGGGTGGGTAGAAAGCAAAAGGAGAGAAGTAGATAGATAAATGGCAAAGAGATGGAGGGGTGGAAGAGGAACTTCAGCCAATTTTTAGGATGGCATGATCTGACACTGAGCCACAGCTATCAGTTACACTGGCAATGGGTCTAGTGGGCCTTTCTAAACTGTCCTTAGCTAAGAGGGACTCCAGATACCTTGAATGGAGATGAACGCAGAGGCTCAGAGCACAACATGGGAGGTGGGGTAAGACCTGGGAAGGGAAAGCTGAGGATATGATGCACATGCTTTCCTGGTACCAATAATCAATTGCACTTTCAGCTGGTGGCCAGCTGTTCTCTAGTTCCCTCTGTGTCACAAGAGCTCTGGTCCCTCCACAAAACCAGCATCCTCTGTGCACGGAGTCAGGTGCCCACAGACAGGAGTGGATCCCACACACCTGCTGGGCCTGTTATCTGAGGGCTGTGGTTAACACCCTGCTGCCATCCACTACATCTCCAGGTGGTAGAGAGGAAAGGGAACTCTCTCAGCCGAGAGGTGAACTCCAGACCTGGCCCAGATGTTAGGAGTCCAGTCACGTCCGTTGGGCAAAGCTAAATAGATAATTCATGACAGACCTGCTATGTGCAGAGCAAAACTGAATCAGCAGCAGGAGCTGCGCCTCAAGAATTCAACTTCAAACCCCCAAGCTGGCGGCCAAGCAGCAGGGTTCCGCACCCTGACTCAGCAATTCCAGCGTCCCCTAAGATCAATAATTCATCACAAACCACCAGCTAAGTTTGAAGGCCTGTGAGGGAGAGAACTGCTCCTCTCATCTGAGCTTTGAGTTTCCCTTTTCTTTTCTCCTCACACCATGGAACTCGGGGCTTAAGTTGTTCTGCACAAAGCTGCTTGTCTGCTGCCGTGTAGAAGGGGAAGGGACTCCTCTACCCAAATGCAACCTTCTCCTGCCTAGGTGCATGGGGAAGGGGGGATCTGTGGCCCTGTCTGTGCTTCCTGCTAGGCTTCAACTAGGTATGTGCACACATGAACATGGGTGCCACATGTGATGGTCATGAGGTTGTGTGTGTCAGTGCATGGCTTCATTTGTGCACAGAATCTCTGGCAATGGATTAGAACTGTCCAACTGTCCTTTGTGGTTAGGAAGCCCCATTGATATTGCTCAGTAACCAGGTGGGCTGGTTGGATTCTGTCGCTTATATTGTAACCCCAGATCTGTTCCTAATTCCTCTCCCACAAAGGAGACAGTGGCCTATGCACAGACACAGTTCTGCCCTCATAGCTCAACAGTCTGAGGGAGGAGCAGTGGCCCATGCCAAGCCCCAGCTCTGTCCTCACAGCTCAACCACATGGAACAGCTTCCCTGGCCCTTGGTTTTCAGGCCGACCTTTCTCCTGGAGCTTTTGTAACAAATGCATATTTCATTTTCCATTGATTATTCTCCATAGACCTGAAGAGTACTTAAGTAATGTCAGAGGAGGGGCTATTGGAGGGGCTCTTGACTGTGATTGGACCCTGGGGACTCTGCCCTCACCAGTCAGAAATGATGGAATGAGGGAAGGGAGGGCCTGATTGGAGGAAGCGGGTCACTGGGGCTTTGTCATTGCAGGCTCTCTTTTGCCCCAGCTCCTCCTACTGCTCCTCACTTCATCCTGGCAGCCTTGAGTTGGGCATCTTTGCTGTGCCATGATTCTCCACCACCATGATGTTCAAGTGTTCAGAAGGCTCACAGCAGTGGGGACAGCCAACAGGGGCTGAAGCCTTTGAAACAGAGTCAAAATACACCCTTCCCCACCTCCCCTCAGGTTTTCTTGCTGTTGTTTGGTTTGTTTGTTTTCCTGTCAGCTTCTTTGCTAGAGATAGAAATGTGGCACATTGTAAGGATATGGGGTTCCCTCATAGAAGTTCTATGTGGCTGAGTGATGGAAAGAAACAGAGAGAGGCAGAGACAGAGAGACAGAGAGAGAAGGGAAGAGAGGAGAGAGACAGAGACAGAGAGATGTCATGGCCCCTCACGGATCTTCCTCCCAGTGATCAGGGCCTGAGAAATGCTCTTCCAGCCCAGATCTAGACAGAAAATCTCCCCCTCAAGGAGCCTGTGGATCTGCTTCGAGGTGTATCACCGCAGCCACCAGGCACTGTCCACACTGCAGAACCCAGAGGCAGGAGTGTACGGCAGATACAGAGACGCAGTGCCTACAAGGGCATAGTAGAGAGATACAGAGGAACCAACTCTGGGAGACCCTGGCAGAGGCCCTATACCTCTGTGACCTATACACAGTCAGGCTCACTGCTTTGGGTCATGGTGCCCTGCTGTCCTGTCCCTTGTCCACTCTGTCACCATAGATAGAGATTCCAGGACATCATGGGGATGCATACGACAAAAGCCCATAAACTTAGCTCAGAGGCTCGGATGAGCACCCCAAGGCCCACAGCATCATAAGGCTTCATACGACAGGGTCCCAGAACCTTAGATGGAAAGCTCTGGCGAGGTTTGCAATTGTACATGTCTGTGGTGGAAGCCACCAGGCTATAACATGGTATTATGGCAGCCTTGGTTGACCCAGACAGTAATTTAGGACAGAGCATCCCCAGTCAGACTCGGAACAGAGTGGGAAAAACGAAGGGATGGTGGACAGTGTAAGGACAGAAAGAGCACCTACCTGGCTCCACATCTCCACCACCCTTTCTTCCATCAGCTGTAGGGGCCGTCTGGGCACCATGCGATCCACAGAGACCTGCAAAATGAACCAGCAGCTGCTAGCCCGAGAAGCATTCACTACACAGCTCCCTGTACCGGTGTCCCCAGTCCTCAGCAGAGTCAACACTGAGGTAGAATCAGACCAAAGACAAGGGCTCACACTCCTCTCTATCCTGGGAGAGGGGAGGTCCGGCAAGGGCCATTGCCAGATCTTCCACACAGAGGTAGAAACCCTCTTGTGGAGAAGGAGACTGGAGTTCATCCATCAGCAGCGTCTGGGTCCTTTCCATGAACCCCATCCCTTGGGGGAATCTCCATGTATGGTTGTGTTCCCCTAAAATCCCTTCTTGTGATTCCCCTTGGCCTTGCTCATAGCCAGCATGAAATATTCTCTGAGGTGGGCACACGGGTTTTCACTATGTTAACACATCTATCCGACCTCTAAGGGCTGTCCAAAGTGCAAATGTACAACCGTAGGCATCGGCTAGGCATGAACCTGGTGGTTTCCCAGCTCAACCCCATGCCGAGTCCTGTATGGAGGCCAGCCAGTTGCTGAGAACATGGCTGTCAACAGCTGTAATCTAGTTCACACCGCGCATGTGGCAGGCTAGCACCCGAGAGTGACAGAAACATGAAGAGCCATGAATGACATGAAAGGATAAGAGTCTTTCACCCAGCTGGAGCCAGAAAGGCCTCTTAGGATAAGAACCATAAGAAGGAAGTGAAAGGGCTACAGAGCGAGGGTGCGGAGGGGAGGGGCCACCAGGAGTAGGAGGAGGGACACAGGGCAGGGCTGGGAGAGGAGGGTCCACAAAGTGGGACGTGGGGGAGGGGCCACAGGGTGGGTATGGGCAGGTAGAGGCCATAGGGCAGGTGTGGAGGGGCCACACGGCGAGGTGTGTGGGGAGGGGCCACAGGGCGGGGGCGGGAGGAGGGGACCACAAGATGTGAGGGCTATGCGGCAGGCATGGGGGGTGAGGCAGAAGCATTTCCAGGTGGAAGAGCAGTAAAGGCCCCAAGCCAGGAGGAGGGTTGGTGGGTTTCTCATGTGGTTGGGCAAGGAGATCCCGAAAAGTGGCCCAAGGGAGGGGGAGGAACCAGAGAAACGGAGGATGTCTCAGGGCAATGACAAGCTGCCAGGGACCGCAAAGTGGAAGTGGCATGCTGATCTCTGCCTATAAAGCACTCACAGCGCATTGAGGCTAAGATGGCTTACGATCATCTTGAGTTTAGAAATATCCAGTCCCAAACGACATACAAAAATGATAAGGTCTAGGCCAACTTTATATCTCCTGGATGACAGATGTGTGCATGTGTCTATACACACAGATGTATGCACAAGACCGGGACATCTCAATTACACAGCTACACTTACACGTGAGGATACACAGCTAGCAGTGTGCTCACCACACTGAGAGATTCAACTACAGAGACAAATCGTGGACTGGGTACCCACAGTCCTGGGTACCCTGCCTGCCTGCTCCCAGGATCAGCAGCGCTTGATTAGATACGCCAACACTGCTAATGGCCCTCAGTTTAGCACCATGTGCTTCTCTAGGGAGACTCCTTCAGACTCATGCTCTGGGGATGGAGGGACGTTAAAGCTCAAAGGTTAAAGGGCTTGCAAAGTAATCTCCAAGACCCATGTGAATTCTGGGTGAGCACTGCAGCAGGCCTGTATTTTCAGCCTCAAAAGGAAGAGACGAGGTGGGGGATTCCCCAGATCAAGATGACTAATGAGACTAGCCATGCCAGGGAGCTCTGGGTTGATTAGAAGGTCCAGCTTTAAAAGAGTAGGGCAGGTGAGTGAGGATGATTGTGAACATCAACAGCTGTCACAGCAGAGCATGTGATACACACACACATATATACACACACACATGCATACATGCACACACACATGTGTACACACTGAAGGAGAGGAATGCAGGCTTTGTATATAAGAGAGCCTCAGGGTCTAACATGCCTTTTCTAATGTTGGTTGGAAGACAGTCTGGCTTCTTTCCAAAGAGTAAAGTTGGTTTTGCCTTGAGCCAACTTAGCATCCTAACACCACACTACAGGAAGCTCTTCCACAGCCAGGACAGTGGCATCTCCTGACTTGGCACCTTTCTGGCCTCAGCCCCTGGCCCCGGGTCATGTGATCTTGTGATCACTCAATAGTACTTCATTTCCTCTTAAGTGTTTATGGATTACATCGACACTGTTCTCTAACCTTACTTTTGCAATATAACCGAAGGTGGTCGTAGTCATTTTGAACCCCATCTGGGATGCCATGCTAATTGGCTTTTATGAAACTTGAATTAAGCTTTTTGTCTTATGTCTAATGAATCGACAAGAATTTTCATATGATGACCAGAGAAGCTCAAATACTGATGATATTTGGGATGATTCCAGGGACATTCCAAACATTTCTTGATTCTTCAAAGAGCAATTCCCAACGGGGGAGAGCTAGGTTTTAGGAAGTGTTCCTCTGCAACTTTACCACGGTACTCAAGTGGTATCTGGTTTTATCAGAATTAGTATTTGAACCCATCACTTTGGTTAATAAGTGTGAGTTATATCAATACCCCATCAAATAAGGGCTTTAAAACTTCCTCTCATCTGCCTTATTTAGAATGGATGGTTGGTAGGATTTCATTGGAAAAGAAGGATTCAGCTACCAAAGATGCTCAGAGAAGAGATAGATTGATCAGATGATCTCTCCCAACCGCCCTATCTCCAGCAGCCTGACATCTCAGAATGCCTGCCAGTGTAAAGACACACACAAATGCATCTGCTAGGATCAAGTATGCAGCAACTCAGCAGCCAAGAGGAATCTGCAAGGACTGATGCCATGTGACTTCCTGTGTGCTTAACTACTTGTTCTGTGTGTGTATGTGTGTGTGTGTATATATATGTATGTGTGTGTATGTGTGTGTATGTGTGCGTGTATATATGTGTGTGTGTATATATATGTATGTGTGTGTATATGAGTGTATGTATGTGTGTGTATGTGTGTATGTGCGTATGTATGTGTGTATATGTGTGTATGTGTGTATATGCATGTATGTGTGTATGTGTGTATGTGTATGTGTGTGTATGTGAATGTGTATGTGTATATGTGTATGTATGTGTGTGTACATGTGTGTATGTGTGTATATGTGTGTGTATGTGTGGATATGTGTGTATGTATGTATATGTGTGTATGTGTGTGTATGCATGTATGTGTCTGTGTGTGTATATGGGTATGTGTCTGTGTGTGTATGTGAACGTGTATGTATGTGTGTGTACATGTGTATATGTGTATGTAGAGTGCTGTACATTTATGTCTCTGGTGCATGCATGCATGTGCACATATGTGTGAAGGCTTGAAATTGATGTCAGCTGTTGTTTTGGTCACTCTACATTTATCTTGTTTTAAAAATGTATTAGTTGTGCAATTGTGTCCACATATGCATGTATAACAGCGACCGTTGTCCTGTCTGTGCCGAGAATGTGTGCAGAGGTCAGAGGACAACTTGAAGGAGTTGGTTCTTTGCTACCCTCCCACAGATTCCTGGATGGAACTTCAGTCATCGGGCTGGGGTGGCAATCATTTTGCCTGCTGAGCCATCTCACTGCTTGTCACCCTTCACGTTGTGAGGCACAATCCCTCGGCAAACCTTAAACTTACCAGTTTGGTTAGGATGACTGACCAGTGAATGAGCTTCAAGGACACATCTGTCTGCAATGCCGACTCAGAACCGTGTGCATGCTGGGCACCTTACAGAGTGAGCCACCACCCTGGCCCTATCTCAATCACTTCTAATCCATGTTCCATATTCAATAGTTGGTATTGGGTGTTGACAATATTTTGAACCTACTGTTTCTCCCCTTCCAACCCACTTATTTTAGTGGCTTTGAACAGCCAGTGCCTATAACCACATGCATGTCTACTTACCGGGGTGGAAGACAAGTTTTTCACTCTTCTTGGCTCAAAGAACATGCCACAACCCTTAAGTTTAAGAAAAAAAAAAGAAACTTCGTTGATTTTATATAGATCAGAGGCAGAGGTAAATGCAGGGCTGGGATCCTTGAGATGACTCTGCTTTTCATTGCTGAAAGGGGGAATACTTAAGAGAGCATTGTAGGTACTCACAGCAGAAAGCCTGCACAGGAGATACAGCAGAGAGCTTTCAGCTGGGGACACTCAACAGAGAGCTCACACACAGGAACACTCACAACAGAGAGCTCACACACAGGGACACTCACAACAGAGAGCTCGCACACAGGGACACTCACAGCAGAGAGCTCACACACAGGGACTCACAGCAGAGGCCACACACAGGGACACTCACAACAGAGATCTCACACACAGGGACACTCACAGCAGAGTCCACACACAGGGACACTCACAACAGAGATCTCACACACAGGGACTCACAGCAGAGAGCTCACACACAGGGACACTCACAGCAGAGAGCTCACACACAGGGACACTCACAACAGAGAGCTCACACACAGAGACGCTCACAGCAGAGAGTCCACACACAGGGACTCACAGCAGAAAGCTCACACACAGGGACACTCACAGCAGAGAGCTCACACACAGGGACACTCACAGCAGAGTCCACACA
>NW_022196897.1:164937624-164938033 GCF_008632895.1 Mastomys coucha | reverse complement strand
ACACAGGGACACTCACAGCAGAGTCCACACACAGGGACACTCACAACAGAGATCTCACACACAGGGACACTCACAGCAGAGTCCACACACAGAGACACTCACAACAGAGATCTCACACACAGGGACTCACAGCAGAGAGCTCACACACAGGGACACTCACAGCAGAGAGCTCACACACAGGGACACTCACAGCAGAGAGTCCACACACAGGGACACTCACAACAGAGAGCTCACACACAGGGACACTCACAACAGAGAGCTTCCACACAGGGACACTCACAGCAGAGAGCTCACACACAGGGACACTCACAGCAGAGTCCACACACAGGGCTACTCACAGAAGAGAGCTCACACACAGGGACACTCACAGCAGAGAGCTCACACACAGGGACACTCACAGCAGAGAGCT
>NW_022196897.1:164929825-164937613 GCF_008632895.1 Mastomys coucha | reverse complement strand
AGCAGAGAGCTCACACACAGGGACACTCACAGCAGAGAGCTCACACACAGGGACTCACAGCAGAGAGCCTGCACAAAGAATTACACATTGTGTGGAATGGGAACCAGGGTTCTGCTCGGCAGCAGTGGGATTGATTGCTAGCATCCTTTTAATCTTAGAGATTGAGCTCTGGTGCCCCCAGATGGACACAAGAAAATGCTTTTGTCTGTGGAAGGGCTGAAAGGTGCCCCGTTTGGTAAGAGCTATCAAACAAGTTGCCTGTATATGGGGTGGGGGTTATCACTGTAAGTGGGGCCCTCCTGCCTGTATATGGGGTGGAGGTTATCACTGTAAGTGGGGCCCTCCTGCCTGTATATGGGGTGGGGGTTATCACTGTAAGTGGGGCCCTCCTGCCTGTATATGGGGTGGGTGTTATCACTGTAAGTGGGGCCCTCCTGCCTGTATATGGGGTGGGGTTATCACTGTAAGTGGGGCCCTCCTGACCGTATATGGGGTGGGGGTTATCACTGTAAATGGGGCCCTCCTGCCTCTGCCTTCCCAGCATTGTGGTTACAAAAGGCCAACACACTTATGTGTTTTATGTGGGTTCTGAAGCTTGACCTCAGTTTCTCATATACAGCAAAGAGTTTACCAACTGAGGTACCCTTAACCCTCACACAGGAGCCACCAACATAAGTTAGAATAGTAAGGAAAATGCTGGAATACACAGCTTTCCGAAGCTGCTCCTCCTCTTGGATTCTTATTGTGTAGGTGTTTGTTATAAATGCACTATGAAATCTTCTCAAAAGCCCTCTCCCTCAGAGAAACTATCTGCCTGTCACTGGTGAGGTGACTGCAGCCAGGAGCAATCTTCTGTAACTCCCCAGAGTCCCCAGAGCAGAGGGTCTGTCCATGGCAGGATCACACCAAGGTCCTGAGAGAAATGCTGGTTTCTTCTGAGTGATTATTTCCTCCCAGCAGGGAGCCAGCCAACCCCCGTGATTCTTAATGTCTCTCCTGCTCAGACCCTCAGAGGCAAAGATGGCTGGGAGGGGAGAGGAATGGGGAAAGAGGATCTTCCTCCACAGCATCTGAGATGTCTGGCGTGAGACATGGAGTCCAGAGCTCCTGTGACTGACACAGGTCCCTAGTGTGAGTAAGCGCATGGGGGAAGATCTAGGAGGGACACTGGCAGATGGAATGGTTTAGATGTAAGAGGTGATGTGAATGAAAATGGCCCCAATTGGATCAAAGGGAATGATGCTGTTAGGAGGCGTGGCCTCTTTGGAGTAGGAAATATGTCATAGGCCTTTGAAGTCTCACATGCTCAAGCCAGGCTCAGTGTATCTCTCTCTTCCTGCTGCCTGTTGATGATGCAGAACTCTCAGCTACCTGTCCAGTACCATGTCTGCCTGTATGCTATCTTACTTCCTGTCAGGTTGATAATAGACTGAACCATGCTTCCTGCCATGATGATAATGGGCTAAATCTCTAAGCTGAAAGCCAGCCCCAATGAAATGTTTTCTGTTATAAGAGTTGTCGTGGTCATGGTGCCTCTTCACAGCAATAAAATCCTAGTTAAAACAACCTCTTTTTTCTAATTTAGACTTTCCAATCAGTAACAAAGCAAATTTTCAAAGAAGATCAAGCTGGTGGTGTGGACAAATACCTCAGTTGGCAAAACGCCTGCAGCACAAGCATGAGGACCCGAGTTCAAGCCCTGCACCCATATCAATTAAAAACCTGAGAGTATTGGTGTCTATCTGTACTCCCAGCCCCCAGGTCATGGAGACCGGAGGATCCCTGAGGCTTGCTCTCCAGCCAGTAGAGCCTAATCAATAAGGTCCAAGTCCCAGTGAGAGACCCTGTCTCAAAAGCAACAAACAGTAACAGCAATATATAGGAGATGGATCCCAAGGAAGGAACCTGAGACTGACCTCTGGTCTCTAAGCACATATTACATATGTACATATGTGCACCCTCAAGCACACAGGCACATATCACACACATACACACACACACACGTACATACATACTTACACACATGTACACATGTGCACTCACACACATGCATGCACGCACACACAGGCATATATGTATGTGCGCAGGTGCGTGCACACACACACACATGCACGCATGCACGCACGCACGCACGCACAGGCATACACTCACACACAGGGATACATGCACACACCCCGTACAGGAAATGCAGCTGGCAGTGGAGCTCAACAGCAGCTTTGAGATAGCCCCTTCTCTGTAGCAGCAGCTTGGAGGTAGCCCCTTCTCTGCAGCAGGCTCTAAAGCACTGAACTAGCAATAGATCTTAAGTGGCTTCTTAGCTTTGAGAAAGTGCGAACAGAGGCTGGTTGAAACATACTACGAATGTGCTTATTTTATACAGGACCCCAGGAAGGGAACCCAGAGAGGCCAAAACACCTCAGTTTTCTCCCCTATGAAGTAAGGACATCCCTGGTGGGGTGTCTGACTGAAAATGTCCTCCAGAGTTTTCATGTTTGAACACTTGGTCCCTTGCTGGTGCTGCTGTCTGGGGTGGCCGTATCTCCTTTAGGAAGGAGCTGGTTAGGAGGAAGTGTGTCATTGGGGGTGGTCTTTGAGAGTTTATACTCTCACCCCACTTCCACTTCCTCCTCTGCTTCCTGTGTGCCATCAGGATGTGATCTCTCAGCTCTTGTCCCTGCTGCTCGTTGCCATACCTCTCTGTGACAGACTCCCCTTCTGGAACCTGAAGCCCAAGTGAGACCTTCCTCTGTCAGTTGCTTTTGATCATGGTGTTTTACCACAGACAAGCAACTAATACACCTAATCCCGCTCCCCTGTTCCGTGTGAACTCAGTGGGCCTGGGCATGTACAACACAGAACTCAGTGGGCCTGGGCATGTACAACACAGCTCAGGGTTGCCAAATGAGTCACACCTAGGCAATGCCTTGGGCTCCTGAAACTTCCAGAGTAGAGAAGGAAAGAAAAGGCAATGCCAGCCCATACATCATGGTTGTAATTATGGGCACAAGGCAGACCTTCCCCAATTGCAGGGCTGAATGAACAGGGTAAGCAGAGACCCTGGCCATGCCATTCATTTGGTAGCCCAGGATCAATTTTTGGCTTTCAAAATGGGGACAGATACTACTGTCCCCTTACTACATAGAGAAAGGAACACCAGGTACATTTGTAAACAGTCCTAAACTGCACTGAACTGTACAGGGAGAAAATCTTCCCTCTCCAGGTCCTTGTCCAGAAGCCTCGTCACACGTGGGCCTGGGGAGCTGCTGGGGTATTAATCCTGCAGAAGTAAAACCAGACAGGGCTACAGAGATGTGTTACCTTTGCCCCAGGTTTGGCACTGGCCACAGCTCTACTGAAGGACAGAGCGGGCATCTGGTCTTCCCCAGCTGGCTGCATCTGTGAAACCCAGAGAAAGAAATACGAGAGAGGTCAGAGTTACTGAGGGCAGTCATAAAAGTCAGCAAGCAACCCAGGGGTGGGCTTTGAGAGTTTATACTCCCACTTCCATCCCCCCTGCGCTTCCTGTGTGCCATCAACCTAACCTAACCTAAACCATATGACAGCGATGTCATCGGGGAGGAGACATTTGCTCCACACACCTGGAGGGTGCATTTGCAAGAGGGGATGTTTTACTGGTTGTTGTTTCCAGTGGCTGGTCGGGAGGCTGAACTTCCTACTGTGCAGAGTTTTATGTCAATCATATCAGAAGACTCCAGACCTCAAAAGTCACTCTCTCTTAAGGTGCCTGCAATGGCCCTTGGATTTCTTCCTATCTTCACTCAGCAGAAATCATCCCCAAGGGACTCCAACATTGATGGGTGCCTCAGTGGGGCCCACCAGCCTCCCCACAGGCAGGGGAGCCATCCACATGGTTTCCAGGGATCATGCTAGCAGCCGAATGTGACAACATGGGTGGATGGCATCTTAGATGGAGTCTTCTCCCAAAGAACAGAATATCCCTGGTGTGGGAACTGTATTGGCTGGCATGGTCACATGAGATGGCAAGACAAATAGGCATGAACATGTTGGAATGAAGTCAGCCGCCAGCATATGCTACATGCTTGTCAGTGAGTGACATGACTTTGATTTAATTAACTGCAAAGTCCATTAAACTGCAGGGGAGTGGAAACACTGACGTCATTTTATAATCAAAACCCCTGGCAGGGACAGCAAGATAACCTAAGTGATGCTCACAATGCGAAATCAGAACTCGGGTTGACTGGCTCTTGGCTCCCAGAGTACTAGACATACTAGGACAGAACACTTGTTTTCTACCTGCTGTTGGGGGAGCTCATGGAATCAATGGGGAGGGAGGCATGGCAGGTGGAGGTGGGTCACTGGGATGGGCTCTTGAAGGTCACAGCACGACTCTGGGTCTGGCATTCCAGATGCTCCTGTCCCCATGCCTCCACTTACCCCAGCCCCCATTCCCTTCCTCACTTCAATGGCTTATATCTCCTGAACCATGAGTCAAGAAAAAGAAAAAAAAAAATCAAACAACAACCACAAAGAGAAAGTGTATGTCTAATGGCCAGAAAAGACAGAATTTCATTTTGACATTTTTGCTGTTTCTTAAATCAGCCACTTCTAGTTTCAGGGGAAGTGAGACAGGGGAGTTCATGACACGACCATGGAACATCTGATCCAGCCCAAAGTAGCTACAGGGGTGAAACAAGGCTCGCTTCAGCAGCAGGTGGGAGGATCCGGCCATCGCTTGTCCTGACTTCATGCAGGTTGAGCTGTGTAGGGTGGTTTCTTAGGCATAGTCTTCCAATCTGTTACCTGGGGAGTTGACTCCATCACTCTAGGCCACAGAAGGGAATGTGAGCGTGGGTAGTGCATGGCTGCCTCAGGTCCATGAAGCCAGGAAGATATAAGGCAGAAATAGTCTTTTCCTGCCAAGCCAGGGAGGTTGCTTCTCACCCTCTGTGTTGCAAGAGGATGGAACAGAGGTTCCATCTCAGGATGACCAACCATGGCAGAGAAGAAGCCAACTCAGACCCCCTCACCAGGGAGCAATGCCATGCCACCCAGAAAACCTCAACCTGGCAGAATCATTTCTCCTAAGCTTGGTTTCTCAAGACATCCCTGGAGGCACTGAGCCAGATAATTCTGTGTCGGCTGATATTTGACTATAGCCTTGAACTAGCCCACCAGAACCCCTAACACTTTCTAAACGTGATCATCAAACATGCCTCCAGGTATTGCCAAATGTCCCCCCAGGGGCAAAATTTAGTGTGGGTGAGAAACACTGATGGAAAACACAAATGCATCTGCCCATGCTGTGCAATTTTGGAAGAAATGCTTTCCTGTGTGTCACTCAAATGTGAATTAAGAGTAGCAAAACAAGGGTCTAGAGAGATGGCTCAGTGGTTATGAGCGCTGGATGCTCTTCCAGAAGATGCAGGTTCAGCTCTCAGCATCCTCATGACAGTTCATGACCCTTACAATTCGTAACTCCAGTTCCAGGGAATCCGATACTCTCCCTGGCCTCTACAGGTAGTACACATGCCTGGCGGACAGGCAGACATGCAAACACTCACACATACACATTAAATAAGTAACTCTGTGAAACCTGTGCTCTATGGATTTGTGCCACTGACACTGCTGCCATGCAACACATTGCTCCGCAGTCACTACCTGGCCTGAAAGGGCTTTGCTTTCCTCATTATACACAATCAGTGTCTGGTGGCCACTGTCACTTGGGATGAAGTCTCTGAGCCTCTTGGGTCCAAATATGCAGGAGCACCGCAGCAGGCAGAGGAGAGCAACTATGATAAAACAGAAAGAATTGTGCAAGCTCAGCTCTGCAAGAGGCTTCAAGGGGGCCCAGCTCCATTCACTTCCACTCAACTGCTACCTGACAGGGTCCAGTTCCATCCAAACCATCTCAGGACTGCGTGGCTTAGCAGCATGTGGGGGACTCAGACAGATGCCAACACTTTTGTTGAATTCACTGCTTGATATTAACTGGCCAAGAATATTTTATCATTTCTTGAACTAACCGGCGCCCTTAACGACCTTAGCCATGCCCAGGCACCTAGACACCTGTGTACTGCTGTAACCATGGTTACTGCAAACATATGCTCACCTTTGGACCACGTTCCTCTGTGGATTCCATTGTTTACCTAACAGCCTGCGCGTGGAAACTGAATTTCGGTTAATTAGCGTGTCTGGCAATCTCTGACCTGAACAAGTCTGGAGTTCATCCTTTTTCCCCACCCATGCAGAGAATGTCCTGTTGTCCTATGGCCAGTCAAAGAGGCTGAACTCCCAGGAAACTCTCACCTGATAGAGCCATAAATGCTGCACAAACTGGGGACAGGGCCCACCACAGGAGCCATGTGTCTGAATGCTCCTCACATTCAGATCCACTGTGGCAGGAGCAGATCCTCACGTGGACTGTCTGCTTCTGGGCCAGGCCCTGTCTGTCCGCTATGAAGAGTGGCACCAAGTAATCCCCGGGTGGGAGGCTTCTCAGCATTATGAGTTCAGCAGAGTGGCCTGCAAGAGCAGAAAGACATGAGTGGGCTCACTGGCCCCTTGTGTATCTCCTTGCTACTGTCCAGCGCCAAGGCTCTGAAACTGGGACAAGTCAGAAGTTCAGAAAAGCAAGGAGCAGATAGGAAAGAATAGAGGACCCTTGTCCCAGGATCTCGATAGCCTTTTCTGTTGGACACCCATGGATACATTCAAAATTGCCTACAACGAGGACAGTGTGTCATTTCCTAGCCACATCGCAAATGAGGATGCCAGATAAACTGTACTAACTTGAGTCAAAATGATTCACAGCCTTAAGTGTTTATCACCCTTATTCTTGAATATAAACAACACTCCTCATGAACCTGCGTTACAACTTTACTGACAGAAGAAATGTTTGTAACTTTAAACCTTACTGTAAACTATACCACCTAAACAAGCACCTTAGAAAAGGTCCAGGATCTGACCTACACACCCACAGGATCCTACCCATACCTGCCTAAACACGGGATCTTTTCAATACCCACACCACCCAACTTAGACCCATAGGATCCTACCTAGACCCATGGAATTCTGCCTACACTCACAGGATCCTGCCTCTACCCACAGGGCCTAACCTACACCCATAAGATCCTACCTAAGCCTATAGGATCTGCCTATACTCACAGTATCTTACCTATACTCACAAGATCCTGCATACACCCATAGAATCCAGTCTATACCTACCTATAGAATCCTGCACACACCCACAGGACCCTGCACACACCCACAGGATTCTGTGTACACCCACAGGATCCTGCACACACCCACAGGACCCTGCACACACCCACAGGACCCTGCACACACCCACAGGATCCTGCACACACCCACAGGACCCTGCACACACCCACAGGACCCTGAACACACCCACAGGATCCTGCACACACCCACAGGACCCTGCACACACCCACAGGACCCTGCACACACCCACAGGATCCTGCACACACCCACAGGATCCTGCATACACCCACAGGACCCTGCACACACCCACAGGACCCTGCCCACACCCACAGGACCCTGAACACACCCACAGGATCCTGAACACACCCACAGGACCCTGCACACACCCACAGGATCCTGCACACACCCACAGGACCCTGCACACACCTACAGGACCCTGAACACACCCACAGGATCCTGCACACACCCACAGGATCCTGCACATACCCACAGGATCCTGCGTACACCCACAGGATCCTGAACACACCCACAGGATCCTGCACACACCCACAGGATCCTGCACACACCCACAGGACCCTGCACACACCC
>NW_022196897.1:164929315-164929518 GCF_008632895.1 Mastomys coucha | reverse complement strand
CCTGCATACACTCACAGGATCCGCACACACCCACAGGATCCTACACACACCCACAGGATCCTGCACACGCCCACAGGACCCTGCACACACCCACAGGATCCTACACACACCCACAAGATCCTGCACACACCCACAGGACCCTGCACACACCCACAGGACCCTGCACACACCCACAGGACCCTACACACACCCACAGGATCCTG
>NW_022196897.1:164910625-164928617 GCF_008632895.1 Mastomys coucha | reverse complement strand
GGACCCTGCACACACCCACAGGACCCTGCACACACCCACAGGATCCTGCACACACCCACAGGATCCTGAACACACCCACAGGACCCTGAACACACCCACAGGACCCTGCACACACCCACAGGACCCTGCACACACCCACAGGACCCTGCACACACCCACAGGATCCTGCATACACCCACAGGATCCTGCACACACCCACAGGATCCTGCACATACCCACAGGATCCTGCACACACCCACAGGATCCTGCACACACCCACAGGATCCTGCCTTTTACTCATCCATGCTCCTGTGAGAACCCTCGTCTTGTCAAGCTGGGCTAGGATGAAGTCCTCCCTTTGGCCTGTCAGTCTCTCTAGCTGGGATAAATAGACATTGCTTTACATCTTCCCCACAAAAACTCATGTGGTGACATGCTCTTGGACTGAAAGAGCACCATTCACATTGTTACAGCCATGGCTGCTGTTCACTGCAAGGACAAGGACCCAGATGAAAATTGGGAGAGAGAAGAGAACAGACAGACAGGTGAGTTTGCAGTCACCTTCCTCCATGGTGTCAAGAAAGGCAGGAGTGACAGCAGGCATGACATACTCCATCGAGGCAAGCTCACTCCAGACCTCATGCCCAGAGTCCTTTCCGGAACTTGGTAAGTAAGCTGGGCTGGCCTCCCACAGACATGCACTCCAGACTTTAGGCTCTCCAAGTGTACTGAATGACACTGAATGACTCAGTGTCCCCCACCTTAAATCACACTTTGTTCCAGTCTGGGTTAGCCTCCAACCCATACAAACCTTCCCCCTGCTTTGTCCTCAGCATCCAAGTCTCTTCCACGTCCCCCTGGGCATTGTCCAAATCAAAAGTAAAGGGGTGGGCGTAAGGGTCCAGGTCTGCATCCTCGGCTTCTAACAGCAGGGCTTGGCTGCCGGCTGACACACAGACCTCCAAGTATCGGGAATGGGGCTGGAGCGTGGGAGCATTGTCGTTGACATCCGACAGGAAAAGCAGCAGGGTCCCCGTGCCAGTCAGTGGGGGGAGGCCTTGGAGAGGACAGAACCCAGGCTATAGAGGCTATGAAATTAAAGAGAGAGAGTAAGCACGAACTTATACAACATCAGCATCAGTAACTCCTGAAGTGGGGGGTGCCTGTGACAGTCCATAGCCTCTCTTTCAGGGTGTGGGGTGCCTGTGACAGTCCATAGCCTCTCTGTCAGGAAGTGGGGTGCCTGTGACAGTCCAAAGCCTCTCTGTCAGGGTGTGGCCCTGCTTGGTAGACACCTCCAGTGCAAGCATGATCACACACGTGCGCGCGCGCACACACACACACACACACACACACACACACACACAAGTATTGGGCAGCATGGATTGTTCCTGATCGGTTTTAAAAGAAGCCAATGGTTTAGAATCACATGTCCTGTCTGTCAGTCATGGTACATGGTACATACATGGTGCTGGGAAGGAGTGAGTACCCATCAAAGGGAAGCGTGGGGGATCCCCAGGGAAGATGAGGTCAGTTCCGGCCTGCTGGGGACATTGCCTATGATGACAGACTACACCATTTTATAAAGGGCACTGGGAAAAGCTGGGGAAGAGGGGCTGGGATGCTAAAACCACACGAGTCTCCTAGGTGGCTGGTCAGGTATTAACAGCTTTGTGGGTCACGGAGGATGGATCTTCCCTTATGATCAGCAGCTGGTAAAAACAGGGACAGAAACACCGGACTCTGGTGGAAACATGGCAATCAATCAGACTGTTGATCATTGCTACCTACCAAAGGTTTTCTGGTAAAGAGCAAAGACCTCACAGACACTGGGAAGGGAAATGCCCTTCAGGGAAGGGCCTGGCTTAGAGACCGTAGGAAAAGTATAAGGCCTGACCAGCAGTGAAAGCTAGCGGTGGTCTCTCTGGCCACTGGCCACTCTCCTCGCCCCGCATCTGGCCACTGGCCACTCTCCTCGCCCTGCATCTGGCCACTGGCCACTCTCCTCACCCTGTAACTTGATTTCCTCCTCAGTGGGCCCTATGGCCACTGCCTGCTCTCATTCCTTCAGGTGCACACTTTCCTCTATAATAAACTCTCTTGTCTCTGCACTCCAGGACATCATCTCTGAACTATTCTGATGGACTGGGGACCCCAAGGGAGGGTAGGATAGGGCCATGGCAACAAATTTATGATCGTTTAGAAATTACCTTTTGTAATTAAGAATAGATTAGGGGAATCGTGAAGCCATCCATAACAGAATCATGGACCAGTGGCTGGCTTCCCTTCCTGAAGCTCGGCTAACATCTCACTTTCCTAACATTCTACCAGATCATTATGCAAATGGGCTGGGCAGGTCCACAGCACTTGGGCTTTCATCCACAGACTTCTTTAAGTACGATTCTTAATGTTACTTGAAAATGTTCACACATGCAGCTTTATATTTGGATGCGTTTAACTTCAGCCTTGTGGGAATACTGAGAAATGTGCTAAGACATGTTTTTAAAATCACTTGTCCTGGTTTATGACAAATGTGTTCCACTCAGTCACATTTGCTGGCGCTTACGAGCCATCCCAGGTATGGGAAACTGCTAAATATTTATCACACATCGTTGAGCTTGACAAAGAGCTACTGCATTATCTTACAGGCAGATGAGATGGGTGGGCGTGATTGCAGACTCCTCACTGGCTTAATTGTCTCTGCTGCGTGAACACTGCCCCTCTTTCAGCAGTATCGGTCCCTGGTTTGCCATTACGGGAGTTATTATCAAAAATAATCTCTAGCATAGAGGCAAAGTGAAAACAATGTTTATTTTATAATTTCCTCAGTGATGCTAAAAATGGCCTCCCTCAGGAGGCCAGAGCCAGTACTGTTCATTCCCAGTCTTGTCTCAGCACTCACCATTGTCAACCGCATGGACGACGATTGTGTAAAAGCTATCATTCACATGAGGGGACTCCCGGTCTATTTGGCTCTTGGTGGTGACCACTCCTGATTTCTCATCCACGGCCACCCAGTTTGCTGGATCATGAACCAATCTGTATCTTGTAGAAAGAACACACACACACATACACACACATACATTTTTCTTTTAACTACAAAGTGTTACCACAAGACAAACCATAGGCCTGCTGGTACACACTTGTCATCCCAGCACTTGAGATATAGAATCAAGTGACCATGAGTTCAAGACCATCTTCAGCTATAAAGACAGTTCAAGACCTTGCCTCAAAAATATTTTTAATAATAAATCAAAATATATTTTAGAACTTCTGTGGTGGTTTGAATAAGAATGAGCCCATGTAAGCTTGGTCACCAGAGAGCAATGAATTGAAAGGAGCTATTTGAAAGGATTAGGAGGTGTGGCTTTACTAGAGGAAGTCTGTCACAGGGAGTCAGTTTGAGGTTTCCAAAGTCCAAGCCAAGCCAGAGGCTTCTCTTCCTGATGCTGTGCATCTGGATGAAGAACTCTCGGCTACTTGTCCAGCTCTGTGTCTGTCTGCGTGTTTCCTGCTACCATGATAATGGACTAAACTTCTGAAATGGCAAGCAAGCCCAAACTTAATGCTTTCCTTTTCAAGACTTGCCGTGGTAATGGTGTCTCTCCACAGCAATAGAAACCCTAAGACAATTACAATTCCCATTGCAAGTAATTTAGGAATTCAAAGGCAATCAAAATCCAAATGCTCATGTAAGTGCTCTGAGCTTGAAGGCTAAGAGTGACAGTGAAGACTTCAACAGTGTGCCAAGTCCAGGGTCACTAGAACAAGTGTCCTTCTCCTAGGAGGTGTGCCTCGGGAAACACTTAGTATGGGAGCAGAACCAGTCCTCAGGTATCAATAGCTGGTGGCTTCCTGTTCAGTACAGCGTGCCACAGACACGCAGGTCTGACTCCTCTTGCACGGTCTGCTCTGCAGCAGGTCCCAAAGGATTCCCTCACCTGAGGGTCACCTTCCTACTCCTCGTCTTGTGACCATGGAACCACTTTAAGCAGTAGACAGAAGACTCTAGGATTACTGGGAGTGGCTGCCGTCAGATGATACCCATTGGCAGCATGTCTGGTTGCTAACCACTATGCCTCTGGACCACTATTCCACATTATGGAATCCCTGCACTCCAGCAGCAGCACAGCAGCAGCAAAGCTCAGACAAAGAAAGGGCCAGATAATGGCAGCCTCTCCGTGGGCTGTCTTCCTCATCTGGGAAAATGTTTCTAACTGGGTTGACCATGATCCCTCTTGATAGCCAACGGGCCATAGCTTTCTTTCTCATGCACAACTTTACCAATTAGGGAAGGTTCCAGTAGTTTCTGTGGTTTTATAATGTTTACAAGCCAAGGGCAGAAATTCAAAAGTTCAGACATAGATTATCTTAGCCCAAAAATGCCCTCAAGGCAAATTTGGTCATTAAAAAGTAACTAACTACAACCAATGTACATTAGACAGTACAAAGTAAAACTCTGTTCTCTGGACGCATCTCCCCTGTCATGGAAGACACTCAGTCAACACCCTGGCAGATGCCATGCTCTAGGATTTCATTGGTCAAGACATAGGACAGGAAGTAGAGTGGGTAGAGTGGTGGTTGTCAGAAGCCTGGGAAAGGGGACAGAGGAAGTGGACTGGAAAGGGGAAGGAGTCTGGGGAAGGGGGTCTGGGGAAGAAGACATGTCCCAGGGGCTTGGAAAAGGAACTGGAAAGGGGCCCAGGGCACTGGCGTTTGCTGGGCACAGAGCTTCCTTCTGGAAACAAAAGATGTTCCAGGAGGTTTGTGAATGCATTCAGTTCCACAAACTGAACTCTTTAAGTCAAAAATACTTGACTATTAAATATTTCATTTAAAATATTAAATATTAGTAAAATTATTTACCTAGAAGCTATGACATCTGAAAAGAGAGACATAGAAATGTAACAAATCATATATATATGACATATATATATATATAATATATATATATATATATATATTTGAATGGTCAAAGGGGCTGGCTCCAGGAAGGAGCTGTAGGTGCGGGTAGAACTGAGTTGGGCTAAACCAGCCAGGAGCTGCAGAATGAGCTGGATTAATCCAGCCAATGGGCATTCACCAGGTAGCTTCTTATGCTTTTACTCCTTGGACTTGAACCAGTCTTAACAAGATTCTGTAGCATCCAGGTGGCCAACAGCTCCCTCCCTGCCCCTCCAGAGCCACCCACAATTCCTGCTCCTCTGTGCCCACCTTATCTGGCTGTCAGCCCTGTCTGGGTCCGTAGCATTGAAATATCCCAGCTGGATGGCAGGCCAGGCTCCATCCTCCTCACTGACAATGAAGCTCCTAGGGTGAAAGGCTGGTGGGTCATTGGTGTCCAGCACCTGCACGACCACTATGGTGCTGGCCACCGGCTTCCTCGATGGCTGCAGCTGGCCCTCCTTACAAACGAAGAGCTGCTCCTGATTCTCCACAATAATGATGAGGCTGTGGGCTACTTGAGTTTCAAAATCCAAAGGCTGCCAAGGTAAGAGAGGGCTTGATTAGTACCCACTGCTCCCCTGGATGGAGGAAGCTCTGCAGAGTCATCAGGAATCCAACAGAGGATGGAAATGATCAAAAGCCAGTCTTCAGATCCTTTTCAAATCACTTATGGAGCTCACTCTTTCCTCCTACTCTCGTGGCTGCACAGAGCCTCCATCCATCAGACAGTGATGAAAAATGCAACAAAAAAACAGAACTCATGAAACATTTAAGTGTTAACCACACCACAGGAAAAAAGAATCAGAGGAACTTGGAGAAATATAGATACTAATGATCATAGCTACTCAGGCTACAAAGTGGCCAGGGACGTGGAAGGGATGGATGAGAGCCAGGAGGTTTGAAGAACTGCTGGGGGCTTAATCCAGACACCCAGTTTCCCAAGGAAGGCCACAAAGGGGGTTGGAGTCAGCAGGGGCCAAAAACGGCTCTCTCTTTGGCAATTCTTCTGTCTTTAACTTTTTGCTATTCTGTAGCCAAGAGCTGCTTACTTTTGGTAATTTTTGACTTCCTTTAACTCTTTGCTAGTCTAAGGCCAAAAGCCACTGGCTTCTGGTAATTTGATTCCAGCTGATAGGATAGGGGGAGTAGAAAAAGATTTAGTTTCTCTCTTGCTCAAGGGCCCCTTGCTAGCCAGGTGAGAGGCTTGGAGCTCACTAACTTCATGAGCCAAAGAGAAAAGAAGAGAAAGGAAGGGAGAATTCAAGCACATACACACACACACATAAACACACACACACACACACACACACACACATACACACACACAAACACACACACACACACATAAACACACACACACACAAATATACACAAACATACACACACAAACACACACACATACACACACACAAACACACACAAACATGCACAAACACATAGACATACAAACACACACAAACATACACAGACACACACATACACACATATCACACTTTGGCCCTGCCTGAACACCTGTCTCAACAATTCCACAAATGTTCGTGCATGCTTACATACATACAAATATATCTATATACATATGTATGTACCTACATATAGACAGACAGACATATATACATTTGGTGGATGGAGCTGAAGCCCAAATGCCACCCACACTTTATTTCTTATCTTTGGTAATTCATAAAATCACCTCACAGATAAAATGTTACACAAAAGAGGAGTTACAGAAGGATGTGGACATTAAGCTCAAAGCAGTATTTCATTCTTTAAGCTCATTATAAGTTCAAAGCAACAGTTTCACATGGCCTTGCTTTATCATAGTGAACACATATGGCTTCATCCTTGGACCTGACCTAGAATGAATGTTTTTCATTGATCACAAATTTGTTCCAAACCTGCTTTATTATCCTAGTGCAATTGGTCCATGACACATGAAGGTTTACAAAGCTCTATTTGTAACTTTATTCTATGGGGGGAGGGGGTTGAAATGACTTGTATCAATTTAAGAGTTCTATAAAATCATTACCAGAAATCGTGAAATCATCATTTCATTTATACAGCATTACTACATCAGAGTAGATCTCCATGTTGATCTGCAGAAAGTCTGCCCCTAAGAGGGTGGGCTGATGCCCAAGAATCGTTAGGCTGTGTAATAGTGACCAGAAAGTCATATCAACAGCAAGAAGCAATCCTGGGATTGTTATGTCCAGTTTTTGAGAACCCTAGAAGAATGCCAGGAATCAAAAATCCAGTGTAAAAACAAAGAGAGCCTTTATTTCATGAGTTAGACCTGGATCCCAAGCCTTCCCCACTGGGCAGGTTAGGGATATGGTGCCAGTGTCTAGGGGCTTGGAGTTTTTATATGTGCATATGTACAAGCAGGGATCCTCTAACTTTGGGGTTACATGACTGGGGAGCTCACGGGGAAAGCCATGTTTTAAACCGAATAACGTTTGTTCAGACAGTGGGGCGGAACCGTGCACCTGGGGGGTGAGGGAAACCTTCTGACCTGGGAAGTAACTTTATGGGGCTATCAGGAGCTAGTATATTTTTACAAACTGGTCGCAGCTGTCTGGGGACACTTAATTGTCCCTTTCTCAGGGTCTCAGAGTGGGCCTCTTATCATTTCAAGGATGTTTGGTCCTTGTTCCCTTCAAGGACAGGAGCCGTCTGCACCAGAGAAATGTTGGTTATCAATCAAGGGGAGTTAGCCTTGGTGACACAGGGGCTAGGGTATGTTGCTTTTTGTCTGTTCCCAAAGCTGGCATCTGCCGCTATACCACCGCCCCCCACCGCCCCAGGGAGGTCGTTAGGGGGAAGGGAGTACCACCATGAAAAGGCAAATTGCAATATTCCAGCACCAGGCTGGGCCCTCTCTGTCTGACCTCTCCAAAGGCCAGGAGTCATCTATGCTGGGAAAGTGGGGAAGAGGAGCTCTAACTGGGGAGCGTCGGGGGAGTGCAGAGGCAGGTTTCCTGCCTCTTTAAGATAAAGTCTTTGGTGGCCTTGCATCTCACAGCTCCCCCATTGAAGGCCATGTATAAATGGTAGATCATCTCCAGAAAACTCACTTGTATGTCTTAGCCTTTTCTAGATGGCTTCTGACAAATACGTCAGTGGTAGGCGACTGTGCAGACGCCTGTCAGGGACCTTGCTATGCACAGAGTAGTCTGTCACTCCTTGATACTTCCTGAAGCTTGTTCAACTAACAGGCAGACTCTCGACTGTACCCAGATGTGTTGGCTCCAGCTGGTCCTTCCAATTGACTTGCTGTACTATGAAAGGCACTGGCCATGCTTAGGTCTCCTTGAAAGCCACAGAGACTAAGACCATTGGAGTCTCCCTGCCCTATCAGAATCCACCCTCTCTGCTATGAGACTCTCTATATAAAGGGATATGTCTGGTCTTTAATTTCCTCACCTATAGAATATGGCAAGAATATTTTCCTACAGGGCCAGCTACTCCACTGCATGCATTAGATAGATCCTTGTGCTCATCACACATGACAACCCACACCACACAAATGCCCCAACGTTTACACTTCAGATGTTTAAAATGTTTTCAACCCAGGAGTCTAATAGAAGAACTCTTAGTTGGAGAAGCATGTTTACAGGAAATGGGAATGTGGCCCAAGCAGTGCTGCCCTTGCTTAGCATTCACAAAGCACTGTGCTTAGTCCCCAGTACCACATAAAGCAGGCATGGTGGTGCACACCCATCATCCCAGCACTCCAGAGTTAGAGACAGGACCAGAAATGTAAGGGAATACTCTACTACAAAGTGAGTTCAAGGCCAGTCTGCAGTACTTGAAACCCTTTACCAAGAAAATAAATTTTAAGTTCACTTTCATTGCATCAGGAAAAACAAAACAAAACAAAACAACACAACAACAATGCATCCAGGGCTTGTGTGAACATAGTAACCTTTATCTCCAACAGCAACATCAAAGAATCAAATAAGATTTTAAAAAGTTGGCTATTATCATTTCTGCAGGAGGCCTCTAGACAAAGGGTTCATCTGCTCCTGCATTCTTCTAAGGGTTGCACAGGGCACAACACGCACTCGGCACACAGTGAGTGTTTAGCAGGTACCAGCCCCTCAGGCATTATGGTTTGTCCTCCAGACAGGGACCACAATACCCACCATCATCCTGTCTTGACTTTACCTTAATAATACTTAATAAACCTTGGTTGGTCTCAGGGTCAGTCACGATGTCAAAATGCCCCTCCTCGTCGCCATCCCGTATGATGAACTGTGTTCTCCACGCTGGTGTAAATGGAGTATCTCCATCTTGGACAGGGAGATACAACACACTCTGTTCGACTTGACCTTCAGAAATCTGAATCTCATACTGAAAGAAACAATCATCATTTCCATGTCATGGGCACAAAGACATACCATGGAGAAGGAGCTCAGGAAGAGAGAGGAGGGGAGAGCAAGAAGTGAGAGGAATGCAGGAAGTGAGAGGAGGAGGGCAGAAAGTGAGAGGAGAGAGAGGGGAGTCCTTAGCAAGACACCCGCAGCCTTCAGGCATTCGCATCCCTCCAGTTATAGTAGAAAATACCATTGAGTCAGGAGCAGGATCCTTTCTACAAATGGTATTACAAATGGCATTCCCTGAGACTCTGTGTCTACAGCTGGGTGATTTTAAAGACACTCAATATATTATAAAGATATCAGATACAACACACATCTCAGCCTATGAGCCTTAAGTATCCTAGTTCTTCCTCAACAAGAGAGAGATTGGTTTTGATCAAAATGACCATCTTTCCAGCACACATGGTTCCTTGAAAAGGCTCGATTTTCAGTATTTTTAGTGATAGGTCTCTGAGCACGCACAACAAGCCGACCATGTATTTTTTCCCCAGGCTTACTTTTGAGCACATAGATTTGACCTATGCAAGGGGAGGATTCTGATACAAGGTTTAACTGTAAGATTATTTTGCCATTTGTATAAACTTTTGGATGAGGTGCTTTCATCTGAGAACACTCCATGTTGGTTTATGTAATTAAAAAAATTTAAATGACACATTTTAAAATTAATTGCTTGAATCATTAATGCAACAGTTACTATGTGCTGGCAAAACAATTAATAATGATAATAAATATCTCCCAGGAGCTGACAATGGATGCATGGGGGTAGGGGATTAGGAAGAAACTAGAACAAATGAATTCATTAAACAGGACACGATGAGGAAGATGAAAGAGCCAAGGGCTTGGAGCACCCAGGAGGGGTACAGGGTGTTTACTGGGTCATCAAGGGAAGCCCCTCTCAGAATCAATATTTGTGTGCACACACATACACTTGCATGAGCCCCCCCCCCCAAAGACAACTTAGGAGTCAGTTCTTTCCTTCTACCTCTGTTCCAGGGTGTCAGAATGGCAGTACATTCTTTTGCCCCTTGAGTCATCCTGAAAGCTCCAACCCTGCTTTTTGAGATGGGTGTCCCACTGAGACCTGTGGCTCACCAATTAGGCAAAGATGGCTGCCAACAGACCCCACGCATCCTTTTGCCTGTCCTCTGTGGATACCGCCATAAAGTTTTATATAGGTGTCATTCCCCGGTCCTCACACTTGGACAGTGAGTACTTTACCGATTGGACTCTCTGTGTAGCCCCAGGTAGACTTCTCAGTTCCAGGAGGTCGCTCTGGATAATTGTATGTATCTTGCTCATGATTCGGTAGAAGCACCTAAGCCTAGGACTTGGGGACCCTTTGTGAGAGGCCTTGGAACACAGGCAGCCTATGACTTACATGGTCTTCCGTAAATGTGGGCATGTGGTTGTTGCTGTCTTCCACACTGATGTGAATGGTGGCCGTGGATGACAGGGATGGCTCGCCACAATCACTTGCTCTGATGATCAGTGTGAACAGAGGAGCCGTCTACTAGGGAGGAAAAGGAATGCTAAGTCCCACAAACACAGGGAAGGGTAACATTAATAAGGACATTTCCTTCTAGCAATTTCCATAGCAAGGATTAAACACAGAGGATTCCCATCTGCATGTGGGCACACCAGAAGTCAACCCTGGGCGTTTGTTTTTCAGGCATTGTCTGCCTTCATTTTTAACTCAGTCTCTCTTGTGTAGCCTGGAGCTCACCAGTTTGGCTAGGCTATCGGGGGGGTGGGGAGGGGTGGGCACTCTAGCTATGTGGCTCTCTCTGCCTCTGTAGCTCTGGGACAGCAGGAACTCTGCTACAGCACTCAGTTGTTGTTCACATGGCTTGCCTTGGCTGGAGCTGGGTCTGCCTGCCAGTGTACCAAGGATGCTGACAGCAGTTAGCTCACCAGCCCTGGTGCTTTCAAAGTGATAAAATCTACATAACCTCATAGTGCAAGCATCCCGAGAGTCGCACTTCTCCGCTGATGAGATCAATCCGAAAGCCACTTTCTCTCAGTAATGGCCTTTGAGAGACGAGGAAATAAAGGACTTGAGAGTTTGGAGTGTTTTCTTGGTCCAAATCGACCGTTAACAACTGAAAAATAGGTTGACCTAGAAAGAAGTTTTTGAGAATGTTATTGGTGGCTAAAGGCAGTTTGTCAAAGTAGAAAGAGGGAAATGTCTTTGCCAAATGCCATCAGGGCACACACCAAATGAAAGATATTTAAATGAGAATCCATCATAGAGACGTACAATACAAGATACAGGTGTATATTTAACCAAGGCTAAACTTCAAAGAGCTCTCCAGTCTTGATTGCCATCCGCAGAGGAGTGTGTGACAAAATTGATAGGTGAAGAAGTTTTTAGATGTATAGAAAAAAAATACACAGACAAAATGTAAAAGTAAATAATAAACCAAATAATATATTTGAAATTCCTGTGGCAAGTTGTGTGTTCTTCATGTAGAAGGAGCAAGCTGTGACCAAGAAGGAAACGACAAACATATTAACAGAAAATATTAACAGAAAATGGACACCACAGATAAACAAGAAATTAATTACAAAAAAAGGCTGAGAAGTGTAGAAGGACTTAACCGTAATAGGAAAGATGCACAGACAGCCCTCGCACATCACGGCTGCTGCTCACTGAATATGTGACGCTCTCCAGTTCTGACCAGTTTGCAGAATCTAGCTTTTCTTCTCCAGAGCTTAGGCCTCATGAATGATGCCTGACTGCAGCACAACCTACCTTGAGTATGTGTCTCAAATGCACTTTACAAAAATAGTTTCTAAAAAGGCATCAACAAAATACTCTGCAGTAGGAGATACCTCAGAGCTTGTCCATACCAAAAAAAAAAAAAAATCTAGTGACAAGATGTACAGAGAAATGTTGTAGGAAAATATTTCTCATTACTATGTGTCTGTGTAATAGGAGCATGCATGCCACAGAGCAAGGGGAGGTTAAAGAACAACTTTCTGGGGATCATTCTCTCCCTCCTCCTTTATCAGGTGCTGGGCTAGAACTTGTGGCCTCGGGCTTTAGCAACACATCATTATTGGAGCCCTTTCACTGACCCCAAAACGTTCTTTAACAACAAGGAAATATACACGTTCAGAAAAAAAATGGTATCTATAAATGTTTAAGTATTAATACATGTGTACTTTCTGCTATCATGAATAGTACATATGTGAACATGTATTTACATTCATCTATAAAACCTGATAATGCATGAGCACACACAACACAAATTTTATGTAATCGTGCATAAAAAACAAAAAAGAAAAAACTACTACAACTTTAAAAGCTTCCACCATCTCTCTCCATATTTTTAAGTCTTGAAGTATTCCAAAGACTACTTTACAATACTAAACACTGCTTTTGTTATAAACCTAGGTTCTCCTTCTAGAAACATTCGTTTGGCGTGTAGAAACTTAGTTTCTGAAGCTCAGATGTTAGACATCTATTTCCTGCCATTCTACAGATGGGACACTTGCCAAGCCCCTGTGAGCCTCCCACAGCTCCACCTCTGTCCCTCTAGGTGTGGCTCTGCTGCTAGGCAACATTTACACACCAGCTCTTCAGATGGCCATAGCTTCCACATCTTTCCAAGGCCAACACAAAATGAAGCTAGCAGAGTTGAGACTACTGTGGTTCTGGGCCTGCAACCTTTGAAACGTGAGCTGTGAAAAGTCTCCCTGGGTGACCGGGATCAAAGTCAGTACCAAAGCAGGAAGGTAAAAAAATAAATAAAAGCCATCCAGGGCGAAGACAGGGGCGAAGACAGGGGCGAAGACAGGGGCGAAGACAGGGGCGAAGACAGGGGCGAAGACAGGGGCGAAGACAGGGGCGAAGACAGGGGTGAAGACACAGTACCACACACCCCAACACACCTGCAACTTGGCTCTCTTTCACACTGACGTTAAATTCCTTCTCAGGAAATTGGGGTGCATGATCATTCACATCTCTGATTCTAATGTTGAAAATCAGGGATTCATCCACAACTCTTCCTGTGGATCGATCTACGGCATCAAAGTAAACCTGGGAAGCAGAGAACAGTGAACCGTGTGGCTGTGTCTACCTGAAGACCCTGGCCAAGAGCTACTAATGCAGAGATGTGAGGTGCCGTCCCAGGTAGGAACTGCATCAGCACCATGCACCATGTTGCCCCAAGGACCGAGCACAGGCTCCTGAAGGCCAGATGCAAGAAGGTTTGGGAAAACTCCTCATTTGTTATCAACATCAAACTTTGTTTCTCCATTTGGATGGAGGTGCTGGGGAGCTGTTTGTACAGCTTATCAGTTTTCTCTTGATAAAGGAAGGCACAGTGACTGAGCTTTGAAAACAGTAGCCGTTTATGGGTTTGGGGGAAAGGAATGCCCAGAAGAACCAGCATACCCATTGACACGTTAGGTTAATAGAGGGCCTCTGTCCTCACAGAAGAACCAGCATACCCATTGACACGTTAGGTTAATAGAGGACCACTGTCCTCACAAGCATCTCCAGCATGTCTAAGATTCCTCCCTTCTCAGAGGATCAAACTAGTAAGTCCACTTGTGTGTTGATTAAATTAACCCAGATAGAAAGAAGTAAATAACAAAGATCAGAGAAGATTGTCAATGAAATGGAACACGCCAAACAGCTGTCATGGAATGAGACACTTGTCCTTTAAATGATTGACTAAATTAGCAGGGCTCTAGAAAACTTTCTCTGTGGGGCACAGAGAAAGGACAAAGGTAAAAGAGGGTGTCAAGATCACAGATGTAAGAAGAGACATTACTACAGATCTTACATTTGTTAGGAATAAACAATAACAGGGCTAGAGAGATGGCTCAGCCGTTAAAGGCTAGGCTCACAACCAGAAATATAAGAAAGACATAAACCCTTTCTCCCCTAAGTTGTTTCTTGTCCAAGTGCTCTGTCACTGCATCAGAAATGAAACCAGGGCACACACAAATGCACACACACACACACACACACACACACATGTGCATGCATTAGCACAGACATGCACACACACATATTCACACATTCGTGCTAACACACACATGTACATGCATATACAGATATACATAAACACATGCACACACATGTGCCCATATTTTTTTTTGACAAATAAAATAGCTAAAAGGTCTATAAACCATAGAAGGACAGCCCCATTATAGCCTGTCAATGGCAAATGTGTGTAGATAATAGAAGCTTGTGGTTCTCAATAAGGGAGTGGGGAGTGAGTAGAGCCCAAGGGACTTTGGAGCAGGAAAGCTACCCTACAGGAAGTTGTGATGAGGGTACCTTATCAACCCATGTGATGCAAAACACCAAGAGTACATCTGGACAGGAAGTAGGCAAGCAATTGGCTTTGGTTAATAATACTATAAAACCCTAGCTCATTAGTTATAACAGAGGCGATGACATCACTCAGGGCAAGATGCTGACCACAGGGAACTCTGGGAACTCCCTCCAATTGCTGTTCTTTCACAAATCTGAAAATGCTGTAAGAAGTACAACCCACTGACTGCAATATTAAAATAAGGCAATGATGATTACATAGCTCAAAATGTGCCATTAACTATAAAATAAAAACTGGGTAAATATATATATATATATTGATCTGCCTACATGTGAGAGCGATGTGTATATATTTTTAAATGACTGTAACCTGCCTTGCTGCTATATCTCCCTTGCTCTAGAATGTAAGGTTTGATCTGTTAGAGGCTGGGAGGTGATAGGGACAAAGCCCACTGGGAGCCTGCAGGAATTCAGTTGTAGCAAAAGGAACACAGCGCCCATGAGCTGCAGTATGGAGGTGCCTTCAAGCACAGGACCACTCCACAACGGGATCTTGGTTGCAGACACAGAATCCTGCTAAGTTGTCAAGAAAACTGAGTTCCTTAAAGAAGAGGCAGATGTACATAGGCAGACAGATGGACCCATCCCACCCTCACAGAAGCCATAGGAAGCAGCCTGTGCTCTCTGGACCAGAGAGAGGGTGATTGGCTATTCAACCCCCGAGGAGGTAGACCAACCCAGCTCCAGCCTGTTAGCAGAGCCTAAAGCGCATGTCTAGCCTTCCTCTTCGCGCTGTGCATCTCCGAACCAGCCCAGGCAGCCTCAGTCTCCTCCGGTAAGGCTGATGGATGCTGCAGGGCTCCTACTCCTGAGCTACTCCGCCTCAGGGATTCTGGCATACATTTTTAAAGTTTTCACAAGCAAATTGGCTCTCTCCCACTCTGTTGCTCCCTCGTCCTCCATAATTCATGGTTGCGCTGGCAGCTCTCTGCTCCTTAATCACCCTGACTTCTAGCTCTCAGGACGGGCCAACTGTAATCCTCCCACTTAAACAAGAACCATGTGTTTGTTTTGTGTTTATTATTTTATATTCCATTTATTATCCTAAAAGCTACATCTGAGACCTTTAGTTCTGACAGATGCCCAAGGAGCCTGAGTACTGTTTATTCATTGGCAAGATGCGAAGAAATTCCAGGCGACTCAGTCACAATGCAGAAAGGAAATACCACCGATGCTTTCTGCACTTGGAATGGTTTTCAGCCTTTTGTTATAGCCCGGAGATTTACACCCTTGGATAAACAAACCGCGCAGCACTTGCATGACGGACCACCATATGGCCATTTGTAATTACATGCACAAGATCTATAGCCTCGCACCCAGACTAGCAGAGGAAGCATCTTAAATGCCCAAGGCACAACGGGAAATCAGTTACATGCATGACTTAGAAGTGGGTCAGGCTGGTGGAGCGTGGATGGTCGATACATAATTATTTGAAAGAGTGTAAAAGGATGGGTTGGAATGGGTACTTGTGTCCTGTGAAACTGAGAAGATTTAAGATAAACGGAAGAGATTCCTATACAGGGGAAAGAGGACATTCTTTGTGAATCCATCAAGAATTATACTGCAGTTCTCAGCAGATGTTTACAGACTTCTTTTAAGTTTACAGCATTAACAAGCAATTCCACATCCTCCACCTTGCAAACCCAAATTCTACATGCTTTGTCTAATTTTAGAGATTCCCCTGAACTGGCTGGGTTTGGACACAAGCTGGGAGTTATCACAGAGAAAGGAGCCTCCCTTGAGGAAATGCTTCCATGAGATCCAGCCTTAAGGCATTTTTTTCAACTAGTGATCAAAGGTGGGAGGGTCCATTGTGGGTGGTGCCATCCCTGGGCTGGTAGTCCTGGGTTCTATAAGAAAGCAAGCTGAGCAAGCCAGGGGAAGCAAGCCAGCAAGTAACATCCCTCCATGGCCTCTGCATCAGCTCCTGCCTCCAAGTTCCTACCCTGTGTGAGTTCCTGTCCTGACTCCCTTTGGTGATGAACAGCAATGTGGAAGTGTAAGCTGAATTAACCCTTTCCTCTCTGACCAGCTTCTTGGTCATGTTTTGTGCAGGAATAGAAACCCTGACTAAGACAGGATGTGTTCAGGGCAGGTGACATAAACTGCACTTACAGATGCGGAGATAATTGTGAAGGAAGTGATTTTTTTTATTATAATCCCCCTGTCCTAGAGTAAATGTAAAGTGTCTCTGAAGATAAATGTTATCTTGCTGTCATGGTATAACAGACCCCCAGACCTAGCATAACTGACGCCATAATGGAAGTACCACTCAGACTTTGGGACCCAGAATGCAGAAAGCACCACCTGCTAAAAAGAAAACAAAGACCTGATCCATCAAAGACCCTGAATTTTAACCTTGCTTTTTGGCTTCTGTAGTTCTGTACCTGGCTAACCATTCTCGATAACTGAGGGCTTTTAACCCAAGATATGACTTGTGCTTAAGAGCCCATCCCAAGAAAGTCTCAGGACTACAGAGGGGCCCAAACTCCAGTGTAGTCCCCAGCCAGCTAATCAAGACTTCCTATTGGCTTAACCCACGTCCAGCGGTCTGCTCTGGAGATTGCCTCACGTCTGGCCCCTAGGGTGTGACGGACGAATGTCCCTAACTCACTACTCCTTTTTGTTCTAAATGCTGCCTGGGAACTATTTGTGACTTAACAGTATATCCATCTCAACCCCAAGTTTCGGAAAAGGCTCCTAGGGACCAGGCATCTTGTCAAGCCTGTGACTGTCATGCCAGCTCCAATCATGCCATTCAAAGCATTTAAAGCAAACAAGCTAGGCCAACCACACTGAGGCTAAACATTTGGTTCAATCTTGTTAAACCTCCTGCTGCTGCTGTGCACCGGGCCCATTCCTGTCAGCACAGCAGCAGAACAGTAGTCCCAGCATCACTTCAGGGCTCGTTAGAGATACTGACTGCCTGGCCCTATCAAAAGGAACAAAGCAATCTGCACAGTGTGTGTATGTGTACACCTGTGTGGGCAGGCCGGAGGCCTACATCAAGTTTCTGCCTCAATGACTCCACAGTATTTTTTTTTAGAAGAGTGTCTCTTGATCAATTAGATCTCACCAATCTTCAGATTGGCTGGCTGGCAAGGATCCTCCTGTCTCTGTGTCCCCAGTTCTGACATGACAGTTGCACACAATCTTCAGGTTTTGACCTGGGTTCTAGGGATCATACTCAGGGCCTCATGCTTGGAAAGCAAACACTCTGTCAATCGAACTACCTCCCCAGCCTCCAATCTCCCTCTCCAGCCTCCAATCTCCCTCCCCAGCCTCCAATCTCCCTCCCCAGCCTCCAATATCCCTCCCCAGCCTCCAATCTACCTCCCCAGCC
>NW_022196897.1:164838203-164910472 GCF_008632895.1 Mastomys coucha | reverse complement strand
CAACCTACCTCCCAGCCTCCAACCTACCTCCCCAGCCTCCAATCTCCCTCCCCAGCCTCCAATCTGCCTCCCCAGCCTCCAATCTACCTCCCCAGCCTCCAATCTACATCCCCAGCCTCCAATCTACCTCCCCAGCCTCCAATCTACCTCCCCAGCCTCCAATCTACCTCCCCAGCTTCCAATCTACATTTCACCATGATCTTCGGGTGCTACTGTTTACTAAGAACTGAAAAGCTCCTGCAGCATCCCTCTTACACCTTTTTTCCTTTCTTACTAACTCCGTAAATCCTGAAGACAGGAAGGTAAGAGATCCAGGAGATCGAGTGGCTAGAGAAGAGTCACAGATTCAACTCTGCATGTGGTAGGGTTTGGGGAGAATTGCTGTCATTAAACATGAGTCCAAGCCTTCTGGTGACTTTAAGGCTTACATTTTGTTGTATTATGTATTTTGAGGTTGCTGGGAGAACACTTCATAAGTTACTTTTCTCAGATGGTAAACATCATATTCCCACGCTGAAGGGGTTAACTGATAGCCAAGCCCTGCTCCTTAAGTCCACAAGAACAAAGGATGGCAATCTATGTCCCTGGGGTGTTGGGAACATGATACACCATGCTGTGACTTGAGGCCTTTTTCTTTGTAATTTTCTTTCCTGGTTTGAAACCTGAATTTCAACTGCATAGAAGTCCCTGGAGTGATAAAATCCTTGAGTCCACATGGGCCTTGATAACTGGTCAACAAACCTTCCCTCAGCAGCTGCCACCCAGGGTCTATGGGTAGCTGCTCTCCATATGTCACCTGCCAGAAACCAAATCATAGCATTTTACAGACGATCCCTTAACCCCACTGGGACACTGGTCAGAAATCTTATAGATGGCCCCTTACACCCATTGTAGTAAAGTCTAAAGATGACTCCAGAATTAGCTTTGGAGGTCCACATGGACCTCCTCAACTTGACACAAACTTCCCGGATCCCAACAGTGTTAGCCAACAAGTGCTTACCAAGTTCAATACCTTACAAGAGCTTTGCACTAAACACAAGCTTCAACTATACCCCATTTCAGATACCATAAAAGACGGTGTCACTTCTCGATCAACAGGGCGGTGAACGTATATTTTCCCACTCTGGTGATCTTCTATAGAGAATAAACCAATCTCTGGAAATTCGTCCACACCAGGTCCTCTGATTAAATACATCAGTGACACATTCTTTGACATATTATTGAAGAGCTGGAAGGAGAAAAACAGAAAAAAATTAAAGGAATCAGAGAATAAACCACAGTGATCTTCAAAAGGCAAGGCTAAGAGCCAAGACATCTTTCAGGAATAGAAAGAAGCTGTCACACTTCCAAGGGGTGGTAAGGAAGCAAAGGGCTTAGCAGAACTGTGGGAACAAAGGTGCTGGGGCAGAGGGCTGCAGAGCTGGCTCAGTGGTTAAGAGTGCTCAGTGTTCTTCCAGAAGATAAGAGGTTCATTTCCAGTACCCACACAGCTCACACCTGCCTATAACACTAGCTCTGGAGATCTGATGCTCTGGCCTCTGCAGACAACTGCACTCACGTGCACAAACCTACACAAGGACATACCCATAAACACAGCATTACTACTAATAAAAATACAATCTGAGACTGCAGAGCTGGCTCAGTGGTTAAGAGTGCTCACTTTTCTGTTCTCAGAGAAGCCTAGAGTGTGGGTGCCAGCACCCGTTTCAGGAACTATGACTCAAGTTCCCGTGAGACCCTACTCTTCTGGTTTCCACAGTCATCTGCACTGACATGCACCCACAATTAAAAATAAGAATAAGACCTTTTAAACAATAAAACAAAGATAGGGGTTGCCACATGGGCTGGAATAGAGAAACTGGAGCTAGCACAGATGTTTGTGTGATTAGAAAGAACCACACACTGAACTTCTCGTTCCATGGCCTCAGATACTCTGCTGCCCTCAGGAAGGTTCACAATGTGCCCTGTCAGGAAAGTCTGGCAGCCACGCCCTTAAATGAGAGAGGCAAGTCCCACGATGGCGTGTGCACATTCGCATTCTAAACCGCACGGAAGTATCTAGAAGAACATACACCTATGTGCTCATGTGGGCTTCGTCTTGAGAAAATGAGAAGGAGAACAGCCATACATGTAACATTTTAGGAAGAGAAGCACTTTCCTCACCCTTCTCATTAAATAAATTACTACATCAACATCATCATTTGTGAGTGTGATTTATTCTCTCTCTCTCTCTCTCTCTCTCTCTCTCTCTCTCTCTCTCTCTGTGTGTGTGTGTGTGTGTGTGTGTGTGTGTGTGTGTGTGTGTGTGTACACATGTCAGTAGAGGTTGGAGAACAACTGCCAGGACTAAGTTTTCTCTTTCCTCTACATGGTCTTCAGGATCACATTCAGGATGCCAGGCTTAGTACCGTCATGCCTGTAGCAAAGCAAGCATTTTAATGATCTCTCCCTAGAGTTAAGAATGAATTATTTTTTAAAAAGATGAATGCCTGCATGGGTCAGTGAAACAGACCTGCATGTTAAGAGTTAGTTTCCAGCTACAGGGAGAAGCCACAGCGCAAAGGTGCATCCTCAGGCAGAAATCTAGTCTGTAGAAATCAGGCATCCGGGGTCCCATCCATGACCCCTCTACGCTACTGTTGGGCCCTAAGTCAAGCAGGTACCTAGCAAGGACACTGTCAAATCCCTTTTTAAAGTGTGTGGTATGATCCTGGCTTCTTTCACTAAAGAGATAATTCATAAATGCTAGCAGAAATCCTTTCAAGGAGTCCTCCTCAGAAAAGACATTCTTTCCACAGAGGTCAAGTATGTCCTCACCTCCCCAACCAGCTTAGGAAAGGGCCCTGGGTCTTCCTCCTGCAGTTCCAGGGTGGTGAGAACCCATCTTCTCTTGGATCGATGTAGAGGCTGATGTCTCTGTCCCTACAGGGCACAAGATGACAGTGTCAGTAAGGATGGTGTTGAACTTAACAGCCTAGATCTGTGTGTCTGTGCTTCATAGCTGGGCACTATGAGCTGACAGAGCATGCTTGTTATTTTTGGTTTTATTTTTGGTTTTTGGGGTTTTTTTGCACCCAGAGCTATCATCTGAGCCTGGGCATTGCAAGTGTCTGTCCTCTTAACAGCTGCTGTCATTCCTAAGGGTGAGGCACAGGCTACCCACAGATTTCACAAGGTTAGTGAGATGGCTTTAGGACTTTGCAAAAAATGGCATTAAAGACTATTATCTACCAGGTATGACTGTGTGGCCTACAGCAACAAGCAAATAGACTAATGAAGAGAAAAGCAGTACCATCATTAGTCTCTCAGTCTTTCTGAAATCATTGACAAGAAAATCTCCATTTGGTGCCTACAGATTTTAATGTTAATATCTAATAGTTTCCCTTTTAACAAACATGTATATACACACAAAATTAAGCCTCTGAATTGAAGCACTCCATCCAGGAAGGATGCTCATTAAACTCAGGAAATAAACAACTCACAAGTCTTAGGAAATCATTGAAATTTACAGGACACACTGTAGAGAGATAATCTCTTATAAGCACCACCTGTCAATAAAAAAAGTTTATGGCCCATGAACTGAGGCAGGATATAGCGCATGAGACATCCAGCAGGGATAGAGAAAATTCTGGGGAATAAAGACATAAGAGAATTGCTCTGGAATGGTGAGGAGACTGACATAAGCCAGCTATAAAGCTGAACTCAGGTTAGAATAAAGAGGAAATGTCACCCTGAACTCAGAGGACACAGACGTGTGAAACTGAGGAGAGGTAACTAGCCTTGTGGTAGACATATAATAGAATAAATGGACTATGTAAGTTATGAACTAGTCAGGTAACAAGCCTAAACTTATGACCTAGGCATTTATTCATAAATGATTAGTCTCAGAGTCTTTATTTCTGGGAATTAAGTGGTTAAAAGGAAAAACTTGATTTTACAATGTACAAGGCCCCCTCCCTGATCTTAAGGTTATATAAACAGTAAGAAGAGCTAAACACACACAGACACACACAGACACACACACACACACAGACACAGACACACACACACACACACACAGACACACACACACACACACACACACACACACACACACACACACACGGGAATCCAGTCCTAAAACAAACAAATCAGCCAGCACTATCTTAATAAAAACAATTCTAGATACCCAGATGACAGCCTTAGGAAGATCAGTCCTGTGGGTGTTCCTTCTCAGAAGGAAGATGGGAGTCTTCAGGTCCTCACCTGAGATTCTAGACCCTCTTTCCTGTTCCTCTAGCATAATCCTGTCCCAGATGAATACAGTCTTTGGGGGCAGCTATAGTAATTGGAGCGGTACTTCTCAACCTGTGGCTTGCAACCACTTTGGCAAACCTCTAACTTCAAAAATATTTATATAACAGCAGCAAAATTACAGTTATGAAGCAACAACAAAAATAACTTTATAGTTCTGGGTCAATATAACATGAGGAAATGTGTTAATGTGTCACATTAGAAGTCATTAAGAAGCTTCCTAATGCTGTGATCCTTTAATACTTTTGAACCACTGATTTAGAGGGCAGAAGTTTAACTATGACTCCATCCATGTTACTATGGAGAGATTGCTATCCATGCTGGGGTAGGAGGACTTCTCAGTGATGCAGCCATTTGTGGATAATCTACACCCCTGACAGTAAGCCCAATAAGTGAACTGGTTCATAAGCCAGACCTGGGTAGAAATGTTTCTTTGTCCAATTGCCCATACGCTTAAGACATTGGCCACATCTCTCCAAGAAAAGTTAATGGAACTCAGACAGTCTTAGATTTAGACTGTGGTCTCAGACATTTGCCAGGCAAGGGAATCTGTATAGAATGTAACCAATGGTTTATTCCTCACTAAGTCCGTTACACAACAACCATCTACCTATATGTTATGATGGATCCTGCCCACATTAACTTTTTTCCTATTCATCTGTATCTGCAATAACATTTAGCTTTTTGGAATGACTTACTTAAAAAGTGAATGGATAGAAATAAAAACACTCGGCATTCTCAGGCAGCATGAGAGAGAGGGTAACGTTCACAGTGGTGGGTATCACACTGCCCACCCTGAAACCTAAAGGGATCAGAACCAGGGCATTGCAATGCAATAAAATAATGTGTGCTTTCGGAATCTGCAACGGGGCAGAGCGGCAGGATACCACAGTTCAATACCGCAGGCTTGCACTGTTGGCTGCATCCCTGGGGCTCACCATCATCACCTGGGGGGTGTTGAAGACCACATCTGGCTACCATTCTATGCGCTACAAAACAACCATAAACAAGGCACTGAAGAACCCAGCCCCGCTGCCTATGAGCAGATTCTGTCCTCTTTCATTACAGCTGACTCTCAGATCCACCTGGGTGATTAAGACAACCATCAACTTCCTCTTGGAAGCTGTTACTGACTCTGACCTTAAAGCAAAATGACACTAATTAATTAGTGTCATTAATTAACACCCTTATCAGTATCCTATAGCAACTGTGGGAAGTAGCATGAATGCCCAGAAACCATCTCTCTGAGTTTAGATTCCTGTTTTAAGATTCTTGGGATGGAGCCGAGAGGCTCCTCCTGGGTGCTGGGTAAACACTCTTGTGCTGAGCTGTGTTCCAGTCCCTGTGTTTAGTAACAATAGTTAAGATGTCTTGTTAACTGCATCTCCGTGTATGACCATCTTGTCCCTAACCACAAGGAAATGAACCATAAGATTCTGGTGTGTCACTGCCAATGGAAGGGATGTTCAACCATCGAAGGAGACAGAGCTAACCTCATCTACCCAGAGTCAGCACAAAGGTAGACAGGCTTGCACACAAGTTAACACCAAATGTCAGTTGATGATGGGGGCTTAACTGGGATCCTTTTCTGTCTCTGTTTCTGTTCTTTTATTTACAGTAATTGGTAAAATAGTAGAACTTGACATTTTACTGAGAATTCCTATTGTGTGATTAATATTCTAACAGCATTGCCCCCTCTCAAAAAATCCATATACAGGACTGTGGAAACACAAAGACAGGTACTGCAATGGAGTCCAAAACTAATAGGAATCCAGAGTGTGTGTATTTAAGAGAAAAAGATAGAGGCAGAGAAAGTGTGCACATTGGGAGCATATGATAAAGCAAATAGGGCAAAAAAATGAACAATTGATGAATTTTCATAAAGTATATTTTGATGGGCCAGTGAGATGGCTCAGAGTGTAAAGGAGCTTGCAGCTCAGGCAATGGTGTTCATCATAGCAACATAAGCCTTCACACACACGCACACATACACACACACTCACATGTGCACATACATACAGTCACAAAACTCACAAGATGAACCAAGGCCTGAGGGTGCAGAACCAGGAAATGAGCAAAGGGTCCGAGCAGGGGACACACCTGTGGAGCTGATGGTCAGCCCACAGGGAACAGCGGGCTTACTTGTGATACAGCTGCCCAGGAGTCACCCATGTTCCCCTGGGTAATCCCTCACCCATGCTGTTCCTGTCAGGACTCCAGTAAGCTCATGGGTTTACTGAGCTGGCCTCGGTTGGATTCCTTCTTTCTATGCTGCTGCATCTTTGTCTAAGGTGAGAGCCCCTCTGTGGGTGTCCTGGGAGAGTTACAGCATCAATGGAAGCTCATTCAAGTAGATTCAGATGCCATGCCATCGGTAATGGCTAGGACACTGTAGAGTTTGGGTATAGTCTCAAAAGAGAGAACTCAGACTTCCCTATTCAAAGTATTCATATCTTTCCAAGTGCAAACACGTGGGAAGCCAGACTCTGCACATCCTTCAACTGAACAGCATTCACAACTGATTAAACACAAATGCAGAGAGGAGAACCCAGCTGTCTCCCACTAAGCCAGACACTCTAATGACTCGACAAAGCACCAAACGACACTGCTTCTCCTCTCATCACACAGAGTCTGAAAAGTATGGTTATTCTGAGGAAATCTCTGTTATTCACATTTGTATGGGGTGGGGTTATTGTTCTCTTTAGTGAATTAAACATGGTTAAGATTTGCCCACTTTCATTTCTAACATGTTATCAGTAAATACAACCCATAGAGTCAGAATCTGTAGGATATGAACTGAAATCATGAGTGTCAAAGCCAGTGGTCCCATCTTCCACCAGGTCACCACCAAGTATGGCCACGGAGTAGCGCATGCGAATCTTTTGGGGGGGTTGTTTGGTTTGGTTTGGTTTTTGGTTTTTTGAGTCAGGGCTTGTCTGTGTAGTCTTGGCTGGCCTGCAACTCAGATCTATCTGCCTCTGCCTCCTGAGTGCTGGGACTAAAGGTATGAACCATCACTGCCTGTCTGGATCTATCTTAACTCAGGATCACATGGTGACACAGTAGGCTTTGAGGTCTCACAGGAAATAAAGACACACTCTACATGTGCCCAGGTGCAGCCAGTCACCCTCATAGTGCTGGATGATATCCCTGGGTTGTTTTGTTTCTGTCAAAACAAACAATGACATTGTTGCCTGCAGCAGACTATATTTCTATTTCTATTTGACTAAAGGGCAATAGGTGTCTATGTGCAGGTATGTATGTGTTCATGTGTGTGTGTGTACATGCATGAATTCATGGATATGTATATGCAGCCATGGCATCCTCCTGTGTCTTCTTCTCCAGTCCTAGGAGGACAGGTGTGCTCTGTGTGGAACTCAAGTCCTCATGTATGTCCAGAAGTTGTCATCCCAAAAGGACACCATTCAGAGCAACTTCAGTGGCAGTTGCACGATGCCTCTAGCCCCAAAGAAAGAAATTTCAAAGTCTCTGAATTCCCAACCCTTAAATCAGTATATTCAGACACTGAGTTTATTGATTGATATTGGGAGATTTAAATATAGGGCCTCGGGGCTGCAGAGATGGCTCAGCAATTCTGAGCATTCGGTACATTTCCAGAGGACCTGGTTTCAATCTCAGCAGCCACATGATGGCTCACAATCATCTATAACTCCAGTTCCAGGGCATCCAACACCTTCTACTGACCTCTATCAGCAATAGCACAGGTGGTACACAGATATCTAGGCAAAACACCCATACACATAAAATAAAAATAATTCTAAAAAAATTTTAAAGAAGAAATTGCAATTCTTAAAAATGAATGCAGAGATTGATTTTGTTTCTGTCCCAGACTTTAGGGCATCAGTGAGAACTAAGAGAAGTAGTCTGTCTGGAGAAGTCTGTCTGTTCCTCTCAAGTCTGTCAATCTGAGATGGAGTCTTATAAGTGACTGCCTCAAACTCCGTCTCTGTAAAGCCATTCTGTCCTAACAACACAAATGTGCGAAGTCAACAGGCAGGAAAAGCCAATTGCATCCTCAAAGAGCATTAAGGCAGGAAGGCTTACACTTTGCCAGAGAGGTACCTGAAGCCCACACTGCAGCTCCTGTCTGCTCTTTCTTCTCTTTGTGCAGCCTCAGAATGGCTCATCTACATGATGCAGAAGGACTCAAAATTGTTCCCGCTGCCAAAATGACTCTGTAAGAGTGCTTATTACACCTCCATCCTGGACAATTGAGGCAGTTCCTCCCCAAAGGACACCATTCACAACAATCTGCATAATGCTCTCTGCAGTGCTGCTAGGACTGTCTCTAAGCTGGTTTCCCCAGCTGCAGCCTACCTCAGGCTGTTTTATCTGCGTGGCAGGCAGGCAAGCTCTTTCCCCTCCACCCTACAAGCCCTTCACAGGTGAGACTGGACTGGGGCCAGGTCACTGGTACCATTCAAGCTTACCTGATAGGGAGCATGATACCTTTTGAGAATAGAAAATAAAACCTCCCAAAGTAAATTAGATGGGAGGAGAGAGAAAGAGAGACACAGAGACAGAGACAGAGAGAGAGAAAGAGACAGACAGACAGACAGACAGACAGACAGAGACAGAGGGAGACAGAGAAAGACAGAGAGAGACAGAGAATTAAGACCCCAAATAGAAAATGTTCTTTCTGAAAATGTTTGCAGTCTCTCTGTCTCTGTCTCTGTCTCTGTCTCTGTCTCTGTCTCTCTCTCTCTCTCTCTCTCTCTCTCTCTCACACACACACACACACACACACACACACACACACATCTCATGTAGCTTAAGATGGCTCAATCTTGCTACATAGCCAATGATGGCTTCTAATTTTTAATTCTATCTCGCCTAAACAATGCTAGGCATCAACTATTGCGACTGTCATGCCCAGTTTATAGGACACTGGGGATTGAACTCTTAACCTTGTGTGTGCTAGGTAAGTGCCCTACCAACCAAGTTACAGCCCCAATCTGAATATTTAAAATTTTAATGTACATTTCCACCCAAGGAGTATTTGGGGTCCTAGAAATCAGCATTCTAAATTCACAGGACATTTCTGCCCAGCTTCCTTGGCCTCCCACCTGTACTTCCACTTGTTTAGAACTTCCGGGCTCTAAACAAGCAGTCTGAGGGTACATCCTGGGGATGGAGTATTCAGGCCTGCCTGCACTTTATGGTGGGGCAGCCACTGGCCATGGGGACCTCACTGGATACTTGGAAGATGATCATGCACGAATGGAATTGAATACTAAATTAGACGTAAGTGACGTTTAGATTGCCACATATAACGAGTGATGGCTGCCTTCTCTGCACAGAGAAGACAGTACTGAGTAGCCCTGACACATAGTAGTGTGCCAGGCCTGAGTTCCAACCCTGTCCCTTTCTTCAATAGCTGCATATGGCAGGCAAGTGGTTTAGCCTCCCTGAGTCTGAACTTCATTTGTGTGGTGATGTGTAATTGCATACAACTGCATATCCGGAATCCTCACCGGATCCCAGTGGTCACGATAATACGGATGTGTCGTATTCGAAGCACTTAAGGCCATTGAAGAAAGCTGAAATGAGGAGGACCCTGCAGGTGTCACAGCAGTCAGGGAAAGGAACTGCGAAGAGTTAACTCAGTTCAGATTGACTTCATCAACCTGGATCAAACCTTGGGGAGTCTGATGCCAGGTGACTTACGGCCAATACATGTAAACACAACCTGACTTGTGGGGAAAGCTTCTTGTGCCATACAATCCCCAGTGCCCAAGAAAACATACTTACATCAAAGCTCAACTCAGGGCACGTGTCATTCCCTCCAAAGTGGTGGATACTGGAGATGTACTGCCTGTGCCAGCTTAAGGGTCTAGGGAAGGATCTGGGGCAGTCTCAGTTATACAGAGTGTAGAGGCCATTTTGGGCTCTTAGCCACGTCTGCTCCTGGTTGTGGGAGCTTGGGGGAGGGGGCGCTGCTGGCGTGCAGATAATACAAGGGTCACTTGGACTATTAGGTCTCTCAGGTCCTCGTTGTGAGAGCATGATATGGCCTCCCCAACAGTGACAAAGGTCACCAGGCTGTCAATTCCCAGCTTTCTGGATGGAAAGACAGATTTTACATCTTTCCCATTGAAAAAACAATCCTGTGTACTTAACATTCCTGGTTTCCCTGGAGATCTGTGGGTGCAAGGACCTTCCTGCTCCCAACACGAGAAGAAAGGATAGTTTTCACCATAAAGAAATGCTAACAAGTTGAGGTGCTGGGAGTCTGTCCTGATTTGACCATTGTGCCATGCACACAGCCATAGAATCATTATATGATACCTTATAAATACGAGTTTATGTTTTTAACCTATCAGCTCTTTACTATTTAATTTCTTAAAATGCTTAAGAGGCCAATGAGATGTCTCAGCAGGCAAAGGGGCAGAGTCTGATGACTTGCACTTAACAGTAGGACCCATGTGGTAGACAGGGAGAACCCGTTCCTGTACGCTAGCAGAAAGTCCCCCTGGGAAGCCACTGCTGTGAGGACAGAGTCTGAATTCTCTTTCCCAGGTAGCCTAAGATTCACCTCAGACTGCCCTGTCATCCACCTCTGCAGCACTCCATCCACTCTCATATTCCTGCTGAATTACCAATGATTTCAACAAGCCGAGCATGATTGCTAGCAATGTATCATCATCATCATCATCATCATCATCATCATCATCATCATCATCATCATCATCATCATCCGCAAAACACCAGGATTTCGTCCTAGTCCAGTTCCCTCTCCCCTTTAATCCCTGCCCAGTCCAACCTGAGGATTCTTGGGCTCTTGGGACTAGAAATGACCAACCAGAAGGATGGCTTTCCAGTTGGTGTCACTGAATGTGGAGAAAGGCCATTAGCCTAGAGAACACACTTCTGACTTTGTCATTTGGCTTCATGTCAGAGCTGTGAAACTTTGGGTACTTGTTAGCCACTGGGGAGGGAAATTCTGTTTTCAACAAGAACATAGCCCTGGTAAATGGACCGCACTCTAGTGGCAGATTACATAGTCAAGAATTTTTGGACAACACAAAACCATCTTGATTTTTCTTAAGTACACAGATCTGGGTGGGTAGAGGAGAGGGGTTAGATCTGGGAAGAACTGGGGGAATATGATCAAACATGGATAAAATTCTCAAAGAGCTTTAGAAAACAGAGCAAGGGTGTGGGGTTCAAAGAGAAAACAATACACACACACTTCCTCAGCAGAACAGGCTGTCTTTGTGGAGATTAGGTGTGCATGGGGGAGAGGCATGCCTATCAGAGGAACCGTGGAGGCATGGAGATCACGTTGCTTCTGGCCAGTTTAGAAGACGATCCTGTACCTGCCGAGGATGTAGTTCTTCGCCAAGAAGGCCCTGTGTTGTCCTTGCTAAAACCCCGGGTTCCTCAGAAGCCCCTGCTCCTGAGGATCACAGTTCCCTGGGCTCTGCGAAGTCCCTTCAATCACTGAGGTGCAGCCCTCAGGAGGATCCCTGTCTCCTACCATCCTGACTTCTCCTTGGAGGTGAATTAGCCTCGTGGGCACTGTGCTAACACAGCAGGGGCAGGAATGTTGCCATTTCCGGAAGAGACAAGTTGGGGGTAGTTACTGGTGAGTGTCAGTTTGGGTTTTAGGAAAACCAAACGGAAGGCTAAAGACACCGCCAGCCCTGCTTTTCTCCTCCTGGGTTCAATGGAGTTACTTAGTACTCGACTGGTTTACTCCAGTTGTCTTTAACACAAGATCTCTTGAACTGAGACTCCCTCAGTACCTTTCAAGTGGGGGCAGAGGCACCAATGGGAAACATTTATAATGACAAAATCTAACTTGAAACTGTGCGTTTCATAAATTGGTATTAAGTTCCTCAGCTGCTCTCCATTTTCTTGTGAGATGTGGATCTCAACCCCACATTTACCTAAATCCTGGAACCTCGTGTGCCTATATTACTGTAAAGACAGCCAGCCCCCTGCCTCCACTGAATGCCTGCTTCTCTCCAGGTTCAAGTTGTCCTACCAAATTCCCTTAGCGTAGAAAATTAAAATCCCATGTATGTTGTGCACAGGTCCCAGGACCCACTCAGCTCACCTGGGGAAGTGACAGCAACAGCAGCAAGCAGGCACAGCTCCTGGTGTCCATGTTGGGTTGGGCAGCTGACAGTCCTTGGGCCTGTTAGCCTCACCAGGAGCCAGGTACTTCCTCTCCAGTCAGTGACATTGCTTCTAGTCACTGTCTTGGGTACGTAAGCCCTGACTCTTGACCTTGCTGAGTCCTCTATTCTCTGCCCTGCTTTTGTTTGCCAGAGAAGGTGGGCTGATGGATAAGGTCTAACCTCCTCTGTGGCCACAGGTTTCTGGGGAAGCGGGTGCTCAGATACAAACACAGAAGTTGTGTGTGTACACAGAAAAGTGGTTGGGCATCCAGCCTCGGGGATTATAGCTCGGCCAGAGGAAAGAAAGCCAGGGCCTACGGGAAGATCAGGTTTTGTTTCTCCCTTTCTTGGTTGGTTTTTAGTTTCTAAATAGAACTCCAATAATCCCTCTATAGTGGGGCAATTAATGGTTCTTATAATCACTCAAAACTGGAAAAACAACCCCAAGAAATTATATAGGGAGTTATTAGACATGGGGAGGCGGGAGGAGAGGAGAGACTGAAAGAGGGAGAAAGAGGGAGAGAGGGAGAGTGCATGGTGGTGGTTCAACCAGTGTGCCTGTCAGTCCCCTTTCTATTTTCTAACTGGACCCCTGCTGGGCCAGACATCCAGTGGGCATTGAACACAACAATAAGCAGAGCAGGGGAGAAAGGAGTCTTGGGGTACCCGTGCTCCAGTGGAATCCCATACGATTATACCCAGGGAAGATATGTGAGGAAGAAAGGAATGGGGCTTGAGATGTGACTCTTCTGTAGAGTATTTACCCAGAAGGCACATGCAAGGCCCTAGGTTCCTTCTGCCCCTAGCACTGAAAAATAAATTACCACTCTCCAATGCATGTTACAAAAATCTTTATTCCAAGCATGCCTGGGCTTGGGGTATAAAACCATTCTACCCACACCTCGTATAAATGTGATGGAGTTAAAGAGTGGACAGAGAGATGAGGACGGTCCTCCACTTCAGCTCCTAGCTAGAGTCTCTGGGGAAACCTGGGCCTTTTGCCTTAGATTCTGGGAAAGGATCACATTGGGATTCAATGACATCACCTGTCGAGGTGGCAAATTTTCAAGCAAAACCTGAACTTGGACTCTGACCACCTTAACTAACATATGAATTATCTCCTTATTTTGCCTAAAGTAGTGACCAGTTTTCAGCAGGCCAAATGGGCAGCAGTCCTTGTAAGCTTCCCGTGCTCTCAGAGTGTGAGCTAAAGCTGAATGTGTGTGCTCAGCTGTTACCATCATAACTCATCAGATCCTCTTGAATTGAAGGTGTCAACAGTGTGGCAGGCTGGTGGGTGAGGGTGTCAACACTGTGGCAGGCTGGTGGGTGGCCTCTACATAGAGAGAGAATCGGGTAACGGCGACTGAATTCAGTTTGTGTTCATTTCAGAGCTAGTGGATCGTTCTGCAGTGCAGCCTGGGAGGACTCAGAGCAGAGCCACTAAATTCAGTGTTTGCAAGTATCCTAATACTAGGTGTGGGCAAGTGCAGTGCAGAGCCCCATGTGAGGAGGAGGTAGGCATCAAAATGCTCTGGAAAGGGCCCCAAGGATGCTGGGGAATGGCTCTAGCTTTACTTGTTCTAAATTGAAAAAAAACAAACAAACACATTTTAATATATTATGAGAGACCAAGTTTTCAATGCCCTCAAACACTTAAACAAAACTGGGCCAAATGCCATTTGGGGATTAGCCTTTCTCCCTTAGGTTGCTTGAACATGGTCTTTTGCTCAGGACTTGGTGACAAGGACCCTTAGTTGGGAATAAAAAGCTTTCAAATGCATCTTATTCTGAGGGCCCCAACATTGGGGGTAAATATCTTAGGACGTCAGAACTGACCCTGCTAGGCCCTGCTAGGCCCTGCTAGGCCCTGCTAGGCCCTGCTAGGCCCTGCTAGGCCCTGCTAGGCCCTGCTAGGCCCTCACCTGCATCTCAGCCCAGCCCCAGTTCCCCTGACCTCTGCTGCCCACCGCAGGAGTAAAGGGACAGGTGTTGGTTTCTACTTCATAATCCTGGAGCTCCTCTCTGGGTGCTAGAAGACAGGCCTGAATGCTCTTTTCTCATGCAAGAGCCATATGGGAACATCTCATGTAAGAGCCATATGGGCACTGTGGAAGGGTCAGGGTGACTCTACCCTTGACTGCTTGGCTTGGCTTTCTGCTGAGATGGCGGACCAGCTTGAGGAATGGGAACTGCAGCTTAACCTGGGGAAGGTTCAGCCTTTCTATGGTGGCACCATGGTCATTGCCTGTGTAAATGGAGTAAACACCCTTAGAGCTGCCACGGCTGGAGCTGAGCCTTCCTGCCCCCTCCAGTGCGGCTCCTACTGGCTACAGAGGTGGAGGACAGACGTGACCTCAGACAGAGAAGGCTCTGGTGTGGGGCTCCTGCTGGCTATGGAGGTGGAGGACGTGACCTCAGACAGGGAAGGCTCTGGTGTGGCACATGGTGCTTTCTTCACCAGGATGAGGCCCCAGAAGGCCCAGAAGAACCTGCTTCAGACAAGTCTGGAACATCTTCCGTTCCCCATTCTCAACCTCTGAGGGAAAAGAGCCTTGAAAATCCAGAAAACAGGGAGAGATGTCCTAATGAGAAACCGCATCTTTCTTCATGCTAGAATGGAAGGAAGAACACCAGGCTGGACACACGGAAGTCCAGCCTACCCAGAGGACAGAGATTGACTTCTGTCAACATTGTCATCGACCTGGCTTCTTCAGCCAACCCAAATGACTAAAGGAAAATGTACACACGATGGATAACTGAGCAACGGAAAGAGACCAGGTTAGGAATACAAAAATGGCTCCTGTTAGGAATCCACTGGATCAAGACTTCTGGGACTAGCCACTCACAGCCAGTCAGTCATTGAGCTCAGTGCTCAGTCCTCATGGTCACAGGCAAAGCCTGGCCCCTCAGAAATCTCAAGAGAGATTTGTGTGCTTCGGGGGACATGGCTCCCTGTGAGTGCAGGTGTGTGCGCAGGCATAATTTCATATATGTGTAGAGGTCAGAGGTCAGCCTTGGTCATCATTTCTCATTGGACAAGTTTTCTCATTGCCCTTGAGCACACTAATTACCTTATACTGGCTGGCCAGCCAATCCCAGCGATCCTTCTATCTCCCCTTCCCAGCATAGGATGGCTAATGCCATTTATCGTGTGTGTGTGTGTGTGTGTGTGTGTGTGTGTGTGTGTGTGTTCATGTATGTGTACACATGTGCTTGTGGAAGTCAGACGGTCACCTGTGAGAGTTAGTTCTCTCCTTCTACCATCCAGTTTTCAGGCGTCAAACTTAGGTCACTGCATTTGACAGAAACCACCTTCACCCACTGAGCCATCCATTCCTCCCCCCGCCAGACCTTGCCTGGATTTTTATTTGTGTTCTTGGGAACAAACTCAGGTCCTCAAACTTGTGTGAAAAGCATTATGTTGACTGATCTGTCTCCCCAGCCAAAAATAGATAAAACGGACCAATAGACAAATGTTAAGGAGAGCTCTGCTTTTGGTAAGTGGTGTGACTCTGGAAGCCTGAGTCTGCTGTACACCTTGGCCACCAAGGGAAGGCTACAGGCTCCGAAGGCTGAGATATCCCAGGGTGATACAGTGCAGCTGGTACCCAGAGGGAATCAGCTATGGGAGGCTTCAGTCAGGAGGGGCCAGGGCAGATGAGGCGGCCAGGTAGCTAAGTGGAAAGCACAAAGAACCTGTGGTTGCTTGCTGTATACCTTTCGACCTTCCTAGGGTTTGAAAAAACTCATTATACAATCCTGCAGCACTAAGGATGGGCCTCATCCCAGATGCTCACCCACACCCAGCTAGCTGGCCAGCCAATGAGCTCTGGGAATCCACCCACCTCTGCCTCCAAGAACTGGGTTTCCAAGGATGCCCACAATATCTGGCTTTTCACATAGGTACTGGGGATCAAACTCAGGTCCATGTGCTTTACCAATAAAGCCATCACGCATCACCCTGCCCTCTTTTTCATCTTTTGTCTTTTTGTTTTAACACTAACAACATTTCTGGTAGACAGTGGCTCAGACTCTTCAGTCATTTGTTTGAGTAGGTTTTGGAGGGTTTGGGGGAGGGGTACAAGGCTAAAAAGAGGGAAGGGGCTTTAAAGAGGCTTCAAGATGATTTCCCCATATCAAGTTCCCAATGAAGACGTATTTCTTCTTTTTAAAAGTTTTGATACTTTAATGTGTATGGGTGTCTTGCTTGCATGCATGCAAGTACACCATCTGCACACTGTTCCCAGGGAAGCTGGAAGGCCCAGATCCCCTGCAACTGGAGTTACAGACAACGATGAGCCACCGTGTGAGTCCTGAGATCTGAACCCAGAGCCTGTGCAACAGCAGCAACTCAACTTGTGCACTAGAAAGGCAGGCTTCTCCAGCTTGAGGGGGTCAGGGCTCTATTAAAACGCAGATGCTCCGTCATCTGGGGAGGTCAACAGCATGAGCATAAAACCCACCTCTACACTTACGACTGTGACTCTGCTGCTTTCTCTACAGATGCAGAAAGGTGTGATCCTGTGGTCACCCAGGATCTGGGCGTACACATGTGACAAAAGACAGGTGACAGGCAAGAGCACAATAGCTTTGCCAGTCTCCTTGACCAGGAGCCTTCAGAGGATGCCATGACTGAGGGAGGAGGGTGCTACTGTTTTGTGTAAGGAAACCTGTAGCGTCCTGTAGAAGTGCTCGTGTGACAGACTGCCAGAGATCCCTGGGATGGGCTCTGTCTTTGAGGTAAGGACAGGAGACTGTCTTCTTGACCAGCTCGTGCACAGAGAGGCCATGGAAGGAGAGAAAAGTATTCCTAGTTTCCAGCTGCTCCCTGGTTCTAGCTTTTATGGCTCACCTCAGGGAGAACGGGTACAGAGATTAGGTCAGAAAGGTCTTACTTCTGAACCCCTTGGTTCAGGGTGCCACTTCCTGAGCCCCATGAGTGTAAAATATCCAAGTTTCACAATCGCATTCACAGCAATCCATTTTTAACATCCTACGTTTATTTAAAGTCTTGTTATTGCTAAGTAAATATTACACTGATAAGTGTAGGTGTATTTACTGATGTTTTATGAAAGTGGGTTCTCCGTCAAGATTTTATAAATGATGATGTCATTTCACATCTGCTAGGCAGGGCCTTGTGATTAGGGAACATTCCAGAACACTAGAGAATCCCCCACTGTAGTTAACCACACCTAGGAATTTATCTACTCTCTGGTGGCAGAGGACAGGTGAGTGAAGGGCCTGCTTGTGTGGAAGCCAAGCATTCCTCTGCTCTCTCATTCTGTTTTGATTTTACTACAAAGGTTTGCTCTATTAGAAGACAATAACAAATTTCATCAGGGTCTCAAAAGGTTTGGTCACCACCTAGTGGATGACTGAGGAGCAACCACTAAAATATCTGCCATTCATGCACAATCTTTTTTTCTTCTTCTTTACTTTAAAAAAAAAATGGTTATTTTGCTTATTTATATTTCAAATGTTATTCCCCTTCCAGGATTCCCGTCTGAAATCCCTCCATTCCACTGCCCCTCCCCCCTGCTTCTATGAGGGTGTCCACCTGCCCACCCACCCACCCACTCCCACCCCACCGCCCTATCATTCCTCTATGCTGGGGCATCAAGCCTTCACAGGACACAGGGCTTCTCTGCCCATTGATGCCAGACAAGCCCATCCTCTGCTACATATGCAGCTGGAGCCATAGGTCCTTCAATGTGTATTCTTTGGATGGTGGTATAGTTCCTGGGAGCTCTCGGGGTGGGGGGAGGTGGTTGCAAACCCCTACAGCCCCTTCAGTCCTTCCCCTGTCTCCTCCATTGGGGTCCCCTTGCTCAGTCCGAAGGTTGAGTGCAAGCATTCACATCTCTATTAGTCAGGCTCTAGCAGAGCCTCTCAGGAGACAGCTATATCAGGCTCCTGTCAGCAAGCACTTCTTGGCATCAGGAAGTGTCTGGGTTTGGTGGCAGCATATGGGATGGATCCCCAGGTGGGGCAGTCTCTGGATGTCCAGTGCTTTAGTCTCTGCTCCACTCTTTGTCCCTATATTTCCTTTAGATAGGAGCAATTCTGGGTTAAAATTTTTTGAAGGGTGGGTGGCCCCATCCCTCAGCCAGGGGCTGTGCCTAACCTCTGGGTATGGTCTCTACAGGTTCTCCCTCCCCTTTGTGGGGTATTTCAGCTAATGTCCTCCCCATTGGGTCTTGGGAGCTTCTTGCTTTTCTGGCATCTGGGACTTTCTGGTGGCTACCCCCAGTTCCCTATGCCCCATTGTTACACGCCCCCATTGCTACATGTACAATCTAAACCTGGATTTTATACCTCCAATTTGGTTACTTTGGCTAAAATCAGAGAACCATTTCTAACCCAGCACCATGACCACCACAGTGTGGCATCCTTGGAGGCACATGCTTCACCGTCAGGAGTAACTTTAGGAAGATGTTGCAAAGGCCTTTGGGAAGGCTTATGGCACACCCTGGCCTCTACCAGGACTTCCCCCAAACGCTGACTCCCTTCTGGATGTGTGAGTTAAGGTGTGAATTCATTGTGCCACAGCGTTGCTAAAATTCCCTCCCGGGAGGAGATATGAATGATGTCTACCCTCCTCCAAAAGTCCCAACAATAAAGCAAGATAGGGTAAGGCCAAAGTGCACTCTGGGAAACCAGAGTTTATTAGGCTTCCTTATAGGATGGTGGCAGCTGCCACAATAATGTCAGTGGTCTTAAAGCAACCGCATTGGAAAGACTTCACAGGGCATGGACCCAGCCCTCTCCCATGGCCATCAGAGCATGGACCCGCCCTCTCCCATGGCCATCAGGGCATGGACCACCCTCTCCCATGGCCATCAGGGCATGGACCCGCCCTCTCCCATGGCCATCAGGGCATGGACCAGCCCTCTCCCATGGCCATCAGGGCATGGACCCGCCCTCTCCCATGGCCATCAGGGCATGGACCCGCCCTCTCCCATGGACCCGCCCTCTCCCATGGCCATGTAAACAGAGCCTCTCCTTCCCAGCCTCCATGCTCTAGTCCTGCGCCTCCCTCAAGCCAGCACAATTGCATATATGTGTTTAGGAGTGGGTGGACACTGCAGTGAGGATCCCATGATCCTCTTCACTCTCCTGTGAGGGGAAGTTAAGAATCAACAACCCAGCTGTGGTGATCCTTTGCACGGGGGCACAGCTGAAGGAGGTGCAATTGTAGCAATTCGGCTGGGAGAACAGTCCTACCCAGCACGCACAGTGGGTCAGCACGCACAGTGTGTCAGCACGCACAGTGGGTCTGCACACACAGTGGAGCTGCAGCCTGCTCCTCTCCTGCTACTCCTCTACATCTTTGAGGAAGACAATAATTCACATAGTTCAAAGCTATGCACCTCTGACACACGAAGCAGCATAGCCACCATTGTTCCTGGGCAGTATTGGCACAAAGGTCAGGGAAAGAGAATCCCATCCTTGGCAACTCTCAGGAATAACCAGAAAATAAAGACCAATTGGAAAGACAACGGCATTGAAAACAAAAAGAGAAGTCGTATCAGGCCCGAAAGTTCCAGATAATGTTTGTTTAATTTGTCTCAAGGGAGGAGAAGTGCAAGTCGACAAAAGTGTACGTGACTTGTTTTCCTACATATAAAACCAGACACACAGCATCACAACATCAAACGAACATGCTGAATGTGTTCACAGGTCGCCTCAATACAACCATCTACACGGACACAGACAATGAATACTGCCACTGCCTTGAAGGCAGTACCACCAGGACCTCAGATTTCTACCCAACTGTTCAAGGAAATGCATGGAAAGAAAGAAAAGGAATGCGTAAGCCACCTAGGCACTCTCTTAGGTCTTCTAGAACGTGATCCCAGTAGGTCCCAGGGGCAGAAGGAGCCTTTCTTTTCCATGAGGACCATGAGGGCTGACTTCTCTTCCCACAGGCTGTGACAGGCCATGAACTCTACGACCTCCAAGCTGGTTACACGCCTTCAGCCTCTCGGGTCATTTAAGATTTGGGAAACGGCCCAAGCCCAGCCATCAGTGAATACTTAGAGCCACTGGTGATGCCTTTACTCCACTCACTGATGGTAAGTCTGAAATACTGTCTTTCTTATATTCCTCTTGGGTTTGACTGGTTTCAGTGGGTGGGCACGTAGGTTTGACTGGTTTCAGTGGGTGGGCACGTAGGTTTGACTGGTTTCAGTGAGTGGGCACGTAAGCATGCCTGAGGTGAAAAGCACTTTGCACAGTTCAGGGCACCTTCTGTCACTGTAGCTGGATACTCTGCTTTGGTCTTAAGCTGACTGGGTTCATGGTTCAGCGCCCAATGCTGATTACTTGCCCACACAGGGTATGTTTTCAGGGATCATGGAAAAGGCTGTGCTCCAATAGCTACACTCAATGTGACTGTAACAAACTGTGCAGTTCAATAGCACCCAGATCCTACCCAATAACACTGTTCAAATCGGACAATTAACCTGGGCAAAGAGGTAAACAAAGTCACTGCTTTGGGCTTCTAGGACCGTCTAAACACGGGGGGATATGAATTCTAGTCCCTAGATCAGGAACCAACTTCAGTTAAGTGTGCTGGGAACAGATGTATGAGTCACCGTCTTTGCATTCCTTAGCTGTGACAGTTTCAACTCAGAATCACATCGAGCAAGGGAAAAGGAACTTCACGCTCTCCCTTCAGGGTCTAAGGGACCCACACAGGTGTGTAACAGGAAAGAAATCCTGTTAGTGCTACTGGAGGGAGCACAGAAATGTTACGTGTACATGACATCATGCTTACATTTACTGGCCCTGAAGCTTCCAAAGGATCTGCATAAACACCTAGAGAAAGAATATGTCTCCTATGAGGTTCTACCTAAAGCAAAGGGAGGTGCCAGTCATGGTACAAATGGTCTGTGCTCCATGGAGCAGGGAGGAGGACACAGGGCCTCCCTCAGGTGGGAAGAACGTGCAGGGTGGTATTGTTCTCCCAACACAAGGTGCATACCACGGGCAAATGTGGACATTGCATCTGTTGGCTGCCTGAAACATAAATGGATTTTGGTCACATAAAAAGGTATGAGACCGCCATGTAATAACATGTTTTCTCTGGGGTGGGAGTGGGGGGCAGTGCAAAAGGCATCTGAAAATAAAGTCCGAAAGAAAAAGGGCTGAAAAAAAAAAGTTCACGTGTTGTTCAGTGTGATAAAAACCATGGTTTACAGAGCCTTGGACATTTAGCCTTCGCAGCTGGTTTTAAGGACAGATAAACTTATCTCGGTCACAGATACCTGGGCCGCAGAAGCCATTGTTGTTATTTCCAACTGCAACCCGTGGAAGCCATTGTTATTTCCAACTGCAACGTGTAACTTTTGTCCTTTGTCTCAAAGGCTAAAAACAAAAACCCAATCCAATAGAATCATCATGCCCAGAACAAAGGATGAATCTACTAACTGCAGTCCTTAATACATAAGCGGGTCTGGGAGGCAGCCACCACAGAAGGGCTGCAGAAGCACACTGAAGAAAGTGCCCCGGGCAGAGGGGACTGGGAGGCAGCTGAGGAAGACCAGAGTGGGAGGCAGGAAGCCACAGCCAGATAAGAACACTCAGGATAGCAGCCAGTAACACACACACACTCTCTCTCTCTCTCTCTCTCTCTCTCTCTCTCTCTCTCTCTCTCTCTCTCTCTCTGTAGTGTGTGTGTGTGTCTGTGTGTGTGTCTGCAAAGCAAATGTGTCTCTGCTCCCTCCCCCGGCCCCAGGCATAATTAGAGAAATCTGCTCTTACAAACGGAACTAGACCTTTAGTTTTGACCCAGAACAAGAGGATATGGTCCCTAGTCAGCAATTTAATGACTTACATTTGAGTAATCCTACAAATTGCTCATGGCTACGCAAAAGTCTATCGTGCTAAGGCATTCTATTCCCCACCCCACCCCCATCAGACAGCAGCAACAATGGTTAGGCCCGTCTTTCTCCCTGGAAAAATCCACAAATGATGTTAAGTTCAGTTAAGAGAACTCAGAAATGAGCTAGGGCACTACCCCTGGACTTAAAATGCCTTTTAAAATGCATCAGATAGGTGATCCGGATGCCTTTGCCTCTGGCAAGGAACTGCTTCAGATAAATGACCCTCAAAATAGAAATGCAAGAGCTCCCTAACTGGAGTGGAACTGAGGCTGGGGGATGGGGGAGGAAAGATGAGAGAAAGACAACAGATAGAAACCCGCTTGAAGTTCTATGCAAAAGCACAAGGCAGTGAGCTGGTGGGGCCTTTCTTCCTCCACGTCACACAGTTTCCCACACTTCAGAGACAGGGACACAGGAACTGGTCTGCCTGGCACTGCTGCTTCAATCCTTTGTGTCACAGACACATGGGTTAGTCTTTACCCACAGGGCCCTCAAATGCTTAAGACTGTCTCCAGGAAGAACAGCTTACTAAGCCTCACCGAGACCTCGGAAAATAACTACCAAGGCAGGCTGGTGTAACCGAGAGCCAGCTCGAGTTAGTTACCACAAATGGGCTCAAGCTCATCGCCACGTTGGAGAGAGTCCCCATTTTTAGACATCTGCAGGTCTTTACAATTCTTTGCCTCAGGGGGTCACTTTAACTTATAGGTGCTTTGCTTGGCTCCATTTGTTTTGGGTTTTTTCTCACTGGATGAAGGGGCATAACCACAGTTATTCGCACTCCCCTTTTTCTTCAGGTCCACGTGTGCCTGTGTCCTGGAGGCCCTATAGGAGTCCACCGGGTCCAGAAGCACTGCAGATTGCCTCGGAATTCGGATGTTACCATTGGCTTCCATTGCCAGGTTGCCCTCGGTGCAGGGTGGAGCATGGAGCTGAAGCTTGGGGCCCTTACTTGATTTCTTCTTCTTCTCCATCCTCAATTCGGGGGTGTGCTTCTGGGAACACAGTCTGGGTCGGCCAGGCGCATCCACAGAGTTAGGCAAAGTCTCAAATGCATAGTAGGATGGGTGGGCTTCTTCGTGGCGAAAACCTTTCTTTCGAGAAGGGCCTGACTTTGAAATCCCTTCTGGGGATGGTAAGGGCTTAGACAGAGCAGCGGTAAGGAGCTTACCCCGCCCGGGGCTTTTCAGCACCCCAGAGGCACCAGAGGGCTTGGCCTTGGTGGCTCGGGCCTTCTCACACTGCACGGTCTGGACCTGTAGCCATTCTAGTTGAAGAAGCCTGTCTATGTACTTCCCAAGGAATCCCGTGGCCCGAGGCAGGGCCTCGCTCCTGCACTCTGTGTTCAGAACAACAGCCATATCCTGGAGATCCCAGGAATTGAAAGGAGGTGGAAGAAAGTCGGGGTAGGAGTGTCCAGACTCTGCATGGCTCAGCTCTGGGTGAAGACTGAAGGAAACCGGGTCTATTTCTTCAGCTCTGAGGTTGAGCTCTGGAGGAGTGAATGGAGAAGGGGGGATGGCCACTCTTTCTGAGTCTGACAGGTCACTGGCACTGTCCTCATCAGCACCTCCTTTAATGATCTCCATGGAGTGGAAGTCAAGGAACAGCTGGCTCCCAGAGGCAGCCTGATACCTGGAGCTGAGCGCAGCCCGCTCCTGTCTAACCTCCGTGGGAACAGTTTCCATGAGTTTATCTGCTGCTGGCTGGGAGACTCCAAGGAGGCTGCTCCTCTGCTGGGAAGGGACGTGGGATCCTTGCGATCCACTCTGCCTTTTCCCCGAAGAAGTCTTTGAATGCTGTACTTGATTCCAAGATGAGCCAGCATTTATACTGCTATAAAAAAGTAAAACCGTAGAATAGTCATTGATGGCTAGGGGAAGAAGGGCCCCTCCCTGCTAACACTTCTGTCATTGTGACTGGGAGCCCTCGGGGTGCTTCAGAGAAGCTGGTTAGCAAAACAGTTTCCCCTCTGTACTCTAGTCATGGCTAGGAGAGAATGGCTGCCCCAAATGTGAAGACATACATACCACTTAATGGCAAGGATGAACATCTAAAACTTTACCATTTTTCAATGTGTTTTTAAAATATAATTTTAGAGCAACTGTGTATACCTTAAAAAAAATATCACTTTTAAAATCTGCCATAAGACTCTCAGTTTGTTCTGTGAGTATTTGAAAATACTCAGAAATGCAGCTGGGCATGGAAGCACATGCCTTTAACTACAACACTCAGGAAGCAGAGACCTCTGTGAATTCCAAGCCAGCCAGAGATACCTTCTCTCAAATCAATCAATCAATCAATCAATCACTCTTGGGAAATAACAGACATAATCCCCACAGACCCCCTTTCACAGACATCACTTAGGGGATTGTCGATACAGTGTCCACTCAAAGTTCTGCATGCTGGGCTGTGGATCAGTGATGGTTTATCTGCCTTGCATGTGCAAAGCCCCAGGTTTAATCCCTGCTAAATAAAAAATCTGGCTGTTTTTTCACTCATTTTTTTAAATGTGTGGGTGTGCAAAAGTTTTAATGTGTGGGTATACACGCACATTTTAACATATAGATATATGCCTGTTTTAACGTGTAGGTATATGTATGTTTTAATGTGTGCATATGTGTGTATTTTTGCTTGTAGGGTAGGTTCAACGTGTGCACATATATGTGAAGCTCAAACCTGATGTCATAAATAATTCTTGATCAAGCTTCCACCTAATCACTGAGCCAGGATTTCTGAATCAAACCCAGAGCTTATCCATATGGGTAGCCTTTATTTGAAATTCATTTTTATTCCTTTTAATTATGTGTAGAGTGGGTGGGTGCTTATATACATGAGGCTATAGAAGACTGAGGAGGCCGAAGGCATCAGATCCTTTTAGATCTGGAGTTAAGGAGAATTGTGAGCCATCTAATGTGGGTGCTGGGACCCAAACTTGGGTCCCCTGCAAGAGCAGTGTGCATTCATAAGCATTGAACCATGTCTCCAGCTAGACATGGCTGTCTTGCCAGCCAGCTTGTTCTGGGGTTCTTGTTTCTACCTTCCAAGGCTGGACTCACATGTGGATTGACACTACAACCTGTACATGCATGAGTTCCTGGGGACTCTGGCCCTCATCCTTGCCCAGCAATTACTTACAGCACTAAACCAGTCCCAGCCCAGATTTCACTGGCTAACCACCCACTGGTGGAGATTCCGAACCAACCAAAACTTCAGTATGTGAGTTTTTCACTGTTCCTTATGACCTATGCCAGGAGTCAAAGTTTATTACTACCTTTTCAAACAGGAAACAGTCAGGAAAAACTGTGTTTAAAAGGACTAGAAAGGGAGACAAGACACACTGTCAGGAAAAAGCACCTGTCCCCACAAGCGACCTAAGTTTGCTCCCTTTGACCTACTAATGGAAGGAGAGAATTGGTTCATTCAAGTTATTTTTAAGCTCACATGCACACAAATAAATAAAATGTAAAAAGAAAGAACAGAAGTATAGTCCTGTGGTACTATATGATAATTCAGTACAAATGGGACAGCCAGAAGAGAAGTAACACTATTGCGTTCACTTCCGACACACCATGAACTCCTAGAGTACTCTGCATGGAGGGAGAAGCTCACTGGAGTTAAAAATACCTTCTTCTTGGTTTATTTCCCAACCATACATTATTTAACGGTAGTTTAAATACATGCAAAATATACACTAAAGGTAATAGTACTTCCCTTATGACAGGAGTCAAATGGAGAGAAGTGGGCAAGGATACTTCCTGGAAGCTGAGAGGAAGTGAGCAAAGGTACTTCCTGGAAGCTGAGAGGAAGTGGGTAAAGATACTTCCTGGAAGCTGAGAGGAAGTGGGCAAAGGTACTTCCTGGAAGTACCTTCTTTGTGCAGGGATCCCAACAGTACTCAAGGATTATCTGAAGAGGCATCACCTTGTAAGGAACATGGACTGCATTAGTTCACTGTAGCCAGGCAATGTAAACACATGAAGAAATGGCTGTCACTGGCAATTCACAACTATTATCATTTTTGTTCGTGGACTGGAGAGATGGCTTGGCAGTTTAGAGTGCTGGCTGCTCTTGCAGAGGACTCTGGTTCAGTCCCAGCACACACTTCTAACTCCAGTTCCAGGGGATGCAGTGCCTTCTTCTGGCCTCCCAGGAACCAGGCATACAAGTGCGTGCAGGTAAAATACTCAAAAACTAATACACACAAATAAATATATACAAGATAAAAGTAAACAAGTCTCTGGAAAAGTTGTTCACAACCAGGTGCCATGACATGCACCAGTGTTTAGCAACAGCCCTATCCCTCTGCACAAGAGAAAGTCAACAGACAGCGGCTGACTGACACAGCTAGCAAAACATGAAGACACTCACTGGTCTACTCATTTCTGCTGTAATCAAGGCACAAGTGAGGCTCACTCAGGAGAGTTGATGGATTTGCCTTTTGCATGACAAGAAAGGATGTGAAAACCCGTTACCTGCTTTTCTGATGACAGTCCCTCATCCTATTCCTTGTCTTGAAGAGGTCACAGGGCTGCTCATCATCTGAGGTTTGCTGGGTTGTCTAAAAAAAAAAATAAATACAGATTACTAAACAGAAAGTACTGTGTGAACTCACATGTCTGTGTACAAGTGCACACACACACACACACCCCACAGCAGAACACAAACACACACATACACACACACACACACATACACACACACACACACCACAGCAGCACACACACACACACACACACACACACACACCCCACAGCAGAACACACACACACACACACACACACACACATACATACACACACCCCACAGCAGAACACACACACACACACACCCCACAGCAGAACTCTCTTCCTGGCATGACATGACTGTTAGTTTTGAGTCACATCAGCTGATCATCCACAGAAGACATCTGCAAGGCCAGGCCTATCAGTTTCCCTAGTAGGAAGATGTCACAGGACACCCTAGAAAGATAGGGACTACCAACATTCCCTGACTGTCAGAGCTGGAAAAGAGAGTAGTCGGATCTCCACCCGAGGGGCCTCTCCCCTCCTTCTGTCCTGCCTTTGCTGGTAGCCTGTCATGTCTACTCCCCCAACAGCATGTGGTCCTGGGAGTGGCAGAGTGAACAGGAGGTAGAAGGTGTGTGTGTGTGGGGGGGGGGAGCTGTCCAGGGACGCTACTTTTGTACATTGTCCCTTGTACTGTAGTGGAACTGTGGGTGATATGGCTGCGTTTGAGTCACCCATGTTCTTATAAGTGACCCCAGTAAACTCACTGATTCCCCAAGATGGACTTCAATGGAACTATTTATAGGGGTGCCCTATCTAGCGGTTTTCAAAATAAAAGAATCATTATTTAAGTGTTATATATAACAGAACACATACACAGCATACGCACACACAGACTTGCACACCTGAAGCATACGGCATGAAAGTATTGAGACAAATCTAAGCGAGAGTTTCTCTCAGAGTTACATCACCTTCTCTGCAGTACTCAGAATATTCTTGCTCAATCTGCTGCCAGATGATGACAGCTGGGGAGGTGGCTTCTTTATTCCCCTTATCTTCTGAAAGGCTGAAGGGCCACCGGAACTGGAAACAGCGGAACACTGACAGTAGGTCCTGACCACAATCGGCACTGCCACCGTCAGGTTGCCGGTCTGGTCCGTGTGTGTTTGGTCTCTGTATTTAGACCACGCTGAAACCTCGAAGCTGCCTGTGGCAGTGCAGGCTCAGCACTGTGCACTATGAAATTAGAAAGGGGGCGCAGGGTATTATATATTTACAGTTTGACTATCTGTGTGTGGTCGGGGAATGTGCGTGTGTGAGCGTGGATGCCCTCAGAAACCTGATGAGAGCAGCAGATCCCCTGGAGCTAGGGTTGAAGTTGTGAGCACTGCTGGGCAGTTTTGAGCTGCTCCCCCTCCTTCCACCCCCCAAGGGTTTTGGGAATGCTCACACTTTTCCTCTTCTATTAAGTATAAGACTGCTTAGTGAGTGCTGTGAACGGGTTCCAAACCCCACCCATACATACGCATATCCACTCCTGGGAATAACACCAATCAAATTTGCTTTATACTCTAAAGCTCCCCCTGTCTATTTATTCATTCACTCACTCATCCAGTAAGTGTAAGTTAGACTGTGCACGAGGCCCTCGACCCACAGAGATAAAACTCTAGAGGGGGAGGGGCAGGGGCATTCCTGAACTTTTCTATCTTCTCTGTCATACCAGCTTTCTAATCATCAGTGCTGGGATGGAGAGATGGCTCAAGAGTCAAGAGCTCCTGATCCTTCAGAGGACCCCAGTTTAGCTTCCAGCACTATGTGGGTGGCTCACTAGGATCTTCAATTCCAGTTCCAGGCCAACACCCTCCTCCGGCCTCACAGAGCACCTGCATTCATGGGTGTATGTATACACATCCATGTAATTTTTTTAAAAAAATTCAAAGATCATCAGTATATAACACCCATTATGTGTTATATGTTGTCTCAGTATGAAGTGCAGGTCCCCATACCAAAGGCAGCCATAGTTCCTGTTATGAGGCGCCTGTTGATAAAGCATGCCTAGAAACTGAACATCTTTCTCCCATAATTCCCGAGCCTCTGTTAAATGGAAAAGAGATGGGATCATGGGAGATTTTCTGAACCAACCCTAGGCTTTCCCACCATAATTATGTAAGACTTTTGGGTTTGCATGCACTGATAATAAAAATCATAACAGGGCCTTTTATGGTCAGTTACCCCACAACCAACAGGCTTGACTCCATTTAGATGGAGAAAACGTTCCTGGCCCACCCTCTTTCCTCACCCCGATCTTCCTGCTGTAAAGTGATATAGAAACCATGACAGAATGTCTGACCCAGGTGCATTCTTTAGAATTTGTAGTGCCACCCTGGCTCCTCATCTACCTGACAAACTTGACACATAGTCTCGTGTGTGTGTGTGTGTGTGTGTGTGTGTGTGTGTGTGTGTGAAGTTCCTCAGAGAAATAAAAACCTGCGGTGCAATCAGGATGCAGGAGTGCGGAAGGCACAGAGGGGGTGGAGCGCATGGCTTCAGCTTGCATAGCAGCAAAACTAAAGGTCAAGCGATTCTGGCTACAAAAATGCTACTCAAGAGCCAGAAGGCAGCTGCACAATCCATCATGGGCATTAGCCCCTTTCCCAGTCTTCCCCTCTGGCTGCAAGCCCGGCTAAGAGAAGCAGCATCCCCGCCCCCCCTTTCTCCCCAGAGAACTGGCTGCCTGGCCAATGGGGAGGCACAGCATGGTGGGGAGGTGTGGGCATGATGCTTCCTCAGCAGCAACCTTCCTGGGTCTGGCCGCTGATCTAGGTTGCTGAAGAAAGGTGGCCAGAGCTGGCTGGCCGCTCACCACACACCCGGGGCCAGCTCGCGCTAGGCCAACCTCGGCCGGGCTCTGTCCCGCCCCCACCCGATACTCCTCTAGCCCAAGGCCCCGCAGCAGGCACCCAGCACGTCCTAGGCTGCTGCAGACACCATCGCTGATGGATGGGTGCAGCGCGCAGGCACACGCACCAAGGAAACCCAGCAGACCTGCTCCGCGGCCTGAACGCACGTGACGAGGTTCCGGGGGACCGTGGCTGCGCTGCGGCGGCAGGGCGCGCTGCGGCGGGAGGGTGGGGGCGGGGGTGGTCGCGGGCCGCGCGGTTCCGACAGCGTGGGGCAGCGCGGGGAGGCCGGGCGAGCGCCTGGCGGCCGGGTGCGCTGGCTGGACGCACCCGCGGGCGGCGTCACGAGGGGCGGGGCTCGCCGGGGGCGCGCCGGGAAGTTGCGCTTGGAGAAGTTGCGGGCGGCTGAGTGTCTGGGCGGCCGGGTTGCTGGCCTTCCCGTAAGCGCTTAGAGGAAGGGGAGCAGCGGCCGCCACCGCGCAAGGCGCAACGCCCCGGGAAGCCGCCTTGGATAGCGCCGCCCGCTGCTCGAGACCGCCCGCCGCGGAGACCCGGGCCAGGCCGCGAGCACAGGCTCCGTGCTGGGTGCGGTGCCTCGGAGCTTGCTGAGGCTGTCCAGCCCTAACACCTAGTAGCCCGGCGGTGACGCCCGCCCAGCTGGGCCATGTCAAAAGGCCCTGGTTCTGCCCCGCTGCCCTCGACCCCGGGGTCCCGAAAACCCGTGCCCCGGAGCCTCAGCTGCCTCTCGGACATGGATCGGCGACCCTGCAGAGCCCCGGGCTGCGACCCTCGGCTGCGGCCCATCATCCAACGACGCTCGCGCTCGCTGCCCACCTCCCCGGAGCGCCGTGCCAAGGCTGCCGGAGCCCCGGGCGCCGCGTGCGGAGCTGGCTGCAACCGGCAGGTCCGGGTGCGCTTCGCTGACGCGCTGGGCCTGGAGCTGGCGCAGGTCAAGGTGTTTAACGCGGGCGACGATCCGTCCGTGCCGCTGCACGTGCTGTCGCGCCTAGCCATCAACTCAGATCTGTGCTGCAGCAGCCAAGATCTGGAGTTCACGCTGCAGTGCCTAGTTCCCGACTTCCCGCCACCCATCGAAGCCCCGGGCTTCGGAGAACGCCTGGCCCGGCAGCTCGTGTGCCTGGAACGTGTCACCTGCTCCGACCTGGGCATCAGCGGCACAGTGCGCGTGCGCAACGTGGCCTTCGAGAAGCAAGTGACAGTGCGCTACACCTTCTCTGGCTGGCGCAGTGAGCATGAGGCGGTGGCACGCTGGAGAGGGCCTGCGGGTGCCGAAGGTTCGGAGGACATCTTTGCCTTCGGCTTTCCAGTGCCTCCCTTCCTGCTGGAGCTCGGCTCCCAGGTACACTTCGCCCTGCGCTACTGCGTGGCTGGTGCCGAGTACTGGGACAACAATGATGGTCGTGACTATAGCCTTACTTGTCGCAGTCATGCCTTGCACATGCCACGGGGGGAGTGCGAGGAGAGCTGGATCCACTTCATCTGAGCTGTAGGCTGTGAACCTGGAGCTTCCATCTCTGCAGACCTGCAGTCACTTCACCACTAAGAGCAGCTCTTTGAGCGGCCATCTCCCATCCCACCCTTCCTTCTAGTGGTCAGGCCTCATTTTTCACTGTGAAGCCCTGCGGCGGTAGCCTGGCCAGTCTTGTAATGAATTCTTTGGAGACCCTGGCAGTCAGAGAAACAGGAGCCTGTGTAAGGCATCGTGGGGGGAGGGTGTGGGAGGGCAGATGCACGGGATTGTGGTCCTCAATTTCAGTAGGACCCAGGTCAGTGTTTTGCAAGAAAGGCCTTTTGCATGTCTCCTCAATGTGTCTAAACACAAGTAGCTGTTATTTATTATTGTGAAGTTAGCCTTCCACCCATGGTGGATGCTTTCTCAGGAATACTCTAGATTAATCAGCTTAAAGAAGGCCTGCCGTCTGTTTGCACCCACTGTGATAATTGTACAAATACACGGTGTGGCCTGCATTATGGTCCCTCGAGGCATTTCTGCCCTGGGACGGTGAAAACCTGAGACCATGTTTGCTTGCCAGTGTCTGCTGTAGCCTTCCAACAGTAGAAACTATTAATAGCGAAGGAACTTACAGCTCATCTGTCATCACACAACCATTTCTGGGCTTCGAGGCTGCCCTGGTTAGGCGATGCCTCCCACATCAACAGCTGGGAAGGAGTGGACAGAAAGCTTCCAGCCTTCTGGGCAGCTTAGCCCAGACAGTCCTTTCTCTTCAGGGACTTGCCTGTTCACACGTTTGTCTTCTACTCGTTTGGTTCTGGGTCTGCTTGTTAGCAGGGCATATTCTATTTAAGTTTGAAACTACCTGAGCCTTTAAAAAGATCTTGCCTTAAGTAATTTATGTTTTCAAGTGGTCCCAGGGATTCAGGCAGGCGTGCCCTTCCCGGAGACCTTTTCCACGAAAGAAGTGACTTTTTTATTTCTAAGTATGGAAAGATTCCAGCATTCATATTTTGGAAGTCAGGTTCCATATGAAGCTGGGTGGTTCTCAGAATTAGCCAGGGCACTGGGGGAAAAATAACTCACGGATTTTTATTCACTTCATGTGTTTTAAATTGAACTGTTATGTCAGGTTTCACAGATACCCGCCACTTTATTCTTTGTGCCTTCAGTTAGGAAAGTTGCTGACATTTTTTACGGGCATAATTCCCAGTTTTAAAATGTTACATACTTTAAAAAACAACAACAACCAAATCTCCAACTTAATCCAGACCACTCAGTGGTCCCTGCAGTTGTGCCTGCTGTTGAAGCCCCCATGGAGAGGCTGGCAAATATTCTGGTGCTGAGCTTTGGTCTCTCTGACAGCAGGTGCTAAAACTGAGGTGGACAAGACCTCCAAGATGTGACTTTTGCTTTTGAGACAGTGGATGTCCTGTGACAGACCTGGTGACACAGCGAGTGTTGGAACGAGTGTTGATGTTCGTTAAATCGGCATGGTGGAGATGCATTTTACTCTTGAGCCCATTAGGTTTTGATACTTGAAACTTCTGCCTTTTAAAATTCCAAGAACAGTGTTGGGTTCCTCTGGTACCTTTCTGGACTGAGACAAGTTTTGATTTAAAATGCCACAATAAAACCACCCAGCCTTTGTCTGTTAGGACTCTGCACTGCATTGGCATTCAGGAGTGAGAAGCACCCAGTGGCATTTCCCACTGCTTACTGTTCAATTAGGCCAGCAAACCCTGGGGGTTGGGGGGATGGCAGCTCTGTCCTTGGCCCCTGTCCAGAGTGCAAGAGAATGGTCCAGACTCTTCAAGTAAAGCCAGAACTTTGGGGAGCACTGATGTTCAGGAGCATGTAGAGAGTTTTACAATCTGTGGGAAAGCCACTCACTTGTCCCCCGGTTCAAGTAAACCGTGCATCGTCAAAATTAAAGAACCTGAAGGTGCCTTTAAGACACACCAACTCTAAAACTTACAGATAATTCTGCTTGATAAATAAATAAATAAATAAATAAATAAATGAAAGCTGTAACAATAGTCCAGGGTGAACTCTCTGGCCCTAAGACACACTTAGGCCTGTTGAGATGTTAAAATTGTGTTTGTCGGCTGTGCACTTGCTAAGTTGTGTTTTACTGCGTGTCACTTAAAATTGTTTTACTCAAGCCTGAATATTAAAGAACACGTGCAAATACATCCCTTTGTTAAGCTGGTATGTTCTGGGGCCTCATTCCAGAAGACAAAACTTCAAACATCTTGAAGGTGAGATCTTTCAGATGGAAATCTCATTCTTCCCCAGTCGTGGATGGGGACTGGGCTTTCTAGGGAGGGACTTCTGCATCAGCAGCAGAGTTGTGTGTCGCTAAAATACCTTCCCTGGGAAGATGTAAACTAAACCCACCCCTTCTCTACCTCAGGAAAAAGCCAAGGTACATTTATACATACTAGTTCTCTCTGGGAACCGATGAGTTCATTAGGCTTACTTGGGGGCAATGGGTAAGGGGCTACAGGAAGGAGTAGGGGGACGTAATGCAGCCATAGTGAATGGTCTGCACCCAGCAGTGATGAAGACTGTGCAGATGGAGTGCATGCCCATAGCCCTTCCCCACCCTTTCCCTTTCCCACAGTGGTTCTCCGTCTCCCCAAGGCTTCCAACCTTTAATACAGCCTCTCATGCTGTGGTGACCCTTGACCATAAAAGCCTTTCATTGCTATTTCATACCTTTAAGTTTGCTATTGATGTGACCTGTCATGTTAATATGTCTGATATGCAGGATATCTGTAACCTCGGTAGGACTGTGACCCACGGGTCTGTCCCTTTACAGTGATTCAGAGGCCATTGCAATGGGAGCAGAATTGCATTCATGACTGGTTGGGTTGGGAGGCCGGCCTCACTCAGGGGAAGCTTTTTTCCTGTCGCCTTTCCACCCCCTCTTCCCAGAGGAAAGGTCAACCATCAAGAAGCCCAACTATGATGGTTTCTAGCAAGCAGGCCAGCCAAACTCATGAACGTGGCCACCGACTGGCTTGGAGGATAGTTCTGTACAACAGTGTGTGTTTATAAAAACTAAAATATCTTAATCACGCTACAGGTCAGAGTTTAGAGGCAGATAATTGTATTTTTTTTTTTACAGTCCTCTCTGACTCTTGCAAATCCCAGCCTGCACTGTGACTTTCAGCAAAGTACAAACTCTTACATATTGTGGAGGAAGAAAACTGGCATTCAGTGTGCTCTGTCTTACTTGCTTGGCAAAGATTCGAGATTCTTGGTATGCTGGGAGTCAATCAGTCGTGCTGTCTGGTTGATAATAACCTACGTTCTCTTAGCTGAGAACAGTGAGGCTCAGAAAGGTGAGTTCCACCTGCTCTTCCAACAGCCAGCTCGCCTCAGATTTAACATTCAACTGACTATCCAGCTCTATGCACTCTCTGCCAGGGGATATGGCCCACGGCCTATTTCCAATAAGAACTTAAACAATGTATGTGAAAAGGGTTGAGAGATACAGCTCTTAGCTTGACTAACACACACAAGGCAAGAGGTCTAATCCCTGGCACTGCAGAAAAAATGCGTGACTGGAAACCAGATTTTGATAACGACTGATAAGGTTTTCTCTCAAACTCTATGGTCTAAAGCTTTTAAATAAAAACAAACAGTTCAGGTAAGATTACATGAGTTGTCTTCCTTTTCTATTATTGCAATAAAACACCATGACCAAAAGACACTCCAGGAGGAAAAGGTTCTTTCCTCTGTACTCCTGCATCACAGTCGGCCACTGAAGGAAGTCAGGGCAGGAATTCAAGGTAGGAACAGGAGGAGCCACGGAGGAGTACTGCTTACTGACTTTCTCCTCCTCCCCCCAGCAGCTTGCTCAGGCTGCCTTCCTACTCACCCCAGGATCACCCGTCTCGGGTGGGTGGGGGTGGGGATGGGTAGGGGGGGCACTGCCTGCAGTGAGCAAGGCCCATCCACATCAATTGTTAATTAAGACAATACCCTGAAGACTTGCCTAGGGGACCATCTTCTGGAGGCTTTTCTCAGTTAACATTTCCTCTTCCCAGATAACATGTAGGTTTGTGTCAAATTGACAAATTGGCTTAGATACTTTGCTCCTTCATGTTACTGTTTAAAGACAAGTTTTCATCTCTATTACAAGCAGCTAGTTGAGAAATTACTAGATTGCATCATGGAGGATGGCCGGTCTATTACAAGGAAGCTGAGTGTGAAGATGATGATGTAAGTCTCTGGTCATGAGGTTGACACACTCTGATCTTACATGTTGTATTATATACTGTTAGTACTTAAGTGTATAAGTCATTCAAAAATCATTGAAAACTAATTATCTGAAACACCCTCTAAAAGCCTGTCAACTGTTCATATTTTAATTTTTTTTTTAATTAGGATCTCCTTGGACCTGTAATTCCAGCCATTCAGGAAGCTGAGGCAGGAGGATCTCAAGTTCAAATTGCCTACCTGAGCACCTTAGATCTGCCTCAGAAAGTATAAAGGAAGCTGGAAGTATAAATCAGTGGTAGATCACTTGTCTGGCATGCATGAGACCCCAGTTCAGTGAGGAGTGGGTTCAAATTTCAATTTAACAAGGCACAGTGTTGGAATGATGTCTGTAATTCTAGCTAAGCCAAAGTTAGAAATGTTGCAGGTTTTATTCTGTGATTTGAACTGCTTTGGTCCTCAGGGTTTTTTGGTTTGGTGTGTGTGCATGCACGCGCACGCGCGCGTGCACAAGTGCATATGTGTTTATTTTTCAAGCACTTTCCAATGCATATTTAAGTCAGAAGCTCGTGCAGGCCACTTGTGGAAGGCTATGCTCTGAGCATCACAGCTGTCATCTTCATGAGAGCAGCTGTTACTATTGTTATGACCTGAGGAAAACTGACAGGCCCTGTTGGCTATTGACATTCCTTGATAGAAATGGGTGCGATGGTCCCTGGGCCCTCAGCTGATTCTCTCCCTCTCCAGCTAGATGTAATTCCGCTCTAATTGTACTTGGCTCGGGACTGGCGTGCTGCTAGAGTGTATAAGGGATGGAAGGTTGCCTCAGGGAGTGTCTCTGCTGGTGCAACTGTGGGGAAGTCGTCATTAATCATCCATACTGGGCTTAGGTTATTCGGTGATACGGCTGGTTCAATGTCACTTGCATCCTGTAAGGAAGCCGGGCAAGGTCTGTTATTTAAGCTAGACGTGGGTGGAACCCTGCGTTTGGGCTGTCATTGGAGCTCTATGTGGGGTAAGTAGACATTAGATCTCATTCCCCAGAAACACCCTGAAACCTGGATCTGACGCATACCAACCACAATGGAGGGGCACCCTAGCAAAACCATCTGATATTTTTAACGATTGCTTTTTTTTTAGATAAGAAACCAAGATACTACTAAAAAAAATACCATTTTTAAACTTTGATTTGGCACCATCTATATCAATATTTAACTCTCCTCACGTGAAGCCAAGGAGCTTCCACTAGGTCATAGTTATCCGAAGGATTGAATAAAGCCTAATTATTGTCTGTCACGGCAATGCAAAGCAGGCAGCTTCGTGCATGCTGGTGAAACTTGTCACAAGACTGGGCCACCATGTTATATATACATTTAAGGCACAGGGAAAATGGAGGCGCCACAGCCCTGGCCCTGTGGCAGGGACAGAAGGGGATGGGACTGCCTAGTTGCAGGGTGGCGGAGTCCCGCACTGACTAGGTTCTCCTAGAGGAGCCGGCACGGCACAGCGCCCCCTGCTGGCCGGTGATTCCACCGCGCAGCATCACCGCTCGGGGCGAGTGGCAGAATAGGAAAGCAGCTGGCGACCCCTACAGACCCCTTCCATCACTTCCGGCTGAGCTCTGGCAGGCAGAGCAGGGGTCATCGGATCGGGAGTGGGGCGGGCGGGCGAGCGTCGCGCCGCCGCCGCTGTCCTTCGCGCGTGCTCCGACAGCCTAAAGGGTCTGCTGGCGAGGGGGCGTGGCCTGGCCTGCTGGGCGGCTCTGATTGGGCGAGCGCTTGCGAGCGTCGTCCCACTGTCCTTCCCAGAAGCGCTGCGCGTGCTCCGACAGCGTAAAGGGTCTGCCGGAGAGGGGGCGTGGCCTGGCCTGCTGGGCGGCTCTGATTGGAAGAGCGCTTCCCACTTTCCGTTGGCGCCGCGCCTGGGAGGTGAGGAGGCGCCATAACTCCAAGGCCCTTGCCCGCGGAGGCGGCTGCCAGGCTGGGGTGTGCCGCGCAGCAGGTGGGGCAGGTCAGCGGGAGGCTGTGGTGAGGACACGTGGCGTGGTGGCGTGGGCCGTCGGCACAGGGAGGAGTGTGTGAGGCGCGAGGCCCGCGCCTGGGCCACCCTGGGCCTTGGCGAAGAGCTTGACCACGTGGCTGGGCCTGGAGTCCGGGGGGAGGCCTTCGTCCTGAGGCGCACGCGCACACGAGTCCCCAGGGCCCTAAGCATGCGCACCGTGTGTGCTGGGGCCAGGGCAGCACCAGGGCCTCGGGCTTGGAGGCTTCCTCGGCGCTCTGGTGTGGCTTCTAGGATCTGCAATCCCCACCGACCTCCAGTCTAAGGCCTACAGCCAGGCGGGTCCCTCAGCCTGGACAAGGACCCCAACCCATTCTCCCCCAACCCCCGGCTTTGTCAGGGGGCCGCACGCGCATGTGCAGAGCCCACTCACGTGTGGCTGTGTGTGTGTGTGTGTGATTGTGTGTGTTGAGTGGTGTGCTTGAGTGTCGGCAGCGTAGCTCCTGGGCCTTCTGCAAAGTCATTTGTGTCTTCCCTACTTCTGAGTTGCTCTGCGATCAGTTGTCCAATAATAATCAGGCCATGCTCAAAGCCTGCTAACCGGACCCAACCCCCGTGTGGGAAAAGTTCCGCGCTTCCTTTCCTGGTTCATTTATGGGAGCCGTAAAATGACCTTTTAACCCGCATCCTCAGGGCAGAAAAAGCTGGTTACCTTTGTCTAGCTTCCCCCTTTGACTTGCAAATGTTGGCTTATTTGACAGGTAGCCCAAAAGAACTGGTTTTGGCTTTGTTGCAGTCAGCATTCATGCAACATGTTGAGTGTGTATGTAACCCGGTTGTTCCTTACCCCCCCTTCTTAAAAAACCCATCTATATAGATACTAAAATTTCTTTTTCCTTGGATGGTTCCTTTGTACAAAGGAAGATTAGAAAATAGAACCATCTGGCTAGCATAATACATCTTTTGGCCATAATTATTCTGTGCTGTGTATAGATGGCTCAGAGCACTCTGGGGAAATTCCATTACTTCCAATTGTTTTAGTTGTGAAACATTATGACAGGGCTGCACTGACAGCTGCTGTCCCTAAGGAGACAGTCACACGAGATCTCTACAATATATTTTAAGTGTCAACTGTTTTAAATCACATTTTAAAATTGGAAATGAAATAAAATGTTACAATTTTCAATTTCATTGATATACTCTAGCTTCAGTAAAATGGAAAAGGGGATGTAAAGGTAGTTTTATGACTATTGGCAAAATATCTACTCTGAATATTCACTATGGATATTTGACAGTGGGCTGGTGATTTTTGGATAGATAATAAAGACCTATTTAATTTATAAATCAATATATTTCATATATTCTCATTTTCTAACAATTGCTGTAAAATAAACACTTTAACAATCATGAGGATTGAAACAATACAAACTTTCAAAGTAAGTTAAATGAGTATATTTTCATAAAACACATACTTTTTAATATTTTCTGGCATATTAGATTTTCCTTAGAATTAACTATTGGCCTTATATAGTAATCTTAAAAATGTCTAAGCAACTTGACACTTTTTTAATAAATGTTACTCTATTTTGTAGTAATGCGCTTACCCAACATTCTAATGGTTGCTTGCTAGCTAATTGCTACCAACAAAGATTTTGTGTGAGGTAACTTAAGATAAAAGAGGCTCTATAAAAAGAAAGAAAAAAGTTCATGATCTGAGAGAAGGGAGCCTGAGGATAAAATGATTATGTGTCTGAGGCTAGCTTAGAGAGAGGAAGCTCTGCTCCTTCCCAAAGCTCTCCTTTCTTTCTTTTGGTCAGTTTTATTCCCCAGTCTTACTTTTTTCCTCGCTATTGATATAAATAATCCATGTTCATAGATCCAGCATGTGAATCCTTCCACCCTTTTATTTTTAGCACATACACAGATGTCCTTCACAGAGTGTAGCCTGCTCTTGTGTGTATTTTAATTTCTCACAAATACTCTCTAGAGAGATCATCTATGTATTATTTCACTTTTCTTTTTACCCTGTTTTGAATGGGGCCTTGTTCTGAGATAAAGACTGGCTGATTAAACTACATGTTTAAATATTCAGTTGCGTTCTGTGCACATTGCTTCTGTTTACCTAATTTCTCCCTACCACACCAACAAATGCAGGGGTTTTTTTCCTTAAAAAAAAAAAAAAAGAAAAACCTGCTGATAGCAAGGCAATGTTACAATAAATATTAAGTACTCTTTTTATACTTTTAGATTTATACAAAATGTATAGCTAGAAATGGAACTACATGTTATAGAACACAGACAAAATTTTTGCCTATCATCTCTACTTTTTTTAAAGTCAATTATTGATACCCATCGTTTTCTATTTTTCATATTTTCAGACTTTTTAGTTTTTGCCATCCTAGTAAGTATTGGAGTTGGTTGTTTTAATTAGAACTTCTGTTACAAAGATAGCATCTTGTTCTTCTATCAGCCACTTTCTTTTCAAGTTTCTCTTTTTCTGAATGATTTGTTCTTTTACCTTTTTCACTTTAATACTTTTCTCCTTGATTCCTCAGTCCTTCAAAATTATTTTAATGTATGTCTTAAGAGCAAAACTAACTTCTTTATGATAAAATATATAATTTAAAGTAGATGACAATGTAAAAAGGGTTAAGAAACTATTCTGTTTGGTATAAGAACATTGAATATCATGTTTAATATTTTTAAACTGTAAACACATTGAACACATAATAAGATATATAAAATGTTTTCTCTTATAGGTGTCTGTCTTCTCCTATTCTTAAATGAAGTCAAAATGCCAGTGAGACCAGACCTCCAAGTATGTAGTTCCTAGACTACAAAGAAGCATTTTAGTCACTAAAAATAACTTTTGTGTATTTATATATACCTCTTGGTATATTTTTTAGTAATGACAAACTTAATGCTTTATGAAATACTCAAGAGTAACTTAAGTATGGTTTCTTTTATTAAAATATTTTAAAGTATGTTAAGAGCAAAAAATATCAAAAGTATTGATTTATTTACATGTGTTTTCAATATTGAAAATAGTCATTCACAGATTAACATCCCTGGAAATTTAGATAAAAATTTTAAATTGTCACATCCTTACATTTTACAACTAAGTCTGTTCAGTAATCAGATTGCAGTCTGAAAGCTTCCTTATGTTGTTCTGTAATAGAGGGGATAGCAGGTTTGATAAAAGTCATACGATGGTAATACTTAGGTTGAAATATAATTTTTAAAAGGATAAACTTACCTTTATGAAGTTTAATTTTTAAATATCATGAAGTTTATACTCAGATATGCTAGGATTTTGTCCTTGAATTAAATATAGTTTCTATAATGTTGATTTTATTTTTCACTTAGTTTATGATTTTGAGTTGATAAAGTTTGTGATTTTATTTGAGTTGATAAAGATGTAAATATAAATTGGAAGCTTTTAATAAAATATTTTCTATCTGAAATTATTACTATAGAAACTCACTCTGGATAGCAGTATTTTTTTTAAAAAAAATCTTTTAAAAAATATAAGCATTTTATGAGCTGATTTGATTATTTTCATTCAAAAACTATTCTTTGGTAACTCAGTTGCATAGAGTGACTAATTTTGATGGAATATCTGTGTTATTAAATATATCTCTCCAGCAGTTAGAAAAGTGTATTGATGATGCTTTGAGAAAAAATGACTTCAAACCTTTGATGACACTTTTACAAATTGATATTTGTGAAGATGTGAAGATTAAATGCAGCAAACAATTCCTCCGCAAGTTGGATGACTTAATATGCAGGGTAAATACTCAATTTTGTTTAGTAGCTCCTAAAATTGTTACATAAGATTTTACTTTCTAGGAAGAAAAGCTCCATTCAAAACATATAAACAGAGAAAGCCTTGGACAAGCTTGTTTCAAATGATTTAAATGTTTTATCAATATGTGCTTATTAGTTGAGGCTTCTCAACACATTGAACTCTTGTTTCTAAAGTAAAATATATGAAATCTGTGTTTCAAAGGCTACTATTATTAATCTGAGGGAAAAGATTATCTATAAACAATTTATTTTTAGAGACCGATCGCCATATTTGCAGTGATACACAGTGCTTAGTGATTTCGAAAATAAAGCAAACACAAAACATTTCTGAAATTTATATTTAAGAAGAGGTGACTACATACTGGCTCCACATATCCAAGATTGTTGATGAGTCACTGGTTGAATAAGAATTTGTTATCCATTTGTGTTAGCTCATGCCCGTATGTAAATCTAGCACATGGGATGCTGAGGCAGGGAGAACGCCACAAGTTGTAGACCTGACTCAGCTTTTCAGGAGGAGACCCTGTCTCCAACATGAAGTCTTTAACTCTTTCAAATGAAGGAGAAAAGTGCTTCCATAGACTTCCTAGATTTTATGCTGTTGACTATTTGCAGTTTGCCATTAGCTGGGTAGTTTGGGACAGCTTGCTTTATTAAGTCATTCTTCTCATCCTTTCCATTGTAAAGATGTTGAGAATGCCCCCCTTTTCAGATAGATGAGGATTGTAAATTAATGCTGCTTCCAGAACAATGTTTATTCCTTTCTACTGTTTATTTGCAGCAGTTTAAATATGCACATTTCATTTTAGGAACTTAATAAAAAGGATATCCAAACTGTTTCAAACATCTTGATATCTATTGGAAGATGTAGCAAGAATATCTTTATATTGGGACAAGCTGGACTTCAAACCATGATAAAACAAGGATTAGTTCAAAAGATAAGTACTTATTCATATGAGGGAAAGCTGACTAAGGTGCAGTTTCTATTAAGAAAGTCAAACTACTAAATGCAAACTTAGAAACTTTATGTAGAACTTTTGAGAGTAAAGTAAATATTTTTCTGATGTGAGTCTAAGATGAAGGTTCAGAAGGAAACGATGCAAGTTCCTTGACAGCCATGTGAACCTAGGGTGACAAGGTGCCGTGGGCCTCTATCTGAAGGATTCCATGTGAACCTAGGGTGACAAGGTGCCGTGGGCCTCTATTTGAAGGATTCCATGTGAACCTAGGGTGACAAGGTGCCGTGGGCCTCTATTTGAAGGGTTCCATGTGAACGTAGGGTGACAAGGTGCCGTGGCCTCTATTTGAAGGGTTCTCTGCTGACCAACTCAGTTAGGTTGTTTACTGTCTGACCCTACACAAAAACCTAAGACACTGATTTTTATATGTTTAATCGGTTACATATAGCCATCAAACTGATGGTTATATGGGACACATAGTAGGTGCTCATATGTGAATCCAGTTAAAGTAAAATAATTCCAAATATTTCCCAACTAATATAAATTGTCCTGATAATTTTAGCTGATTATAACAAGTGTATCTGTAGTAAGAATTTAAAAGGGAAGTGTAAGGGTTTTTGAAATGGAATTATTATTATCTCCATCCCTATGTTAGACAATAAGGAAATAGAATACGTTAAAAATACAAGACATTTTAAAATGTAAAATTGCTTTGATGATAAATTCAAGAGTTCTCATTTTTAAAGTAATTTTGTTCTAGGTTTATTCACTAAGCAAATACAAGTATATAAATTATTAAAATGGAATTCAAAATAACTAATTTATGTCTTCATTTTTACATGGCTTCCTGGTTTGAAAATTCCAAGGAGATTATTTTAAGTCAACAACAATCAAAAGATGAAGCTGTTATGAATATGATAGAAGACTTATTTGATCTTTTGATGGTAAAAATGGCATTGACTGTTATATAGAGCATTTTTTTATTAGAAAACAATTTGTTTTGGTTCTAAGAATCATTAATAGACTAGCTGGTAACTTGATTGGATTAATCTGTCCAGACTGTATAAAGCACTTAAGCTGACTATATTAAACAGTTTATTGATAAATGAAAGTTAAATAGTTACACTGTGAATTAAAATTTGTCATTTTAATAATAGCTTTTGTAATGATTTATAATAGTGAATTATAAATGAAATATTTATCTTTTTTAGGTTGTATATGACGTCAATGATGAAGGTAAAATATCTTATTTCCATCGAAACAACTTGCTAGGAACTTTTAGTATAAATTTTTTAATACCCATAAGCCTATCCTAGGAATTCATGATCTAATTAAAGAATCAAAGTTTTTCTGTGAAGGACTGGTTAGTAAAATTTTAAACTATGTAGGCCAAGAGGAAAAAAAAACTGTAGACATTAGTTTGGTATTTCAACAAATTTCAAAAATGATTTATGGATAAAATTAAGAATGTATTTTTGTATTATGGACTTGTTAATAAAGCAGAAAATAGTATCTTTGAATTTTATTTAGGAATCAATGTTTGTTTTAAAATTTAAGATGTTAAATTTTTTAAAACATGTTTATAATGAAATTTTACATCGTGTAGAAAAGGCCAGTGTTTGGCTTTATTTTCAGAAAAAAATCTATCAGTTAAGGAACATTTTAAATGTCCATCACATAGAGCTTTCTGATACTTTCTAAAATGTTTGCTGCTTATGTCTGCTCTTCAGAATATCACTACCTAACAGTAATTACTTTGCACTGAAAATGATGTGGAAACTCCTTAACTACACAACAAAAATGACTTCTAATGTAGCAGTTTACTTTTTGCTAAAATCAATGCACAAAAATATTACAGGAGCTCAAACTGGAGCTTGGAAAAGAACATAATGCTATCTGCATATTTGTGGAGGAATGTAGATCTTCATTCTTTTTTCTCCTTTGAGACAGGATCTCACATAGCCCAGGTCACTCCTTTGTATGGAGCTGAGAGGCCTGATCCTCTTGCTGCCACCTACTGAGTGCTAAGATTAGAGGCATGTGTCCAAAATGCCTCACAGATATTTTCAAGAACTCACTATGTCAGAAACATAGACAAACATGTAATGTTTTTCTGAAGTGTCAGATTTGTTGAATAACCATAAGTTCACAAAAATACAAGGACTTCAGTGGCAGTGGTTTGCCAGATAATCAGTCCACTTACTGTGGTAATGGTAATGTGAAATGCAGTTCTTTTATTCCCATCTTATTGTTTACTATCATATCACCTAACACACAATAAATGTATCTTTATCTGTGCATATATGTTTTACAGAATGAATACAGCAGAATTCAAGAGGTTTTAGAACTGGGTTGGTAGAAATATAATAGGATCTATGTTGATAAGATAACCCAAACCACCACCAGGAGACAGTTCTATCTTCAAAATCAGCTGTGGAGAGTTGGGATTGAGAGCAAAGACATGGGCAAATTGTGGGGACAAGACCAGGACAAGGTTTAGAGGAGAATCAGTGGGGCTCAGGTCCCGATCGGATGAGCAAGTAGATTGGCAGACAGCAGTCAAACGTGCCATCCCAGAAGTGGGATGCTAAACTAAAGTCCCAAGGAGAGCTGAGAGTTCTCTGTGAGTTGGTACTTGACCCATACGCCAGGCATCAGATGACTGTGCAGATGTGGGGCCATTACTATAGCAGTGCTAAGTTTTTCTCACTTTATGGAAGCCAGGTGAAGTAGTTTTATTCACTTTCCTTGGTCTGGCTGGGTGATTTTCATGTGTCTGCTTTCTCTGATATAACTTGAATACATCCATGTGCCTATGCAGTCTTGATTAATCTTGAAAAAAAATGTAGAGTTAGCCCCTTTATAATTCTGAGGAATAAGTCATGTATGGGTTACACTCTAGATGGTGCTATTCACACATCCACCTAAGCAGTCAATTATCCTGTGTCTTCAAAATGGAGCTAAAAGCTACTTATAAAATCAAGCCTGAAAAAACACTGTGCAATGTAAAGTAACTTACAAGAACATAGTCTGATGTCGACAGATTGGCTTCTCGTTTTAACTCTTGGTAGTATGGGTAATGTGTAAATCAGCATGGTGGTTGTGATCTTGTATATTTGTCTTTCTATCATAATGTCACAGTTGGTTGAATAATAAATTCATGGTACAGTAGACTCATTGGCAGCAAACCCCAAGTAATTCCGCTTTCCTAATAGCGTTGGTCAAAGTAAATACAGGCTTTTGACCCTTTTATCCCAATCTTTGTTACTAATACTTACACCCTTAGATAACATTGTACCCATCACATGCATAAGTGCATACACACACAGGTATGTTTATACATGTATAGGATACATAATGAGGCAAAAGGATATAGCTGTAGTAAAATTTAAAGAGTTTCAGAAAGTCCTGATAGATCAAGTCTGGGAGACTTATAGGGATGCAGAGTCTCTGCAGAAATGAGGTCATGAACCCAGGCTGGAGAGGTACTGGGGATGTTGCTGCTGCCATAGACTACAGGAACAAGGTATGGTGAAGTTTATAGAAATAAGAAAATATCCAAGTCCAGATGAATGAATAGGTGGACAGGTAAGATGACAGTTTAGTTAGGTCATGTCAGCTTTGGGGATAGAGACAACAGGTCCCTGAGGGAACCAGAAAGGGGTTCCTTGTCAGTCCCTTCACACATACAGACACACACACACACACACACACACACACACACACACACACATACACACACCCCCCAGGTAGTTAGATAACAGATGGGTGGAGGTATTCCCATCAGAATGTCAGGTGTCCTCTTCATTCAGTCCAAGTATGCTATGTCCACTAAGTTCTCAGGCCTGGTTTTCCACATATGATTTTCATATATCCATATAATCTACAGTATAAATTTACTTAAATAAATTTATAGAGTATCACCCTTTCTGCTTTGGGGATTAAGTTATGTTTGTATGCTATGGCTGGCACTGAAAAGATGGTGGTGTTTAAGTGTCCACTGGGTGTAGAGTCATCCTATCCTCAAAATAGAATCAAATGCTGCTAGCAAAACAATCTCTCAGGGCAGGATGGCTATGTTGTACTACATGGCAGGGTACCACCTGATCTTAATAGTAATGTTAATAAATGCCACTCAGGAATACTAATTATCAAAGCAGTTGCATTGCCATTAAAGTCATAAGCACTATTCTGTCTTGTAATTGGGAGTTTAATTCACTAACCAACATTTTCAACTCTAATAAAAGTTGGTAACAAGTTTGAGGACAGCTTTTGTTGAGAATAATTTTTAGTTTGGCTTTGAGTATGAAAGATGATAAAGTTTGCCAGTGCTGGATCATTTGTCTGCTGTGTGGTTGGAAAGTAGGATTTTTCAGGTGCTATTTGTGATTAAAAATATACATAGCTGATAGACTAAGATTATAATGAATGAAATTTGCCTTTGGTACTCCTTCAGTAAATGGGCTAGGTACAGATGTTTTCTACAGAGTACCTGCTAAGAGCTGGTTCTGCATTACAAAAGAAAGAGTTAAGCCAGGCAGTGGTGTCTTACACCTTTAATCTCAGCACTTGAGAGGCAGAGGCAGGTGGATTTCTGAGTTCGAGGCCAGCCTGGTCTACAGAGTGAGTTCCAGGACAGCCAGGGCTATACAGAGAAACTCTGTCTCGGAAAAAAATCGAAAAGAAAAGAAAAAGAAAAAGAGTTGGATTTGTGGGCTGTAGTTGTCAGCTTTTGAGCTAATAGAACAAAATTTTCAGTGGTAAAAGGATGTAGAACATGTTACAGCTTGTCACCTTTCATTTATAGACAGCACATACATTGTGCTAACTGACCAGGTGCAGCTTACTTTATTTCTTCTGCCTGGAGACTTCATCATGATTGGCAACAGAGGCTGGTGAATCACATACGCACATAGCTATTTACTGTTCTCAAAGTCAAAATGTGTTAAGCAAATTAATGATATAAATAACAGTAATGTTACCTTTTCATTGATTGTGCTTTTGCAATTAACAATTTAAATTCCCAGGAAAGAAATCTTAAAGAGTGTTAGCATGATATACTGAGAGCTCCTATTGTAAAATACATTATAGCTTTTCATCTTAGTTGTTTTAGTTGAGTACGGCCACTTTGAAAAGCTGTAATTTAAGAAGGAATGAAAGAAGGAAGACCAAAATGTGGATTTCATTCCTTCTTAAAAGGGGGAACAAAATACTCATGGAAAGAGTTGCAGAGACTAACTATGGAGCAGAGACTGAAGGAAGGACAAGCCAGCCTGATATAGCTGTCTCCTGAGAAGCTCTGCCAGTACCTGACTAATACAGAAGTAGAGGCTCACAGCCATCCATTGAACTGAGTACAGGGTCACCAGTGAAGGAGTTAGAGAAAGGACCAAAGGAGCTGAAGGGTTTGCAGCCCCTTAGGACGAACAACAATATGAACTAACTAGTACCCTCAGAGCTCCTAGGGACTCAACCACCAACCAAGGACTGCACATGGAGGGGTCTGATTTTTCTGGCAGCATGTGTATAGTAGAGGTTTGCAAAGTCGATCATCAATGCGAGGAGAGGCCCTTGGCCCTGTGAAGGTTCTGTACCCTAATATAGGGGAATGCCAGGGCCAATAAGTGGGAGAGGGTGGGGTGGCAGGCATGGGGAGGGGGGAGGCAACAGGGGTTTGTTTTTGTTGGTTTTTGTTTTTTGTTTTCTTGGAGGGGAAACTGGGAAAGAAGAAATCATATGATATGTAAATAAAGTATAATAAAAAATAAAAACATTTTAAGTAAATAGAAAAAAAGAAAAGCTATAATTTGCTTTTGCAGTATTTCCATTGCTAAAACTTTTCAAATCTGTTATAAAGTGACAATCTATTCTTTCTGAAGAGATTTAATATTGATAACCCATTTTTAAAATAGGAAGCTTTATTTTTTTATACACTATCTTGATCATGTTTTCTCCTCCATCAACTTCTCCCAGATCCACCCCCTCTTTATACTTTTTCGTCTTCTCTCTTCCTCTCCCTTCTCCCCTCCTCAAGAAAAAAAAATCAAAATGATAATACAAAACAAAAAGTGCCCAGCAATAAAACAAAACAATACATGGGGTCTATTTCGTATTGGGCACCTACTTCTGGGCTTGGAGCCTGCCCTGAAGTGCTCGATAATACTCAGTAACATTCCATTGGGAGAAAACATGGCTTCCTATTAGGTATCAATGGCAAATAACTAAAAGGTGGGATTTTAACTAAAAGTCAAACCCCTCAAGTCACTTAGAGATTCATGAGAGTAAGAAATGTTGATTTGTTATATGAAAGAATGTTTGAAGTATGAATAAAAGTTAGTGAGGCCAGTTTATATAAACACCTCAGATAATAAATGGTTGTTAAATTTATTTAAAATTAACATATCATTAATAATTTATTCAGGTAAAAAACAAGTATTGGAACATTTCATACCTCACATCTGTGCCCTGGTTATTGATTCAAGAGTGAATTTTTGCATTCAGCAGGAGGTAACTCGCTTTTCAGACCTAAAAATGAAAAAGTAAACAATTAAATGAAATAACTTATCTTAGGCAAAGTTTCTTAAATTAATTTCATGGGTTATATTTCTGTTGTCTGAGTAATTCATTGCCTGGCAATGTAATTTTTAAATAATCAATTAAAATCTATAATTGAATGGATTTATATATGTTTATCACTAATTTGAGAACCTATACTGCCAAGGTACTAGGAGTTTTCTAGTATGTAGATGCCAGTATAGCATGTAGTTTTGTATGTGTATATGCTATAATAACTATAAGAACAAAAAATAGGTAACCTTTTATTTGTCCCCTTAAGTCTTAGAATAGTTACGTGGTTTTTAACAGTGGGTGCGAAAACTTAAGTAAAGGAGTCATCCTGTGCTGAAGTACATTTTAGACTAGACATTCTTTCCTTCATCGGACTTACATTCCCTACTTAGAATTTTAAGTTCATACATCTATTTCTTTAAGTGCTTCTTAGAAAACAAAGTTACTTTTTTTCTCTTTCAGGCTTTAAAAAAAATGAATTTGATGCTTGACAGAATACCTCAAGATGCCAACAAAATACTTTCTAATCAAGAAATATTAACTCTCATGTAATAATTTTTAATATCTTGTTCTGATAAATTGTTTAAGAATTTTAAGGAACATGCAATTACAAATTTGAATTAAGTAATAGAGCCTGACAAGCTTATAAATTTTGATATAATATGGTATTTATATTTTCTCCAAAAGTCAGTTATACTAGCCAGTTGTATTTTTCCCAAACACAATGGGCTTTCTATCTAATTGATATTAGTTTAGCATATAATTTCTTATTTTAATTCACAGGAGTAATATGGGAGAAAGGATTTTAGATGTAGGAGGTAAGTATGTCTTTCCAAGATTTGAAATCACTTCAAATTTATGAATGTTATATATACCTTTGACAAAATTATTAGATTCCATATGTTATATTACCAGAATTCACAAAAGGAATTATAATGTTTATCTAAACTAAAAGAAGAATTTTTAGTTAATAAAAATATGGAGATGTCTTGGAACAAATAATTTGTCATGATGACAAAAATTAGATAAGTATAAGTATGCCCACCTAGTGATAGTTATGAATGGTAACTTAATGCTCCAACACATTGGAGATACTTGTGCTGAAATTTTTCTTAAATGACTTATTAAAATTATAATGTCTAATATTTTTATAGTTGATAGACAATTTTTAAACAATATTTACTACAAAGAACTTAATTTTTCTTTAGATTCTTATGATTAAATTTTGACTTAGTGACATATATAGAATAAAGTATGACTTTGATATGCATTCTGATATAACTATAAACATCACAACAAAATGCTATATGTTGTACAAATTGTTTTTCAATGTACAAGCATAAAGAAATGGTAAAGTCTTAAATGATTCATGGGTTTTTTTTTACTTTTAAAAAATGAATAATTGAATAAGAAAAATAAAATTTTCTTATTTCTCTTGTTCTTGTACCTTGCAAAATGGAGTTTTATAAGATTAGACTCTCAGCATCTAAACTGACTAATTTTTTTTTTAAGATTATGAATTACAGGTAGGAATTGTGGAAGCTTTGTGTAGAATGACTACAGAAAAACGAAGACAAGAACTAGCATATGAATGGTTTTCAATGGAATTTGTTGCTAATGCATTTAAGGAAATTAAAGACTGTGAATTTGAAACAGTAAGTAGTATAAAAATAACAAGTTTAGTAAATTTTTATATAATTTTTATTTTTAAAACCTTTTTTTGTTTTTGAAAACTAGGATTGCAGAATATTTCTCAACTTGGTAAATGGCATGCTTGGTGATAAAAGAAGGTAAGCATGATGCAGCGTGCAGCTAGTTGGTAAGGAACTAGAGCTCGGTGGCTACTTATAAATACAGTTTTTATTGCACTGTGAAATACGTAGATATATTTGTTCAAGACAGTATTTATGTAACATAGAGTATAAACTAGTACACTGCTAACCTGAAATACTCCTGATGGCTTTATTTGGCTTTGTACTTAGAAGGAAAAATGCATCTTATTTATTAGCTCATATTAATAATTGAGTGTCCTAATTTGGTTTACTCTGTTTCAGAATTGCATGTATATTATTATTTGGTGTTTAAGGAATGATAAAAATCTGGCCACCTACACATTGGAGTGAAAATGTATAAATAACATAAGTAGAATCTTTATTATTTAATATCAGAAACAAGCATGAAATGATAGAAAATATAAATTTCACCATTAAAATTTATGTGTATGGGTGTTTTGCCTCCATATATGTCTGTACTCTATGTGCACACAATCCTGAAACAACCAGAAAAGAGTCTTGTATAACCTGGAACTGGAGTTAAAAAGTTGTAAGAAGCCAGGTGGGTGCTGGAAATTGAACTCAAATGTCCTGAAAGGAACAGCAAACTCTCTTAACTGCTAAGCCATCTCTCCAGCCCAAAGCAACAGAGTATTGTAATACCTGGTCCCTGGGGATGTTCTGAATAAATTATGTTCACTTTATTTACTGAGGAAGTAAAAGATAGGGCTAGGTCTAAATGCAGTGAGTCTTATTGCCTGCGTTTAAGTCATAGATTCCCATCAGTTCTATTCTGTAACTTATTTAATCTTAATATCTTCAGTTTGCTTAGCAGTGTGATAGGAATACTAATAATATTTATTACTTATGTTTGCTAAAGCGACTGGCTAAAGTACTTTAAGTAGTATCTTACCACAAAAATGTTCTAAGAATTTAGCCACTTTTACTATCAACAATGACTTCTAACTGCGTTTTACACATTCAAGTCCTATGGGAACTTCCATTGTATTAATATTAATATGTAAGTGTAATTAGGAACAGTTGTTCATAGTTGAAATGATATTTTTAATTGATATAATTCCTTTAGTCAAAGTGGTAAGTAAATAGTATCCTTAAAGTAATAATGCTTTTCTTTACCTAAACAGATTTCCAATAAATTTTTGTTTAAAATAGTAATGGCATGGCCTGGCTTGGTGTTTTTCACCTATTATTTCAGTTACTTGCAAGGTTACAACAGCAGTAACATATTTGAGGCCAGCTCAGACAAGAGTGAGACCCCCATCTCAAAAATGGAATTAAAAAGATTATTTTATTTAAAAGTTTTATAAGAATCAACTTCCCCTTGATTCTAGATGTTGTTTTGTAGATATAACTTGAATAAGTTAGTTATTGGGAAGCTGATTTATTTTTTCCTAAATTGTTTTGTGTTTTAGGGTCTTTACATTTCCTTGCTTGTCAGCATTTCTTGGTAAATATGAGGTAAGTTCTAAATTCATACAAACGTCAATTATTGGATAATTTGTATATAAAAGTTAAATGGATTGTGGACTACATAATGTTTTAAAACATTAAACTACTAGACTTAGATGATGGTACAGCTAACTACTCCTGCCCTTACTGTGACAACAGGAAAAGATGGACTAGCTCATCTTAGCAGAGAGGGAGAAGAGCAAGGCTCTAGTTCTTTACCTTCTTCCTCTCCTTAAAGGCACTGCTGATGATGATCATTCTTGAGTATATTCAGACTATTTTCAGTTTCTGTTAATACTTAATATGATTTTGATTCCTTGATCTAATTTCTTTGTAAAACACTTAAGTAGCATTTCCTTGTTCTAAATTATCTAAATGCTAGACATTTCGGCTGTCTTCATCTAATTATACTTTATCTCTGGAAAGCATTCAGGGAATTTTCTACTTAAATGTGTTGCTGATTTCTAGAATAAAAAACTCAAATAATAGTTCAGCCACGACTATAACATGGTGATAATTTCCCATGTTTTATAAGCATCATATATACTAGTTTTGTATATTATGTTAGCTGCAGATACCATCAGATGAAAAACTTGAGGAATTCTGGATCGATTTTAATCTTGGGAGTCATACTCTGTCATTCTACATTGCTGGAGACGATGAAGTAAGCTCTTAGCCTTTTGTGTCATTGTATACACACGTGTGAAGGACATTCTTTAATTTACTTTCAGAATACATATTGGTATACTTTTTTATCCATTCTTTTGATAGATTTTAACATTAGCTTTTATTTTAAGGTTGTATAAGGTATCTTGCTAATTAAAATGAAACTTCTTTGGTTTTTTTTTATGTTAACAAAACGAGTGCTAAATTTTAATACTAATTTTAACATAAACCTTTCAGAAATTAATATTAACAAAATTTAAATTTTTTGACATATGAACAAAATGAGTCAACAGTAGAAGAGACAGCATGAAGGCTTCTCAGTGATACAGTGCTTAGCCTGTGCAAGGCCCTTGGACATTCAGACACTCCATGAGAACAAACATTGACAGATGACAGCAAAGGATTTTGCTCAGGCTTGAAACCTCCTGGGAAGATGTGAAGGAACTGTAGAAGTGAATTTCAGTTCTGTATGGTGTCATAGTCATCTGTATTCCAAGATGGAATATTTCTTATTGTCTTGTTTGTTATCTGAGGAAAGATATTGAAATCACTACTTCCTAGCTCTCACTTCATATTTGGTACAGTGGCATACATCTGGCTTCAACTGTGAAATCACTGCCAGATTCTGATAGAGCTGATCAGCACTTACTAATCTTGTTGTGGTTGCTGATATTATAAGGAGACTCTTAGCCTTTTAAATCTAGTGTTTTTTAGAATCCTACTTCTTTCCCACATAAAATTTTTATAAGTAGATGTTAGCCAATACTTTCTAGAGTTCTCACATACTTTTTATGCTAGAATACCTTCATAGTATGCTTATTTTCAGAAACTATTGGAGTATAGTTATTAATGTCCCACTGGTTCATTTTTATTTATTTATTCTAGATGATCTAGACCAGAATAAATCCACCTATAAATTATTTTCTAAAAACTGATCAAGACGCTTGGAGATTCTTCTCAGAATTGTACTTTGAATTCTCTTTCCTTTAAATCTCTATGGTAATATGTTCTTCCTATACTCTATGCTTTCCCTGGAATCCATTCTCTACATAGTTGCAACTTAAACCTCCATATCTGTCTCTTTAATGTAGTATATAAGACATTTTACAGCCTTCATACCTGGATAACCATCTGAGATATAGCAGTCTCTGTGTTTGAGCTACCCACATTTCAAATCTTACAGGTCCCGTCTAGCCCCCACGCCCAGGATCCTTTTTGCAGATCTCTGCAAGCTAGTTTCTGTGATAGTTTAGCTGGCAACTTATCACAGCCTAGAATCACCCGGGATGAGTTTTAATGAATAATGATGATCTAGATTATGTTGGCCTTGGAAATGTCTGGAGAAGTGGGAGATTGACTTGATTCTTAATTGATGTTAGAAGATACACCTACCTGGCATCATTCAATGGGTGTCGAGGGGAGGGAGAGCAAGCTGAGCACAGCAAACCAGGACCCATGTCTTGCTTCTCTGTCTAATCTTGACTATAGATGTGATGCTTCAGGTTCTTGCCTTAATGTCCCCGTGGTTATGAATTGTAACCTAAAACTGTAAGACAAATAAACCTACCTCCTCTAAATTGCTTTTTTGACAGGATATTTTATTACAGCAACAGACACGTGAGTAGGGCAGCTCCTTCTAATTGATGTTTTGGTAAAAGTACCATCTGCTTGTAAATGGGTTCTCTGGTACAAAGTAGCCTTGCCACCAAGTTATATATCACATTGTCTAATGGCCTTTTTCATTATAGTAGTTACTGAAAATAATTCTGTTTTTCTACCTCATAAAATATTAGGGATGTGCTTTTTTAAGGCTCATTATTCTTAGAATGAGTAAATGGAATGTTGGAGAAACAGAAAGTTGTATGTTTAGTGACAGATGGTACATGAGATAGGAGAAAGACAAACCACTGGAAAGCCACTTAGACTTCAACTGAAATTGATAGTGAAGTTTTAAGTCAGGAATAAATATATACTCAAGATCTTTTTCCTCCTAAATTTAAGGATCACCAATGGGAAGCTGTCACTGTACCTGAAGAAAAAGTTCAGATGTACAACATTGAAGGTACTAAACTTAAAGCTCATTTTTTTTGTAATTCTCTTTTTAGTTCCCATCATAAAGAATAGAACCTGCTACCTCTTTGAGATAAGGCAGAGTACTGAAAACAAAACATCAGTAGATACTCACATTCCACACCCCAATTTTCTTTATCTAAAAGCTGCAATATTTGGTCTGACCAATCTAATGTTGGTGTTTTCAAGGTTCTTACATTTCTTTCTCATTTGTTTTATTAAATTCAAACATCTCATGTCTCCATTCCTGTAACTGGAGTTGCATAATGCTGCTAGACAAAATTATGGAATCTTTTGGTAAAAAGGCCACATTAAGTAAATGTATATGTTAATGATTTAAGAGGACATATATCCCATCATATTTTTAATTTGCATTTGAGTTCTTTTTCTGCATGAACTCTCTGACTGTCTGTGTGCTCTCCTCTGTAGACATTGTGTAAAAATGTCTGTGTAAACATTTTTCCATCTTTTGCTGACCTGTCTTTTCACTTTTGAAGTTGTTGTGTGTTCTTGATTACCAATCCTTTGATAGATACATTTCAGAAACATATTCTTATTCTATGTCTTGCTTTATAATTTCAGAGGGTGTTGGGGGTCAGCTCTGGCGGGGGGTAGGGTTCTTCTTTCTTGTCAGTTCTTTTTGAGGCAGCGGAGGGGGAAGAGTGTAGGCAGAGAGTAAGACTTTGTTTTACAAGATTAGGGGGTAAGACTTTGTCTTATGAGAAATTTAGGGTTGCTGTATTATAAAAAGTTTACTTATCTAAGTCTAAGTTACCATGCTGTTGTAGCTGACCTGCTTTCTGTGTTCCTCTGAGGCCAGAGACTGCAGTTTCAGGCACTTAGCACCTCATCCTAAAACAGCAGGAGATTAAGTAAAGGATTAATGTGCTAAAGCCTTTTCTCTATTATCCAGATGCCTCTTGCTTGTCGGGCTAGCGGGAAGTTTGGAGCAATAAACTTCTCTTGAACCAGGAGAAGAGAATAACGTTATCAGAAGGAAAAACTTTTACATAATCAAATATGCATAATTTCACATAAATTCACATACAGATTCATACATGTTCATTTATTCATTTATTCATTTCCATTCAAACCCAGTTGGTCCCAACTTGCATGCATTCTCACAGTTACATACTTACACACACACACATGCATACATTCTCACAATTACATACTTACACACATATCCATGGAGCAAAAGACCAAGCACTGGTGCAGAAAGAACTCAGTCATTTCGGATGGAAAATGAGCTCCAATCTTTATTACATAGAGAAAGAAAAGGCTATCCTTTTAATGCTAAATGAATTAAGCCCATGTTTGTAAGAAAAAAGCTTTGTTTCTTTTAATAAGACTAAGCCTACCTTGTCCTTACCATGGGACCTTTTCTGTACCATGTTAAGGAGAGCCCTGCCTGCTCCTTTGCTCTCTACAGCATCTTCTTTTTTCCTCTTTCCATCTTTATTCTGCACATTTCTCTGTTAGTATTTTATGTTACCTATAGTTTCTAACTTATTCCACTCTGCATTCTCCTTCTAATCTAAAAAGTGTTGTCTAAAAACTTCTCCTCAGCTCAGTTCTTCTCACCTCTGTTCCTCTCACCTCAGACCTTTAGTTTTGACTCTTCTCTTTGTCCTCAGCCCTTAAACATCTTTCCGAATACATGATCACATGTTAAAAAGTTCATCAAATGTTCACACAGAAAATCAAATCATAAATTGAAATAGAAATTTACAACAGAGAATGTTTACATGCATGTCCATTAGGAGTATCTAGCTAAATATCCATCACCTGTCACAATTCCACAGGTTCACCAAAGGTTTTAAAACTATAACTTAAGTTATTAGTGAAGTTTTGTATAGATAAACCCAGTCAATACTGTATCTTCTGTCCTAGCACCTATAATAAATCATTAATCCCCTTTTATGACCTTTGGTTAATTAATTTACAAACTCTTGGAATGTGCTGTGAGTAGGAGAAAGTCTGGTTACTATCTAAGAGCAATTAACTGGTGACATGTGGGAGACCAGTAGAGTTCTCATTACAGTTTTGACTATCAGAAAAGGACCTAATAGCAATCCCATTATAAAAGAGCTTAATAATCACTGATATATTTTAGGAATTCTTATAGGATCATCATAAAGTCTTAAGTCATCTATTTATCTATATAGCATCACTATAAGACAGTACATCTTCGTGGATCTGCAGAGATCTGCTCCACAGGGGTGTGCTATTACTTAGTGATTATTATATATGCATAATAATAACAGGAGAAGCATATTAATAGCAGGAATCTTTCCTAAAATGAATCTCTTTCAGCCTTGCTTAATAAGGGTGCACCTGTTGCAGATTATATAATAATCCAAAGCAGGCCATTTCAGGATGATCACCTGCTGGTTATTAGCTTGTCCCATTATGGCTCCTGACAGGAGGGGAGGTCAAAGAAAAGCCATTAAATTTGAAGTCTAGTTAATTAGATATTTTTGTTATGTTTTGTTTTGTTTTTTCCCTGTGTGTTTGTTGCTTTGTATGACCTAAGAAATCTCTCATTCTCAGTCACAGAGGCTTTCTGTTTGGGCTTTGGCTTTTGTGTTTTAATATGGTAAATGAAATCCAATTAATTTTTGTCTAGGTTGACAGAAATTGTAAGAGATTATGTGGATTTTTAGCTATTCTGTGATTATTTCTGAGTTTCTTTGTTTTCATAATCATTTGCTGTGCCATTGAACATTACTCCTCTGTGGTTCCTCTATGAAGTCCCCTGGCTCTGTAAGATTGATCTTGCATCCTGCTTCTGTTCTGCATTTCTTTGATCTCCTTACATGTTGTGTGCCAGTACCACAGTGTTCTCAGCATTTCGTGTTCATGTGTAATGTAGCTAATTTATTTTCTGACATTTTGGAGTTTTCAGAAACACAGCCTTTGGATATCCATATACATTTTTAAAGGTCTTATCAGTCATTTCAGAAAACTTATTGGAATTACCACTATAGATCAGTATGGCAATACCTGAAATAGAGCTTTAATTCATAGAAATCCAGTTCTTCTTTATTTGTGTCCTCCTCTAAACAATGTTTTATGTTTTTCATTATGTCATATAGATCTTTTGATAAATTTATTCTCAAATATTCCCTTTTGCCCTTTATGATGATAAACATAATTTTAATTTCATTTTCAGATATTTTCTACTGGTATATAAAATAGTTTTTAAAATATACTTTCCTTGTGTCTTACAACCTTGCCAAGTTAACTGTTTTTTTGGGGGGGGCGAGGAGAAGGATTTGCTTCACCTTACTGTTCATAGTCCATCATAGAAGAAATCTGGAAACAAGAACACAGAGCCCTCAGAATAGTTCTAGCCCACTGGCTTGCTTTACTTTCTTATACAGCACTGAGCCACCTTTTCAGGTGTAGCACCACCCATTTCCACATAACTCATTAGTCAAGAAAATGCTTCACAAACATGTCCATAAGCTAATCCAATGGAGGCAAGTCCCCAGTTGATGTTCCCTCTAGTTTGTGTCAAGTGGAGAAAAGTTAACCGATGGTTTAAAGTCAACTTTCGATTTGCTGACTAGTGAAATGGTATGTGATGGTCATATGTTCTTATATCTTCCTTTCATTTTATTTTGCACTATTTTTGGTTATACTAGCTGTCTTTGAGATTCTTTTTTCTTTTTACTTTTAGTTCTCAGTAAGGTCATTACTGTACAGTTCTACTATAAATATTCTTTGGTGTCTGTCTTAGGGTTTTACTGCTGTAAACAGACACTATGACCAAGGCAAGTCATATAAAGGACAATATTTAATTGTGTCTAGCTTACAGGTTCAGAGGTTAAGTCCATTATCATCAAGGCAGGAACATGACAGCATCCAGGCAGGCATGGTACAGGAGAAGCTGAGAGTTCTACATCTTCATCTGAAGGCTGCTAGCAGAATACTCACTTCCAGGCAACTAGGATGAGGGTCTTAAAGCCCATACCCACAGTAACACACCTACTCCAACAAGGCTACACCTTCTAATAGTGCCATTCCCTAGCCCAAGCATATATAAGCCATCACATTCTACTCCCTGGCCTCCACAGGTTTTTTTTCAAACATATGAGTCTATGAGGTCCATATCTAAACACAGCATAATGCAAAATACATTTAGTCTATCTTCTAGAGTCCCCATAGCCTGCAACAGTCTCAACAGTGGTAAAAGTCCAAAGTTCAAGGTCTCTTTTGAGATGCATCCAGTCACTTAACTGTAATCACCAAAGCAAGACAGGGAACCAGCTGGGCAAACTCCAAACTCTACATCTCCATGTCTGATGTCAAAGCGGTCTTCAGAATCTCCAACTCCTTTTCATCTTTGTTGACTGCAACAAACTTCTTTCCCCTGGGCTGTTTCCACTCCCTCTTAGCAGCTTTTCTCAGCATATAGCCCACGACTCTGACATCTCAAACATCTTGAGGTCTCCAAGGCAACTTCCATGTTACAGCTTCTTGTTTCGATATCTGGAATCCATACATGGTCTTCTGGGTTTCTCCAGCTCTGCTCTCTGTAGCACTCTAAGCTCAGGTTGGTCCACTCCACTGTTGCTGCTGGTTTTGGTGATCATCCCATGGTACTGGCATCTCCAATACACTGGGGTCTTCCATTGCAACTAGGCTTTACCAATAACCTCTCATAGGCTCTCTTCATAGTGCCCAAATTCAAATCCATTGTATGACTCCTTCAGGCCTAGGCAGTCAATTGCATCTTTACCAATGGCCTTCCATGGCTTCTCACACTGCCAAGCATCAGCTGCTCTTCATGACCCCTCATGCTTTCAAAACCAGTACCACTTGAGTGACTCTTACACATTGCCAAGTACAGCTGCAGCATAAGGCACAACCTTGGATATCTCTGGAACACAGCTTCTTTGTGCTTTCAAAAACTACTTCTCAGAAGATTTCACCTCAGGAATACTGGTCTCTTCTTAATCACCACTAATTTCTTAGTTCCAGCTAACCAGTATCAATTGTCTCAGTAGTCCCTTCTATTCTGGACTCTAAAGCCAGAGCCAGTGGCCAAAGCTGATGAGTTCTGCTGCTCCCTGGAGCTGGAACATGGCCTCTCTTGTTCTATTACATTATCACTAGATTCCTCTTTTCTAACTCCTTCACTGCCTAAGTTTGGCTGCCCTGGATCTTGTTCCATAGATTGACTTTGAACTCAGAGAGTTGCATGCCTGTCTCCTGGGGTTAAATGTATGTATCACCATGTCTGGATTTGAGCTTTCCTTCACCTATAACTTGCTCTGTCTCAGGCTGGCTTTGAACTCAGAGATCTGCTTGACTTTATTTCCGGGATTCAAGGTGTATATCACCATGCCTGGATCTAAACTTAGCTGGGTAGGATCTTGCCCAAAGTACTCCCTTAATTTGTTTTCTCCTTGAACACAGGATTCACTTCCTAGCACCCCTTTAATTACTTGAACCATATATTTTATATTTTTCCTTTCTCAGCTTGCAACACTTGTTTAAAATGCTCTTCATGAGACTTAACCCAAGAACAAAATCTATGAAGGGTGTTTCAGACACTTCCCTGTCAATGCAATTAATCTGAGTCTCATCTTAGCCTAGGTAGACTCTTCAGACAAGGGAAAAAGAGCAGCCACATTCTTCACAAAAATACCACAAAATCAGTCTCTGGGCCACATGATGTAGTTCTTTTCCACTGAAACCTCTTGGCGCAGGTCAGCACAGTTCAAATCACTCACAGCAACAAAGCCTTCCATAGTCCTCCTAGGATGGGTCATTGAGCCCCACTTAAAGCATTCCACTGCTTTCCAAATCCAAAGTCCCCAAATCCACATTCTTCCAAACAAAAACATGGTTAGGCCTATCACAGCAATACTCCAGTCCCTGGTATTAAGTTCTGTCTAAGTGTCTTACCATGATCAAGGCAAGTCTTATGAAGGACAACAATTAATTGGGGCTGGCTTACAGGTTCAGAGGTTCAGTCCATTATCATCAAGGCAGGAGCATAGCAGCATTCAGGGAGGCATGGTGCAGGAGGAGCTGAGGGTTCTACATCTTTATCTGAAGGCTGCTAGCAGAATTGCCAAGTTAACTGTTTAATTCTCATCATTGTGTAGATTCCTGAGGGTGTTCCATCCATCAGTCATGTTTTTAAATAATGATAGTTTTATTATTCTCTTTTTTTCTCCTTTTCCTTCCCTGTTTCTTCCTTATAAAACGGAGAACATTTCCAGTACATTTATGGATAGAGGTGATAAAAAGAGGATTTCTTGCAGATTTCTTGAATGTGGTTTGGGGAAAGGTGATACATTTCTATAAAAGTGCTGTGTTAGTTAAGCAGCCTGGTGGACACCCTGCATCAGGCTGAGAAGGCTAATGGTAGATAGTTCATGTGCCTTTGCATATGAAACCATCATAGTTAATTCAAGTTAGTCAACATCTATCCCTCCAATCATCTCTATTTTTGCTCATTTAAAACAATTTCTTCTGCTACTTGGTCCCTAGACAGTTAATGTTGCCTTCTTCAAAATAGATAGATGTATGTTTGCCTAGAACTTACATAAATGGAATCATATGCTATATAACAGTTTCTGGTTATGTTGTTTATTTTATTTTAGCTACTTGATGTGGCATGTGTCAATAGTTTCTTTTTATTGTTGGGTTAATATTCCATCTAATGGCTATACCTTAATTAATCCATGCCCAGGGAACTTTGGGGCATTTGGATTATTCCAAATTTTAGCTGCTGCTTTAAATATTAATGTATAATCTGTATATCTATGCTTTACTTCTCTCAGGCCAATTACTAGGGAGTGCAGTGCTTGTCTCATACCAAAGGTATATGCTTATCTGTTCAACTTTAGAAACTTCCAAAGTACTGGCTAAAAATCTTACCAGTTTAGGTTTTTAACCTCAGTGTGTAAGAGATTCAGTTTCTGTACCAGCAAGATGGTTCAGTGGCTAAGGATACTTGCTACCAAATGACTTTGATTCCCCAGGACCTACATAATAATGGAAAGACAAAACCTACCCCTGGGAATTGCCCTCTGACTTCTACATATATACCGTGCATTTGTGTCTACACACCTACACATGTTTTCACCTGCACACACAGACAAAAATCTAATAGATTTCGTAAGGAACTAATTTCAATTTTGTTGAGTCCTAACTTCTCGTGTCTCACTGTTCTAGCAGTAAGAACTATCATTCCATTACTAAGAGAAATTATGAGAATAAGCATCTTATCTTGTTCCTAATGTCAGAAGAGGAAAAATAATTCATATTTCTCATCATTAAGTATTTTATACTGTCTTGGTCTGTTTCCTGTTACTATAACAAAATACCTGTGATTGAATTAATATGTAACAAGAAAAAGTTGATTTGAGTTTGTAGTAGTGGAGCCTAGGGAGTCTCATGATCAAATTACTAGTGTACTTATTTAATCCCTGGTAAAAGGGCCTCATGGTGGGAAGCAGAAGGAATTGTGTGGGAAGTAATTTTGAGGAAGTTGAGCTCACCTTTATAATAACCTTCTTTAGCAGCTCCATAAAAGTTGAGAAGAAATTAATCTGTTTATGGGCAGATATCTGCCATTAATTATTTAGCATTGCCAGAATAAGGAATTTTCAACTTGAGTTTTACTGTTAGTGAACTACCATATTCATATCATAGAACATTTTGGCAGTTTTTTATTTGTCTTAAATAACTTAATATATTTCACAGAGTTACCCCTTGAAATTGTCTGTTTTTATTGATCTGATTGTCTTTGGCTTTTTTCTAAAATCACTATTTCATTAGTACCAGTGATACACTGGTATTTATTTCCTGTCAAGTCACTTTATGATTGACATTGTATTTAGAGTTATAGAAGTTCTGAGTAATTCTCCACCAAAAAGATTTCTTCTATACAGAGAGAGAGTGAGGGACTTAGGACTCTGTGTGGGCAATGGTGGCTCATGTTAATGTTGCCTTTTAATTTCTGTAAATTTATCTCAAAGGTGTACTTATTTTAGTTTATTTGACTAAGAATCTTTTGGGTTTCTGTTTTAACTTGAGAGGCTATGGTATCTAAACTTTTGCTTTGTAGAGAAAATTCTAGCTCAGCTCACTAGGCATTCATTCCAAACTCTAGCTTATATTGTAAGTAAGGACATGACTGCATTTAAGACTGGCCTGTTTCAGGAAGCATTTTATATTTAAGCCAGTTAGGCAATTGGAGAATTAACTTTTAATAATTAAAATATTTTAATTATGCTTAATAATTGTACATAATTATGAGGTACAGCATATTTCTGCACATGCACATAGGAAGTCCTAGTCAGAGAAATCAGGTAAGAAAAGCTTAGTAGGAGGGACTGAGTAGCCTTTCCTATATATCTCCAGAAAATAAAGTCAATAGTTCTGCATTATAAAGTACATAGTCTGCATTTACTATTTATTAACCCTGAGTCAATTTTGAAAGAAAAATTAGTACATTTCCTTTTCTCATTAATTTCTGTCCTTGTTACATTCTGTTGTACATCTCTAAAGTTTTTACTGCCAAGATACTTACCTCCTCTGATTAAAATTTTTCTCTGTGTGTACCTTTACATTGATTTCTCCACATTTGACACTGGTGGCTACAATTTATTTATTTTTTAAATGCTTCAGCTGAGCTCTAAATGTACAGAGAGCACTACTGTTCTCATAATCTTATCCTAAAGAGTGCCTCCTTTCTTTTCTGACCAATCGTGTATGATGAAAACTGCTTGGTTAATTCCAGTAAGGAAGCTGTTCTTTGTTTTAATAGTTGTCTCCTTTGACAAATTTGACTGCGTGTTTAATTGTAGCAGAGCGTAGGTGGGGGCACATGTGAGAGGCATGGTATATGTGGAAGTCAAGAGGACAACTTTTGGGAGTTGGTTCTTTCCATCATGTGGGCGCAGAGGCCTTTGAAGTTCAGGGTCATCAGGCTGTTGGCAGCAAGTATCATTGCCCTCTGGTCTAATGTAACCAGGCCTGAAGGCCATTCTTCGCTATTTCCTCTCCATTTACCTGTCACTTCCCTCTTCCTTGTATTCCTACTTCTCAGGAAGTATTTTGTATTTTGTATTTGTCCTGTCTCTCTCTGTTCCCTGTTCACCATGACATGATAATTAATGAGAAACTAAATATTGGTTTATTTTATACATGGGTTACGAAATCATTTTAAATGATTTTGCAGTTAAAGCACATTATTACATTCGTATTAGAATCAAATAATATCTTGATGTGTTACTAAAACCTAGCATATTGATATCTGAGCAATAAACTAGATGTTTTTAATCTTAGTAAGATTACTAATTTAAAACACAAATTATAGTTCAAGACTTCAGAGCAAACACCAGAAATCTCACCATACATATTGATAAAGTACAACAACATCAATGTATTGCTATGTAAATGGTCACAACTCATAGTAGATGAATCTTTGTACAAAGAATTATCCAAAATTATAATTCAAATCTTGTAGGTTTGCAGTGGAAGAAAACACTTCATTTAATAGATTCTCATATGTGACAAAGCAAATGCAGTTCAGAAGCACGGAGCAGTTACTAGTAAGACCCCATAATGATGTATAAATGTATGAGTAATCTCCATCAGAACATGAAATAATCTTAAAACCACACGAGCTTTTACCTCTGAAACATGAAAATTTAAGATTAGGCTCACATGAATGTTTAAATTCTTAGTTGTACCACTGTAGTAAGAAACAGCAGCACTTTATCAGTGACCAGTTCTTAGGACCACCAAAGGCCATTTCTGTGGCAAATCCCATATATGTACAAAAGAGAGACATTTCCTTATAAGAGTTTTAAAACTATATTCTTCATAAAAATACTTGCTCTTAGAGCAGGTCAGAGTTGCTTGCATCGCTGAGGACATAAAGTTCCCTCCTTTGTGTGTTTTGTTATCTTTTGGCCCAAAGGATACTGTATGGGACAGGTATGGGGGCTTTTCAAAGTCACTAGCAGGAGGCAGGCAGGAGCACTTGTGTATTAGGACTTACTCTGTGAAGGCAGATTGATGAGTTACTAGGTGGCTCTCTGTGTATCCTTGTGGTGCTGAGTATGAACACCTCCTACACTGGGACTGGAGTATGTCTTTATTGGATTCAAAAGTTCCTTGAAAATAAGGACTGTACCCTTCTCCCTTCTAAAACCCTGTATTTTTTTATTAAAATCTTATTAATAGTCAATATGTAAATTTAACAGGGATCTTTGTGTGTGTGTGTGTGTGTGTGTGTGTGTGTGTGTAGGAATAATGTAAGTATGAATTCAAATTATTTTCTTTATCTTTAAGAAAGCAGCTTTTTCAGGCATGTTCATGGGATATTTTAAGAATTGGACCTGAAAACTAGAAATCTCTATTTAGGGCATTATTGTATAACATAGATGAGGACACTGAAATGGAAATATAAGTTGGCTAATTTGTTTTTATATCAGTAATAGAGTTGAGTAAACACTCAGTTTAAAAAATTTGAATTTTGATTCAATTTGATATTTTATTTATAGTATATAGACTAGTATCATGGAGATTAATATGCTATCATTAATGTTATTTCCTATATACAGTGAGAGAATCAAAGAAGCTACTGACTCTAACTTTGAAAAATATAGTAAAAATTAGTAAAAAAGAAGGAAAAGAGTTACTTTTGTATTTTGATGCATCACTAGAAATCACCAGTGTGACTAAAAAACTTTTTGGTGGAAATAAGTATAAGGTAAGCTTTTAAAACCTTGTTCAGCAAGTAGTAGTATCATGGTTTTGCAAACTCAATTTGGGACTATAAGATTAATTGCTTTTCCCATTATCAAATTCTTAAAATGGCATAGATTTTAGCTCTTTAAAATTACAATGTGAAGGGAGCTGACAAGATGGCCCAGTGGGTACAGGCACTTTACCACCAAGTCTGAAGGCCAGAGTTTGACCCCCAGGATCCACCTTTGTTGAAAGGAGAGAACTGATCTTACAAGTTGTCCTCCAACCACTACGTGTGCACTATGGCACATGTGCATGAACACACAGTGAAGTTGTACTGTGGAGTACTTATTAGCTCAGTAAGTCCTATTGCTTGAGATGTCTTTATAAAATAAAATCTCAGGCAGCAGAATTATCTTGACAGTAGCTGCTTAGATCATTTGATGAGTTACTGTCATGTATTCAAATACTGAAATAAAACATTTTCAAAATGCTAAACATTTTGAGAATTATAGAAATGATCGAAGTAAACAGTTGTCATATGGAAAGATTACAAAAACTAGATAATATTCATTAAGGGCTATATCGCAAAGCATAATTGTGGAGATGAGACTTAAAAACTCCTATGGAGAAAGGGTATCATGAAAGTGTACAAACCAAGTACTGTTTAACTAAGAATATAAAGTGACATTTATGGGACATTGAGGCAATACTCTTCTTAACAAATTTGGATAATGTAAAAAAATTATGTCAGACAAGGCTTGGTTGTATGCACTTTTAGTACCAGAATTCAGAAGGCAGAGGCAAATGGATCTCTGAGTTTAAGGCTGGCCCGACTACATAACAAGATCCTGTCTCAAAAAAATTACTCAAAGATTTAATATATTAATAAGGAGCTCTTATATAGAAATCAAAGTGGAAAACTTGAGAATGGATAGTACTAAGTAATTAAAGTGTTCTTAATTTAGACCATTTATATATGTATATCATATTATGTATGACTTGGGGATAGTTGGCAATTGTGGAAGAATAGGTAGAAAATAAATGTACTAAGTAGAAAGAAAATGGCATCACTTTGAATTACTTGAATTTTAGGAATTTACCAGAAAACAAGGTATTTCAGTTGCCAAAACATCTATTCATATACTTTTTGATGCAAGTGGATCACAGGTATGTCTCTGACTTATTTGATTTTTATTCAACGCTAATTAACTGTGGTGGAAAAGCCAATTTTAGAGGGTAACTATGTGAAAACAAATGGTCTCAATATAAATGATTCTGCAATAAATATTTTAGTTAATGATAATTTCTTTATAGAAGTAAAAGATTGTTGAAAACTACAATGCGAGTAATTTTAAAAATAAGAACTGTGACTGTCAGAATTTGCTTGCAAACATGGCTGTTTTATCAGATTATTTGGTGAAACTTAGAAAATGCCTAATAAGGAAACATAGTGTGACTATAAGAGGAACAGAAGTCTTACAAAAAAAGTAGTGATTTTTTTTGAGAAATCTATTTGATTTGTAGTTTTTCAAAGTAGAATTCTCTCCATTATAAATCTTAACAGATTCTAGTACCAGAAAGTCAACCATCTCCAGTCAAAGAAAACCTCATTCATCTAAAAGAGAAATCTAACCTCCAAAAGAAACTTGTAAACCCTCTAGAACTAGATGATGGCAGCAGCCAGGATGGCAGGAAACCCAGCCAGGATGAGGTAAATATGGTGTAGCAGTTCACTCTATTAAACAGCCACATCTGTCACTGCTGAGGGAAACACAGTTAAAGCATCTAGAGTGCATATAGTATTGCCTTGACTAATTTAACATTTTGATTTTTCCATCTTTTACATATGCAAAAAGAAGCAAGGATTTTAGTAAGTCATGTTTATTACGCTGTGTATTTGTAAATCCTAAATTGGAGGTACATAGAATAACTACTTTTCCCATTCATGCTTTTTCTATCATTGTTTTGGTTCTAACATAAAGTGCAAGCTTAAAAATGTCATCAATTTTTAAGTTCTTTTCTTCATACACTGAGGCACCTTATTTATGTGGTACTCTCTGAAACTCCTGTCCCCCCTCTACTCCCTTGTTCTACTTACCAATTTCTGTTACTTTTAGGAATCACTCCAAAGTGGTGTGGGGTAATTCAAACCCTTTAGACGAATCATTGGCACTGAATTCCTAAAATTAGTTTATGAAGGAAAATATTAAAGGGTATTTAACATGTTGAAAGCATTCAAAATAGTTTTAAATACTTGTATATGTAAACATCCTCTTCATGAAATACTGAAAACCCCAAGTCATTGGTTAGTTAAATATTTATAAAATATTTTCAGCTAGTATATAAAGGTAGTATATTGTATATTCCTATAGTGATCTACAAATATTTTAAAACAGTATCTTAGTCCATTTGTTCATTACCAGCCATGAAGATGACACCATTTAAGTTAGCCTAAAACACAGAAATATGTGGGATATTGTATTTACTTAAAAATACTTAACCTTATGCATGTAGTCAAGGCAAACATTGTGAATAACATTGTAGGTTATATAATGTTTAAATAGAATGTACTTATTGTGACTGTTTCTCATGGTGCAAGATCACTACACCTAGCAAAAAGAAAATGTCTGAAGCATCAATGATTGTTCCTGATACAGACAGATACACTGTGCGAAGCCCAATACTCTTAATCAACACATGTAAGTGTTATATTTTCTTTCAAGATTTCAGCAAGTATTTTAAGAGAGGAATTTTTAATTCAGGGGAATTCTAGATACAAAATTGATAAAATTATGAATCACAGTATCTTCTAACTAGAAAATATATTGATGTAAACATTTTTAAAATTAATATTCTGTTAGTAATTTATCATGAATTAAGCAGGAGGCATCATAACATAGTGATTAGCAATAGTGTTGGAGTTTTCAAGTTTCTTGGATTTAGTTCTTGACGGCCAGATTTGTACTTGAAACACAGTATTCCCTGGGAAAATTCAGAATCAATTTATTTTCCAACACATGGAACCAAAATACCTTATCAGTTGTTTAAAGGAGTACATAAAAATCATTCATTAAAGAAATAATGATATGAAATTGTGCCATAGTGCCTGTTACATTCTAGTACTAGTTGCTGTGATGGCATCTTAATAATGACTTCCAGTCTAAAAATCCTACTTGCCCACTGGGTGACAGCCTTGTGCATGGCAGACTTCTCAAATTAGTAGTTTCCAATATGAAAAATTCTCTGAATTCTTCCCAATGAATTTTTTCTCCTCTTGTAAAATGGCATAGTGTCCCCTTACTCATCTAAGCCAGAAACCTAGGAACTGTCCTGGGAGCCTCCGTGTCTCACCTTTCTCACCTGAAAGTACCTCTATAACAACAGGGAAAACAGCTGCTGTCTTTGCTCTTTTAGCAACACCCCGAAGACGTAGGGAACCACTGCAAACAATAAATTCTACCGAGAAAGCTGTTTCTAAAACATCAGAAAGTGGAATGGATTATACCGTGTCACTCAAATCTAGACTATCTGATGGAAGAAATGGATGGAATAATAGAGCCAACGTAAGGATACTTTGTGTTAAAATAAAATTTAACAAGTTATTTTTGAAATCCATACTGAGCTGCCTTCTTTTCCAAACACAATCTCTACTTATTTAGAAAACGATGTTTTTTTCTAAATACCAGTTATCCTTGAAAAGGTCCTTATGGCACATGACCCATCATGCTTACATTAAAACTCTAAAGTATTTACTTCACTCTTCCTGAAACTTACACATTGCTAGGAGAAAGGGCTTTCTGTCACTCCCTGATTCTACAAACCTGTATCTGCTGTGGGGAGGCAGAAAAGAAAGGTGAGCTCACAGTAGGATGTGTCCTAAAGTATCTCAAGGGTCAGCATGAGTTTGACAGACTCCTAAGACTGCTGTACTCATAGCACAAGCATCTTCAGATACACACATAGAAGGTAGTGAGAACCCACTGAGGAGGAAGAAGCCTACCCCCAAAGATGAAAGCTAACTTAAATTAGTGTATCCAGAAAGATACGTGTCATAAGAGTTGAATATATTGCAAAGCATAGTCAGAGTAATGGTTTACATTGTCTAGCTTGTTTAATAAAGTTACTATTTTTCTTATTTTGTGGCATAGTCCTGAGGATTGTACAATGACTAGTAGCACAGAGAGGACAGCTAAGGTAAAATATCTAGAGTATGCAATATAGTTTGCTGATAGTGGTGGTAGGATGAATCTGTGGCTAATTATTTAATATTTCCTAAATTTCAGCTCTTAACATTCTCAAAAGAGAATAGAGTATGAAATGTATAGCAATGGGAGATATGTTTCTGGAGATTCTAGAAATCATCATAACTTTAAGTGTATTGGCTCTTAGATAAGGATAGAAATTTGTAGAATCATCTGCCTCCTTGTCTGCAGTGAAAGTTATTTTCTTGTGTTTCTTGTTTTAGATTTATTTATTTTATGTATATGGTACTCTATCTGCATGCCAGAAGAGGGCATCAGATCACATTGTAGATGATTGTGAGCCCCCATGTGGTTGCTAGAAATTGAACTCGAAACCTCTGGAAGAGTAGCCAGTGATCTTAACTGCTGAGCCATCTCTCCACTCCTATTTTCTTGTGTTTAAGATAGGCAATAGTGTTAAGAATATGTGCTTAACATTCATAAAATATGTATACCATGTAATTTTCATGCTAAGGCAAACTTACTTTTCAAACCTTAATGGTCTTTGAAAACTTGAATTCATAAATTATGTTAATTTACCTTAATTTATGTTTACATATATATTTCCTCTGTTAATAGCATAGCAAAACTACTGCAGTAATGCAAAACAAAGACTACGAGGACAATGAATCCCCAGACCAAAATTTCAGTAAGTTCTTTTGGGGATTAATTTTAGTCAGTGTGAGTACACCTGCAAAAATGTGTGTGTGTGTGTGTGTGCGCACGCGCATATCTGTAATAACTGTGCTGGCATTATATAAAGAAATGCTGATGGGATGACTCTCTTTTAGACTATATAAACCTTGATCCTGGGAAGTTTATGTCTAAGAGGGAGGAGGGTGCAAGGCCAATGTTCTCATCCCCACATGTCAGCTTGTATAGGATTAGACGCTCACTTTAGTCTTCCAACTGTGTGAAAAAGTGAAAAGAGAATGCTTTTCTTTTGTTTAGGTGAAATTGAGGACATTTTCTCTGATGCACATGCAGTGGAAAAAGTAGACAAGCCTGTGTGAGTATGACACTGTCCATAAGACCACTTAGCATTAATTCATATTGTTTTGGATGAATAAAATTGTAGTTAACATATTTGAAAGAAAGGTCTTTATATTATCAGAATGCAATGTCAGCACTAACTGCTAGGACAGTAAGTAATATGCTTTCCTTTCTATTCCATGTGAAGCAGCCATGTGTATTTTTTGTTTGTTTGTTTTTGTTTTTATTCTTTAATCTTTTTTACAGTCCAGACTTTATCCCCCTCCTGGTCCACCCTCCATCTGTTTCACATCCCATATCTCCAACCCCCAGCCCCTGTCTCTAAGAGGATGTCCCCACACCCCCACCCCACCAGCTCTCCCCACACTCTAGGACCCCAAGTCTCTAGAGGGTTAGGTGCATCTTCTCTGAGTCCAGACCCAGCAGTCCTCTCCTGCATATGTGTTGGGGGTCTCATATCAGCTGGTGTGTGCCTGGTTGGTGGCTCAGTGTCTGTGAGATCCTGGGGTGGGGTCCAGGTTAGCTGAGACTGCTGTTCTTCATATGGGGCTGCCCTCCTCCTCAGCTTCTTCCAGCTTTTCCCTAATTGAACCACAAGGGTCACTAGCTTCTATGGTGACCACTGGTTGGGTGTAAATATCTGCATCTGACTATTTCAGCTGCTTGTTGGGCCTTTTGGAGGGCATCATGATAGGTCCCTTTTTGTAAGCACTCCATAGCCCCAGTAATAGTGTCAAGCCTTGGGGCCTCCCTCTAAGCTAGATCACAATTTGGGCCTGTCGCTGGACATCCTTTCTTTCAGGCTCTTCTCCATTTTTGTTCCTGCAGTTCTTTCAGACAGGAACAATTCTGGATCAGAGTTTTTGACTGTGGAATGGCAACCCCATCTCTCCTCTTGATGTCCTGTCTTTCTTCTGGAGGTAGACTCTACAAGTTCCCTCTCCCCACTGTAGGGCATTTTATCTAAGGTCCTCTCTTTGAGTCCTGAGAGTCTCTCACCTCCCAGGTCACGGGTACCTTGTGAGGTTGCCTGTTTCCATTCTTTCTGCTGGCCCTCAGGGCTTCAGTCCTGTTTCCCCCAACCCCCAATACCTGATCATATTCCCCTCCCTGTTGCCTTTCTAACACAGGTCCTTCCCTCCTGCCCACCCACACCTGTGATTACTTTCTTCTCCCTCCCAAGAGGGATTGAGGCATCCTCACTTGGGCCCTTTAGCTTGTTACCCTTCTTGAGTTCTGTGGATTTTATCCTGGGAATTCTATACTTTTTTGACTAATATCCACTTAGTAGTGAGTACATACCATGAATATCCTTTCAGGTCTGAGTTACCTCACCCAAGATGATATTTTCTAGTTCCATGCATTTGCCTGCAAAACTCAGGATGTTCTCATTCTTAATAGCTGAGGAGTATTCCATTGTGTAAATGAACCACATTTTCTGTATCCATTCTTCCATTGAGGGACATCTGGGTTGTTTCCAGCTTCTGTCTATCACAAATAAGGCTCATATGAACATAGTGCAACATGTGCCCCTGTGGTATGGTGGTGCATCTTTT
>NW_022196897.1:164831500-164837536 GCF_008632895.1 Mastomys coucha | reverse complement strand
GGTTCTTGATCCAGTTGGACTTGAGCTTTGTACAAGGTGACAAATATGGGTCTATTTTCATTTTTCTACTACATACAGACTGCTGGTTAAACCAGCACCATTTATTGAATGAAGATGCTTTTTCTTTTCCATTGTATATTTTTGGCTTCTTTGTCAAAGACCAAGTGTCTGTAAGTGTGTGGTTTTTTTTCTGGGTCTTCCATTGTATTTTATTGATCAACATGTCTGTCTCTGTACCAATACCATGCAGTTTTTATCACTATTGCTCTGGAGTATAACTTGAGGTCAGGGACAGTGATTCCCTCAGACTTTTTTTATTGTTAAGAATTGTTTTCGCTATTCTGGATTTTTTTACTTTTCCAGGTGAGTTTGAGAATTGCTCTTTCCATGTCTTTGAAGAATTGTGTTGGGACTTTGATGGTGATTGTGTTGAATCTGTAGATTGCTTTTGGTAGGATGGCCATTTTTACTACATTCATTCTGCCAATCCATGAGCATGGGAGATCTCTCCATTTTCTGAGATCTTTGATATCTTTGTGAGACTTGAAGTTCTTGACATAAGTGGTTTAAAATACTAGAGTATAGAAATTTTTTTTTAAGTTTAGTGTCTCTGTTTTTTAAAAATCTTTATTATTTATTTACATACCAAAAGTTGACCCCCTTTCCAGCCCCACCTCCTCTAGTTCTTCACTCCATCCCTCCCCTCACCTCTGAGAGGGTGCTCCTCCACCTGCTGCTTAACCCCACCAGCATCCCTCTTCCCTGGGGCATCAAATTTCCACAGGGTTAAGTACATCCTCTCCCACTGTGGCCATACAAGGCAGTCCTCTGCTATATATGTGCTTGGGGCCACGAACAGGCCCATGTATGCTCCTTGGTTTTTTGTAAGCCGCCTTACCCGTCCAGTGGAAGTAAGGAGGCAAACACCGAGCCCTTCTCCATGCAGGTTTTATTCAGAATCCTTGTAATCTTGTTTGTTACATCTTACTTATTTCTACTTACATTTTATTAGTTACATCTTGCTTGTTACATCTTACTTATTACTATTTCTACTTACTCCTATTCCTATTCTTAGTTCTATTCCTACATGTTACTTCTATCCTTACATACTTACTCCTATCTATCATACTTACTCTTCTATATCCCATACTTACTCTTCTATCCCATCACCAGCCCTAATTCTACATACTTACTCCTATCTCCACATACTTACTCTCTCTTCAGTCTCTCTACTTCCTCCAGCCCTTGTTGGTTAAATACTTTCCCTGGTCCCAATCAGCATCAGAAAAGCATAATAGGCTGTAGGAATTCATGCCAGCTTGCATCACAAGCTAGAAACACTCAGCTTCTCCAACTAAGGGCTTGATTATCAATGCTCTCTGCTCTGACCGGAGACCAGGTGTTCAATATATATGTATATAGGGTGGCAGCTGCGGCTCCCCACAGTTTTTGGCTTGGTTTCTGGGTGCTCTGAGATTTAGTTGACACTATTGTTCTTCCTGTGGGGTTGCAATCTGCTTTAGCTCCTTCAGTCCTTCCTCTAACTCTTCCATGTTGGTCCCCAACCTCAATCCAATGGTTGGCTGTAAGTATCTGCATTTGTCTCAGTCAGCTGCTTGGTAGACCCTCTCTCAGAAGACAGCCATACCAGGTTCCTGTCTGCACACACAGTATGGCATCAGTAATAGTGTAAGGATTTGTTGTGCATGCATGGGGTGGGTCCCAAGTAGGGCTGATCACTGGGTGGTCTTTCTTTCAGTCTCTGCTCAGCTTTTGACCCTGAATTTCCTTTAGACAGGAACAATTCTGGGCTAAAAATTTTGAAGTTGGGTGGATAGCCCCCTGCCTCAACTAGGGGCCATATCTCTCTACTGGAAGTCATCTCTTCAGGTTCTATCTCCCCTCTGTTGGGTATTTTGGCTAATGTCATCCTCATTGATTCCTGGTAACCTCTCCCATCTCAGGTATCTGGGACTTTTTAGAGGTTCTCCCTGCCCCCTAACCCCAACCGCTGCATATTTTTCATTCTCCCGGCCCTCTAGGTATTTCTCCTATCTCATCCCATGCCTAATCATGCCCTCCCTCCCTTTTCTCCTCTCCCCTCCCTTCTCCCACCCAGGTACCTGACTCCCTCTGCCTTTTATGATTATTTTGTTGTCCGTCTAAGTGGGTTTGAAGCAGCTACACTTTGACCTTCTCATTAAGCTTCTATGAGTTGCATCATGGGTATTCTGAACTTTTTGGCTAAAGCCACTTATCAGTGAGTGCATACTATATGTGTCCTTTTGAGTCTGAGTTACCTCACTCAGGATGCTATTTTCTCGTTCCATCCATTTACCTTCAAAATTCATGATGTTCTCGTTTTTAATAGTTGAATAGCATTCCATTGTGTAAATGAACCACATTTTCTGTATCCATTCTTGGGTTGAGGGACATCTGGGTTGTTTCCAGCTTCTGATTATTACAAATAAAGCTGCTGTTGTGAACATAGTGGAGTGCATGTCCTTGTAATATGATGGAACATCTTTTGGGTATATTCCCAGGAGTGATATAGCTGGGTCTTCAGGTACATCTATTTTCAATTTCCTGAGGAATCATCAGATTGATTTCCCAATTGCTTGTACCAGCTTGCAATCTCACCAGCAGTGGCAGAGTGTTACTTTTTCTCTACATCCTTACCAGCATCTGCTGTCACCTTTTTTTTTTTTTTTTTTTTTTTTTTTTTTTTTTTTTTTTGTCTTAGCTATTTTGATTGGTATAAGGTGGAATCTCAGGGTCATTGTGATTTGCATTTCCTTAATGACCAAAGATGTTGAACATTTCTCTAGGTGCTTCTCAGGCACTCAAGATTCCTCAGTTGAGAATTCTCTGTTTAGCTCTTTATCCCATTTTTAAATTGAGTTATTTGGTATTTCAGAGGTTTGTGGGTTTTTTTTCTGTATATTTTGGATATTAGCCCTCTATCTGATGTATGGATAGTAAAGATCTTTTCCCAATCTGCTGGTTGTCATTTTGTCCTATTGATAGTGTCCTTTGCCTTACAAAGCCTTTTCAGTTTCATGAGGTCCCATTTGTCAATTGTTGATCTCAGAGCCTGAGCCATTGGTGTTCTACTCAGGAACTTTTCCCTGTTCCAATGTGTTGGAGGCTCCTTCCCACTTTCTCTTCCATTATATTCAGTGTATCTGGATTTATGTTGAGGTCCTTGATCCACTTGGACTTGAGCTTTTACAAGGAGATAAAGATGGATCAATTTGTAGTCTTCTACATGCAGACCGCCAGTTAGACTAGCACCATTTGTTGAAGATGCTTTCTTTTTCCACTGTATGGTTTTGGCTAATTCACACTGAGATAGGATATGTGAAAATGTACTTAGGTATATTGCTGTGCAGTATAGTAATGGTATTTTTCTATTATTTTTAATCTGATCATTTATATAATTTTTACATGCTGTATGACAGCTTTTTCACACTTAATTGCTTAGTATTTCTCAGCAAACATTTGAGTATTATGTAAAAGCATAATGTCTTTAAAATCCATGCACTAATGTTTGATAATATATTGAGCAATAAAATGTTTTCTAGATTACCTGGTGTTTTAGACATCTCAAAAAATAAAGCACATTCCAGATGGGCATGTTGGACACCTGTGACAACTATCAAACTCTGCAGTAACCCAGGAACCCACGCTTTCCCAGGAGACGCTGTTATCCAAGGTGAAGACAGTCCTTCTGGTCAGTACAGTAGTGTTTAGGGGAACAACACACTTATCTTAGGTACCTAACAATTTTGTTTACAGAAAAAGATGTTACCAATATATTCATTGTAAAAGACTTTCTCATTCTTCCACTAGATACTGGTGTCAACAAAAAATGCACTAAACAAAAATCAGTATCAGATGATGATTCTGAAGAAACACAAAGGGTAAAAAATAGTAAAGATGTAATCAAGTGTAACAAGTCAGATGAAGCAGAATTTCATGAAAGAAACAGTCAAGAACAAAATCATCCTAAATATTCACAAAAGAAAAATACTGCAGATGCAGAGAATGATTGGCATATTGAATCTGAAACTACTTATAAATCAGTACTCCTAAATAAGACAACTGAAGAATCACTCATCTATAAGAAGACATGTGTATTGTCAAAAGATGTGAATACCACTATCTGTGATAAAAGCATGACGAGTCATACAAAATCAAGAAAAGAGCTGACTTCACGTGAGCTAGAAGAAATACCAGTGGTGAGTGTTGGATGTATTAACTCCTTACACAGAGGCTTAAGTGATTGCTATAGACTTGAAATAGATAAATGCTTTGTTCTTAATGCTTCCTTTCCTCCCTAACACAGACTTGTAGAACAAGATTGTGATAACTAGGCATGTCAGTGTATATGAGCTGTTCTGGTCTTTCACTTCTCTTCTATGAGTGGCTATTATCTGTGCTATAAGTAAGGCCTCCAACTGTCCTAGTTTGCCTTCTATCAAGGTGATGTACACATGACCAAAATGAACTTAGGGAAGAAAGAGTTTGTCACTGATTACAGTGTATTATGAAGGGAAGTCAGGGCTCATTCTCCATGGCTCACTCAGCCTGCTTTCTTAACAGAGACCCAGAACCACCTGCCAGGGTTGACACCACCCATAGTGGACTGGGCCCCTTCATATCAGTCATTAATGAAGAAATCGCCCCTACAGGAAATCTGATGGAGGCAACCCCATCAAGGTTCCTCTTCCCTATTGACTATATCTCTTTTAAGCTGATGAATAACCACCACAAATGGTAAACAAAATAAGTTTGTTGGTGGTGGTAGTGGTGGTGGTGTTGATGGCTTCATTTTTATATAGAAGAAAGGCTAAGACTGTATTACAGAGCTTGCATGTGATAGTCATTCTTTTTTCTTTTTCTTGGAGCACAGAAACCTGACTGAGCATCTGTTAGCATCTGTGTATAGTAGAATGTCCCCAAATTCTGTGCCTTGAATGCTTGGTCCCAGCTAGTGAATCCAATCTTTGAGAGTTGATTAGCTCATTAGGACAGTAACTTCATCAATGGATTAGGCCGTTGATGCATCCATCATTCTGTGTGGACTACTAGAGGGACTTGGTTGGAGGAAGCAGACCACTGGAGGCACTTTTGCAGAGTATGTTTTACTCTAGCTTCTTCCTTCTGTTTATCTTGCTTGCTTTGTAGTTGCTGTGAAGTAAAAGTAAACAGACTCTTCTGCCACACTGTAGCTGCTATGATTTTCAACCTAACTTCATTACTAAAGTGACAAGGCCAAGAAAGACTGTGGAATACAATCTCTGAAACCATGAGGGGAAAAAAATAACTTTTATCCTCTTAAGTTCTCTTAAGTATTTATCATAATATCAAAACCCTAATATAACAACCTTCTGTAAGTTATGTTTCTTTAAATCAATTTATTATTTTCCCTAATAATGCTGTTTTTCCTGTATCATTCTTTCCTGATCGTTCTGGGGTAGATCAGTCTCCTATAATCATCAGTCTGGCGACGTTTGCCAGGCCCACCCTGTTGCTTCTTTCTTGGGTCTCTCTTTAGGGTAAGTCCAGGGAGAAGATATTTAGGGTTGCTGTTTGATAATGACATTCGTACCCATCTTAAGTCTAAGTTACTTGGCTGTGGTAGCTGACCTACCTGCCTGTCTGATTTCCTCTGAGGCCAGAAGCTGCAGTCTCTGGAGTTTAGCACCTCATAGGAAAACAGGGGGATTAAATAATATAATCTTTGTTCTATCTCTGCAGGAACTGTGTGGCTCTAATTCCCAGCCTGCTAGTTGAAGTTGCAGGAAGACAAAGGGACACATTGAAAAGTGATGTTAATCTTTATTTCTAAGCTCTCTCTAGAAAGTTCTCTGTAAAAAGTTTTCTATGAGCCAGGCAGTGGTGGTGCATGCCTTTAATCTCAGCACTTGGGAGGCAGAGGCAGGCAGATTTCTGAATTTGAAGCCAGCCTGGTCTACAGAGTGAGTTTCAGGACAGCCAGGGATACACAGAGAAACCCTATCTCGGAAAACC
>NW_022196897.1:164829751-164831490 GCF_008632895.1 Mastomys coucha | reverse complement strand
AAAATCTCTAAGAAAAATTCTTCTAAAAGGTTCTTTTAAAAGTTCTTCATTTCTGTTTAAAGAGTTCTATCTGCTCTCTTCTCTTAATCTTGCTCTTTCTTCCTGCTTTAATGCAACACTGCCCTTGCTCCAAATTCCTTACTCCCAATGCCTTTTCTCTCAATGTCTGTACTTCTAATTTCTTCTTTTTCAGTTCTATCTCCTGTCTTTGTCCTCAGCACTTACATATCTTTCAGAATACATGATCACATGGTAAAAAAGTTCACAAGTTTACACATAAGTTCAAATAAATCAAAAATTGAATAAAAAATTCACAATAGAAACTGTTTACATGCGTATCCACTAAGAATAATTATCTAGCTAAAACATTCCTTATCTGTCTGTCACTATCTCAACAGGTACACACAAAGTTAAAAATCATAATTACCGTTGAACTTTTGTGTTGATAAACCCAGTCAATATTTATCTTCTGTCCCAGCACCTATAGTAAACCCTCAGTCCCCTTTATGACCTTTGGTTAATTTTTAATTTACAACCTCTTGGAATGTGCTCTAAGTTGTACATGCCTTCTTGCTATCTCAGGACCAATTAACCTGTGACACTTGAAGACTGGCAGTTTTCAATGCAGTTTTGATATCAGAAAGGACTTAATAGCAGTCCTGTTATAAAAGAGCTTAATAATTACTAATATAATTTAGGAATTCATATAGGATCATCAAGAATAAGAAATCATATGTCTATATAGCATCACTACAAGACTTCTTTGTTGTTCTATAGAGATTTGCTCAAAAGAGTGGGCTAATACATAGTGAAAATTATATATGTTTAGTAATAACTGAGAAAGCAGGAATCTTTCCTAAAATGAAATCTTCTCAGCCTTGCCTAGAGAAACAAAGCTGTCATTAATTTTGACAGCCCTTGGCAGAATTTTGATCCTCCATCTCAGGAGGATCATCTGCTCATTTTGTAGCTTCTCCTTGATGGCTCCTAGCAGACATTGTCTTTTGCTTACTAGATCAGCACAGAAGAGCTCTTCTATAGCCCAGTTACTCAAGGGTTTCCTGTTATTCTGGAAGATCTGAAGTTGTCATACATTGTTTTTTAGAGAGGTTCATTTTTGTCACATTTTAGCAAGCCAATAACACATCTGTCAAGAAGGGATAGTAAGTAATAACTTACTTCTATTATTTATAAAAACACAGACATCAAAATTATTAACATACTATATTTGCTAGCTTTTAAAATACATATGCCTGACCCAAGAAAATATAAAATCAAAAGACCTTATATATTTAAGTGTTATTAGAATTTTTAAAACTAATTTACCTAAAATTCTAGTGGTGATAATTCTTTTATATGCTTTTTTTTTCTTTTTTGTTAGATGTTTTCTTTATTTACAATATCTCCTTTCCCAGGTTCTCCTCTAAAAAAATAAAAATAAAAATAAAATAAAATAATAAAACAAAAACTAAAACAAATCCCTGTTCCCTCCCCCCTCCTCCTGCTAGCCACCCCACCCTCTCCTGCTTACTAGCACTGGCATTCCCTTACACTGGGGCATAGAACCTTCACAGGGCCAAGGGCTTCTCCTCCCATTGATGACCAACTTGACCATCCTCTACTATACATATGCTTCTGGAGCCATGAGTCCCATCCTATGTACTCTTTGGCTGGTGGTTTAATCCCTGGGAGCTCTGAGGGTACTAGTTAGTTCATATTGTTGTTCATCCTAAGGGGCT
>NW_022196897.1:164810497-164829251 GCF_008632895.1 Mastomys coucha | reverse complement strand
CCCTTTTAAGAAGGAATGAAGAATCCACACTTTGGTCTTCCTTCTTCTTGAGTTTCTTATGGTTTGTGATTTATACTTTGTGTATTCTGATATTCTGAGATAATATTCACTTATCAGAGAATGCATAACATGTGTGTTCTTTTGTGATTGGGTTACCTCACTGAGGATGATATTCTCCAGGTCCATCGATTTCCCCAAGAATTTCATAAATTCATTGTTTTTAATAGCTGAGTAGTACTCCATCATGTAGATGTACCCCATTTTCTGTATTCATTCCTCTGTTGAGGGACATCTGGGTTGTTTCCAGTTTCTGGCTATTATAAATAAGGCTGCTATGAACATAGTGGAGCATGTGTCCTTATTACATGTTGGAGCATCTTCTGGGTATATGCCCAGGAGTGGTATAGCTGGGTCCTTTGGTAGTACTATGTCCAGTTTCTGGAAGAACTGCTAAACTGATTTCCACAGTGGTTGTACCAGCTTACAGTCCCACCAGCAATGAAAGAGTGTTCCTCTTTCTCCACAACCTTGCCAGCATCTGCTGTCCCCTGAGTTTTTTATTCTAGCCATTCTCACTGGTGTGAGGTGGAATCTCAGGGTTCTTTTGATTTGCATTTCCCTTATGACTAAGGATGTTGAACATTTCTTTAGGTGCTTCTCAGCCATTTGGTATTCATCAGTTAAGAATTCTTTGTTTAGCTCTGTACCCCATTTTTAATAGGGTTATTTGTTTCTCTTGAGTCTAACTTCTTGAGTTCTTTATATAGTTTTGATAATAGCCCTCTATCAGATATAGGATTGGTAAAGATCTTTCCACAATTTGTTGGTTGCCATTTTGTCCTGTTGACAGTGTCTTTTGCCTTACAGAAGCTTTGCAATTTTATGAAGTCTCATTTGTCAATTCTTGATCTTAGAGCATAAGCTATTGGTGTTCTGTTCAGGAAAATTTCCCCTGTGCCTATGTGCTCAAGGCTCTTCCCCACTTTCTTTTCTATTAGTTTCAGTGTATCTGGTTTTATGTGGAGGTCCTTGATCCACTTGGACTTGAGCTTTGTACAAGGAGATAGAAATGGATCCATTTGCATTCTTCTACATGGCTAACTGCCAGTTGAGCCAGCACCATTTGTTGAAAATGCTGTCTTTTTTCCACTGAATGGTTTTGGCTCCTTTGTCAAAGATCAAGTGACCATAGGCGTATGGGTTCATTTCTGGGTCTTCAATTCTACTCCGCTGATCTATCTGCCTGTCACTGTATTAATACCATGCAATTTTCATCACAATTTCTCTGTAGTACAACTTAAGGTCCAGGATGGTGATTCCACCAGAGGTTCCTTTATTGTTGAGAATAGTTTTGGCTATCCTGGGTTTTTTGTTATTCTAGATGAATTTGCAAATTGCTCTTTCTAAGTCTGTGAAGGCTTGAGTTGGAATTTTGATGGGGATTGCATTGAATCTGTAGATTGCCTTCGGTAAGATGGCCATTTTTACTATATTAATCCTGCCAATCCATGAGCATGGGAGATCTTTCCATCTTCTGAGATCTTCAGTTTCCTTCTTCAGAGATTTTAAGTTTTTGTCAAACAGATCTTTTACTTGCTTAGTTAGAGTCACACCAAGGTATTTTATATTCTTTGTGACTATTGTGAAGGGTGTTGTTTCCCTAATTTCTTTCTCAGCCAGTTTATCCTTTGTGTAGAGGAAGGACAATGATTTGCTTGAGTTAATTTAATATCCAGCTACGTTGCTGAAGTTGTTTATCAGGTTTAGGAGCTCTCCGGTAGAATTTTTGGGATCACTTGAGTATACTATCTTATGATCAGCATATAGTGATAGTTTGACTTCTTCCTTTCCAATTCATATCTCTTTGATCTCCTTTTGTCTAATTGCTCTGACTAGGATTCAAGTACAATATTGAATAGGTAGGGAGAGAGTGGGCAGCCTTGTCTAGTCCCTGATTTTAGTGGGACTGCTTCAAGTTTCTCTCCATTTAGTTTGATGTTGGCTACTGGTTTACTGCATATTGCTTTTACTATGTTTAAGTATCTGCCTTGAATTCCTGATCTTTCCAAGACTTTTATCATGAAGGGATGTTCCATTTTGTCAAATGCTTTCTCAGCATCTAATGAGATGATCATATGGGGTTTTTTCCTTTGAGTTTGTTTATATAGTGAATTATATTGATGAATTTGCATATATTGAACCATCCCTGCATCCCTGGGATGAAGCCTACTTGATCATGGTGGATGATTGTTTTGATGTTTTCTTTGATTCGGTTGGCAAGAATTTTATTGAGAATTTTTGCATTGATATTCATAAGGGAAATTGGTCTGAAGTTTTCTTTCTTTGTTAGGTCTTTGTGTGGTTTAGGTATAAGAGTAATTGTGGCTTCATAGAACGAATTGGGTAGAGTACCTTCCATTTCTATTTTGTGGAATAGTTTGAAGAGTATTGATATTAGGTGTTCTTTGAAGGTCTGATAAAACTCTATACTAAACCCATATGGTCCTGGGCTTTTTTTGGTTGGGAGACTATTAATGACTGTTTCTATTTCATTAGCAGATATGGGACTGTTTAGATCGTTGATCTGATCTTGATTTAACTTTGGTACCTGGTATCTGTCTAGAAAATTATCCATTTCATCAGGTTTTCTAGTTTTGTTGAGTATAGGCTTTTGTAGTAGGTTCTCATGATTTTTTGGATTTCCTCAGTGTCTGTTGTTATGTCTCCCTTTTCATTTCTGATCTTGTTAATTAGGATACTGTCTCTGTGCCCTCTAGTTAGTCTGGCTAAGGGTTTATCTATCTTGTTGATTTTCTCAAAGAACCAGCCCCTGGTTTGGTTGATTCTTTGTATTGTTCTTTTTGTTTCTATTTTGTTGATTTCAGCCCTGAGTGTGATTATTTCCTGCCTTTGACTCCTCTTGGGTGAATTTGCTTCTTTTTTTCTAGAGCTTTCAGATGTGTTGTCAAATTGCTGGTGTATGCTCTCTCCAGTTTCTTTTTGTAGGCACTTAAAGATATGAGTTTTCCTCTTTGGACTGCTTTCATTGTGTCCCATCAGTTTGGGTATGTTGTAGCTTCATTTCATTAAACTCTAGAAAGCCTTTAATTTCTTTGACCAAGTTATCATTGAATAGAGTGTTGTTGAGCTTCCACGTGTATGTGGGCATTCTATTGTTTATGTTGTTATTGAGGAGCAGCCTTAGTCCATGGTGATCTGATAGGATGCAAGGAATTATTTCAATCTTCTTGTATTTGTTGAGGTCTGATCTGTGACCAATTATATGGTCAGTTTTGGAGAAGGGACTATAAGGTGCTGAAAAGAAGGTATATCCTTTTGTCTTTTGATAAAAAGTTCTATAGATATCTGTTAAATCCATCTGTTTCATAACTTCTGTTAGTTTCACCATGACTTTGTTTAGTTTCTGTTTCCATGATCTGTCCATTGCAGAGTGGGGTGTTGAAATCTCCCACTATTGTGTGCAGTGCAATGTGTGCTTTGAGCTTTAGTTAAGTTTCTTGTATGAATGTAGATGCCCTTGCATTTGGAGCATAGAGGTTCAGAATTGAAAGTTCCTCTTGGTAGATCATACTTTTGATGAATATGAAGTTTCCCTCCTTATCTTTTTTGAGCACTTTAGGTTGAAAGTTGATTGTATTTGTTATTAGAATGGCTACTCCAGCTTTTTTCTTGGGACCATTGGCTTCAAAATTTGTTTTCCATCCTTTTATTCTGAGGTAGTGTTTATCTTTGTCACTGAGGTGGGTTTCCTGTATGCAGCAAAATGTTGGGTCCTGTTTACATACTCAATCTGATAGTCTATGTCTTTTTAGTGGAGAATTGAGTCCATTGATATTAATAGATATTAAGGAAAGGTAATTGTTGCTTCCTGTTATTTTTGTTGTTAGAGTTGGAATTCTGTTCATGTGGCTATCTTCTTTTAATTTTGTTGGAAAATTATTTTTTTTGCTTTTTCTAGGATGTAGTTTCCCTCCTTGTGTTGAAGTTTTCCATTTATTACCCTTTGAAGGGCTGGATTTGTGAAAATATATTGTATAAATTTGGTTTTGTTTTGGAATACTTTGGTTTCTCCATCTATGGTAATTGAGAGTTTTGCTGGGTATAGTAGCCTGGGCTGGTATTTGTATTCTCTTAAGGTCTGTATGACATCTGCCCAGGATCTTCTGGCTTTCATAGTCTCTGGCAAGAAGTCTGGTGTAATTCTGATAGGTCTGCCTTTATATGTTACTTGACCTTTTTCCCTCACTGCTTTTAATATTTTTTCTTTGTTTTGTACATTTGGTGTTTTGACTATTATGTGAAGGGAGGAATTTCTTTTCTGGTCCAGTCTATTTGGAGTTCTGTAGGCTTCTGGTATGTTCATGGGCATCTCTTTCTTTAAGTTAGAGAAGTTTTCTTCTATAATTTTATTGAATATTGAAGATATTTACTGGACCTTTAAGTTGGAGGTCTTCATTCTCTTCTATACCTATTATCCTTAGGTTCTTCTCATTGTGACCTGGATTTCCTGGATGTTTTTGGTTAGGAACTTTTTGCATCTTGTGTTTTCTTTGACTGTTGTGTCAATGTTTTCTATGTTATCTTCTGTACTTGAGATCCTCTCTTCTATCTCTTTTATTCTGTTAGTGATGCTTGCACCTATGGGTTCAAGTCCCTGTTCGGGCGCCACCTGCCGCGGGCCGGCCGATCTGGGCCTCCCTCAACCCGCGGGAGAAACGGGGGTCCTAGTCAGGTCGACAAGGCGTAGGCGAAGAAATGTCGGCAGAGACAACACATGAAGTATAAGATCTAAATGTATTCTTAGAAATGGCATCAGACTTTTACAGTCATTGTAAAAGAGAGATGGTAAATCTGGCAGCTCAATAGTTGAGGTACATCTGAGGCTATCTAAAACATACTGGGTCTAAAGCAGCAGCTATCTCTTCTGAACTGGTGCTGTATCCCCCGGGCCCAACCACTCTGGGCCCGGGGGGAATGCGGATGCATGAATCTGAGTCCTAGCCCATCTAAGTTCTAGTGTTAGTCCTTCATATGAGTCCAAGTCCTTCTTCTTCTCCCAGTCCTTCTGCTAGACTGAAGTCAAGTAGGCAAGTGACCCCCACACCCAGGTCAGCAGGGTCTGGTAGCTAGGTGTGAAACAAGAGGAAGAGGGGTGGAGCCCTCCCTGTTGAGGTATTCTTATACTAATTCTCTGGTTCTTGCTGGAGGCAGGCAGAGGGGAGTCCTGACCTAACTCTTTTAGCTAATGTCCTAGAGTGGGGGAAACCCTTCAATTACTCTCTAGTACGTAAAACATTAAACTAAGATAGTTGGAAACATTGTGTCGGCCAGGAGACAATGCCCAATCTTAACCATTTACAAATCATTACTTGGGGTAGCTTTATGCCTAATTATGAGGGCATGTTGATGATTGGAAAGACTGATCTGGAACACGTCTGAGTTAGGAGATACCAGCGACTAGTCTGAAATCCAGGAGGCACAGAACTCCTTTTGAAGTCTTATTGCCTCTTATCCTTTATCAGGATTTTATCCCCAATATTTTGGATGTGACTAGAGTAGACGAGTGTGCATAGCATTTCTTAACCGTTTCTATTTCCATTTTTAGTTCCTGGATGGTTTTGTTCAATTCCTTCACCTGTTTGGTTGTGCTTTCCTGTAATTCTTTAAGGGATTTTTGTGTTTCCTCTTTAAGGGCTTCTGCTTGTTTACCTGTGTACTCCTGTATTTCTTTAAGGGAGTTATCCTTGCTCTTCTTAAATTCTTCTATCACCATCGTGAGATATGATTTTAGATCCAAATCTTGCTTTTCTGATGTTTTGGGATATCCAGGACTTGCTGTGGTAGGAGTACTAGATTCTGATGAAGCCAAGTAGTCTTGGTTTCTGTTGGTAAGAGTCTTGTGATTGCTTTTCACCATCTGTTGGTCTCTGGCGTTAGATGTTCTTGCTGTCTCTGGCTGGAGCTTGTTCCTCCTGTGGGTCTGTAAGCCTGTGTCAGCACTTCTGGGAGATCAGCTCTCCTCTGGTAAGACCTGTGTGCGATGTGCTGTGGATCAGTCATCCCTCCAGAGTCCTGGTGTCAGAACAAACCCTGGTTACAGGAGTTTGGAGACACCAGGCTGGAGACAGGCTCTCCACTTGCACGGAAGGGACAGAGAGGGCTGTGGATCTGCAGTTCCTCCTAGGTGAAGAGGGAGGTAGAAAGGATCCTGTGCTGGCTGCCCTGCCACTTCTGAGGCCTGTGCCTTCTGGCTGGTCCAGCCTTAGAGGGTCACTGGAGAGAAAATGGAGATCTCTCCTGAGTTCCTGAGTTGGAGCAGTCCCCAAAGGCCAGTGATAATTCTTAATATGTAGTACTTTAATTTTTCAGAAATTTTCTAGACTCCATAAATACTAATCAATAATAGTAAAGTTGTAAGGTACAAGATTAAAATACAAAAGGCCATCAGTTTTGCAGAAACCAGAAGTTTTTAGTAGCAACCCTAAATGAAATTATTGTATAAATCTACACAAGAGAAAAACTACAGAACTCTGATAAAAGTAATCTGAGAAAACCCAAAAGATATTCCACACATGTTATAGATTATTCTCAAAGTTGAGACATTTTGACTTTATGACTTTAATGCAATCCCAGCAACCTTTGTGTTAGAAATAAATTCAACCTCAAATGCTCATGATAGCCAATGGGCGACAGGGAGAACTGATAGTGCTATAAACTGACTATAAAGCTGCAGTTATCAAGACAGAATTGGGATGCCAACACAGACAAATGATCAACACCACAGAATCAAGAACCTCAACACACACATACAGTGAACAAATCCACTTCAGCAGAGCATTAATCTTTTCATGTATGTCAGGTCTAAAAGACATTGGGGAACTTTATAAATAAACATTAAGATTACCTATGAGATTTTAATTCTTTTTTTTTTTTTGCTTATTATTGAGTTAGCTGGGTTTATGAAAAGGAAGTGATGAAAGGAAAAATACTTACTAGTCATCTTATTAAAGGATCTAGTTCCTCACAGAGTGTGATGCTACTTTTAACTTCTTTGTAATTTTAAACTTTTTAAAAAAATATATGTAAACAACAATATGAACTAACTAGTACACTCAGAGCTCCCAGGGACTCAACCACCAACCAAGGAGTACACATGGTGGGACTGATTGTTCTGGCAGCATGTGTATAGTAGAGGATTGCAAAGTCGATCATTAATGGGAGGAGAGGCCCTTTGCCCTGTGAAGATTCTGTGCCCCAGTGTAGGGGAATTCCAGGGCCAATAAGTGAGAGAGGGTGGGATGGCAAGTAAGGGGAGGGGGGAGGCAACAGGGGTTTGTTCTTGTTGGTGTTTTGTTTTGTTTTTTGTTTTTGTTTTTGCTTTTTTTGGAGGGGAAACTGGGAAAGGAGAAATCATATGACATGAAAATAAAGAAAATATCTTAAAAATAAAAAAGTATGTATATAAGTGTGTTGCATTCATGTTTGTATGTGACCACATACATATACTGACTTTGGGGCCAGAAGAAGGTGTTATAATCCTTGAACTAGAGTTATAGATAGCTGTGAGCTGCCATGTTGTGCATCCTCAGAACTGAACCCAGGTCCTCTGAAAGAGCAGCTAGTGCTCTGAACTTCTGAGCCATCTTTCAGCTTTCATAGTTATTTTTATTGGATATTAGTCAGTTTTTCTATCACTCTGATCCAAATACCCAAGGAAAAGATTTGTTTTTGTTCAACAGTTTGAAAGATTCTGTCTGTAGCTCTTGTCAGGGACAACAGGTGGGATGAAGCTCCTCACCTCCATAGTGACGAAGTAGAAACAAAGGGATGGAAGGAGGAAAAGGGGGCTTGAGGATAGTTATACCTGTCAAAGAGTTATCCCTAGATCATTCATTTTTTCCATAAAGGTATCTCCTACCTCTTAACCCACTCAACTGTGAATTTATCAGTAAAGTAATCCATTGATGAGATTAACACTGTTATGATCCAGTGACCTCTCTCAGTTAGAGCTACTAGTTGTGGTAAAGCCACACATGAGCCTTTTAGAACATTTCATGTGTGTACTGTCGTGTTTGTGTGTTTTATCTATGTGTGGAAATCCCTGCTACTAGGTTGCTGAGATTTTCTTTTATCATTTTATTAGTTGTGTATCTATTGGTCTGTTGATGGTACATTTCTCCCTCAGACTATCTGAGGTGAGAGATGATAGGCAGTGAGTTTTAATGTTGGTTACAGCCTTGCATACCAGGAACAAATTCTACTAGTTTCTGTTGTGCAGTTCTTCTCATGTATTGAACTTGATTTGCTATCTGTGTTTATGAGAGCTAATGGGTATATTAGGAAGAATCTGATATAATTTTTCCATTAAATGAAGTCACTAATAAACCTACCTAGATCTGGTGCCTTTTATTATGGGAAGATAACCATTGATTGAATCCATAAATGCAGGTTTTCTCAAATGTCCCATTTCTCTTAGCCTGTATTTAAAAATAACTATATCGTTCAAGGAACTAGTCCATCTCACTTGTTATCAGAGTAGTAGACATAAAGTCATAAATTTTCCTCAATGATTTTCCTGCCTTTGTGATTGAGAATGATGGACCCTTCATTACTGGTTAGCAATTTCATATTTTAGTTCTTAGTTAACTTTGCTGGTAGGTTGCCCATTTTACTGATCTTTTCAAAGAACTGCCTTTTCCCCCTGAAGTACTTTATTTTCATGTATAATAACTTTAAAAACTATGTACCAAAATATGTATAGCATTTGGCATAGCTCTGTATGTGGGTAGAATGGTTTAGACTGCTGCATAAAGTTCAGACTTATTCATTTCCAACTTCTCATATTCTTTGTAGGTCTCCATAGAAGCAGATTTGCTTAACTTTCTTTCAGCCTTTATTGTCCCTTGGAATTTAACTGGTAGTTTTAAAGTAACTTCTAATTGTTTCAGAGAGAAAATTCAAAAGGGAAAAGATTTACCAGTACATCAGAATCTTTGATCAACCAAATTAATAGGAGGTATAACCCAAGTGATAGCATGATATCAACAAGAAAACAGAAGAAGCCTCAGGATGGCAGGTACAGTCGGAAGTTGAGATAGTAGTATTTTTGACAGATACAACTAAATTGGCTTGAACAGTATGAGAAAAGGTTTTAGGGACATGTTTGAATAATATAACTTTCTACTAGAAAATAATTACTAATTTGTTATTACTAGTAGTAGTAGTAGCAAACTATAAGATATAGAGCATTCTAGAGTGTAATTATACTGTATAAAGTGTCAAAAGTATGAAACAAAGTGTGGCATTCAGAGAGAAATCTATGAAATATAAACAACTTAGAATTTTATTTATAGAATCTTAGTAATGACTAAAGATAAGCGTGCTAAAAATTTATTGCTTAATGAAGTATGGGGTGTCAGTGAGCTGAAATAATTGTACTAACTAGTATTTCTTGTTTGCAATATTTTTGAAATATTATTCTTATCATAAACATCCATTTATAGACTGTGAGATTGTTCATTCATGTTTAAATTCACTCTGGCCTTATGCAGTAAGAGATAAAGTCCTTTCCTGGATTAAGAGATAAAGTCCTTTTACAGTGTCTGACACTTCCTCCTATGTTACTGATGCAACTTAGATTTTAACTATGATCGTAATAGTTGTTAGATTGGAAACCTATCAGACTGACTAGAGATTTTGTTTTAAGTTTGTGTTGGTACCCATTTTTTAGCATAGTTAATTTAGTAATCCAGATATGTTTTACTATTTATAATAATAGTATATATGAAAAATATTTTACTGATAACTGAGCCATTCCTTAAATATTGCCACTATCTTTTTTTTTTTGTAGTGGGTTTTCAAAGAAACCTGACCTGCAGTTAAATAAGGTAGGTGCTGCTTAATTCCACCAATTTCTACAGTCAGACTCAATATTTAATTATAAGCACTAAAATAATAGTTAGAAAATAAAATTGGGGGTGAGGCTAGAGAGATGGCTCAGAGTTTAAGAGCACTGGCTGCTCTTCTGGAGGACTTGGGTTCAATTCCCAGCATCTATATAACAGCTCAAAACCATCTGTAACTTCTATTCCAGGGGACCTGACACCCTCACATAGACATACATGCAAGCAAAACAACAATGTGTATAAAATAAGAAGAATAAATAGGTTTTTTTTTTTTTAAAGAAAAGGGAATTAGATTTAAAGTTATAGAGTACTGCTAAATAGATTATAACAATTGACAAATTTAGTCACAAGTTACTTAAAATAGTTCCCTAACTTTCTGTCTTCTAAAGAAGAATTCTTTTTAAACCGGACCTATGGTGTATACTCCTATAATTCCAGCTACTCGGAGAGCTAAGGCAGAAGGATTGCAGGTTTAGGGACTACCTAGATAACTTTTAGTGAGACTCTGTCTCACAAGAAGACAACTAAGGGCGTACCTCTGTGGTGGCTATAGCACCCATACCATAGTTTCAAATAGGGATCCAGTATTCTCATTTGGGGTCTATGATTTAGTCTGGATTTTGTTTTATCACAATATCTAACTATTTTTTGTTTTGCTAGGTGATCCCATCTATCCTGACTAATCCTGGAATCTTGATTTTGTTAAAATATTTATCGTTTGTTTAGGCTTAAAAATACAGATCCTCTTTGACTTCACCATTTATAGGTTTTTCTTTTTAATTGTTAAATTTCAAGGGTCGACTCTCCAGTTCTTGGCTTGTTATTACACTAGTCATGTATAGTTTTCTTTGCTTTATAGCATGTTTTGTGCCAGACCTTTCATTATGTATAAACACTACCTTCTTTACTTTCCAAAATTCCCATTTTAACCATGTCCCGTTCTTTAACCATGTCCCATGTTCAGAAACCGAATTTGTCTCTGCTGCTTGCTGCTTATTGAACTGAGATATGGAATGGCTTGTTAGGGTTTTTTATATGTTTTTAAACTGTCATTGCAAGACAGTAGTTTTGTTAGGAGATGTTTTTAATCAATTGATTCATTCTTTTGGTGGAGGGATAACAATCTTTTTCTTTTATTTTTTTATTCTTTAATCTTTTATTACAGTCTAGTCTTTATCCCAATCCCAGTCTGCCCTCTGACTGTTCCACATCTTTTTTTTTTATTTAAAATATCTCCTTTCCCAGGTTCCCCCCCCCCAAAAAAAAGAAGAAGAAGAAGAAAAGAAAAAAGAAGAAAAGAAAAAAACTAAAACAAACCCCTATTCCTTTCCCCCTCCTCTGCTCACCACCCCACCCCCTCCTGCTTACTAGCACTGGAATTCCCCTACACTGGGGCATAAAACCTTCACAGGGCCAAGGGCCTCTCCTCTCATTGATGACCAATTTGGCCATCCTCTGCTATACATATGCTGCTGGAGCAATGAGTCCCACCATGTGTACTCTTTGGTTGGTGTTTTAGTCCCTGGGAGCTCTGAGGGTACTAGTTAGTTCATATTGTTGTTCATCCTAAGGGGCTGCAGACCCTTCGGCTCTTTGGGTCCCTTCTCTAGCTCCTTTACTGGGGACCCTGTGCTCAGTCCAATGGATGGCTGTGAGCCTCTACTTCTGTATTAGTTGGGTACTGTCAGAGCCTCTCAGGAGACAGCTATATCAGGCTCCTGTCATCCAGCACTTGCTGGCATCCACAATAGTGCCTAGATTTGATGATTGAATATGAGAAGGATTCCCAGGTAGAGCAGTCTTTGAATTGTCCTTCCTTTAGTCTCTGCTCCATAGTTAGTCTCTACAACTCCTTCCATGGGTATTCTGTTCCCCCTTTTAAGAAGGAACGAAGTATCCACACTTTGGTCTTCCTTCCTCTTGTGTTCCACATCTTATACCCCCTCCCTACAATGCCCCTTCTCATCTCCAAGAGAATATCCCCACCCCCATACCTCCACCCCACCAGACCTCCCCACTCCCTGGGGCCCCAAGTCTCTAGAGGGTTAGGTGCATCTTCTCTGAGTCCAGACCCAGCAGTCCTCTCCTGCATATGTGTAGGGGTCTCATATCAGCTGGTGTGTGCCTGGTTGGTGGCTCAGTGTCTGTGAGATCCTGGGGTGGGGTCCAGGTTAGCTGAGACTGCTGTTCTTCATATGGGGCTGCCCTCCTCCTCAGCTTCTTCCAGCTTTTCCCTAATTGAACCACAAGGGTCACTAGCTTCTGTGGTGACCACTGGTTGGGTGTAAATATCTGCATCTGACTATTTCAGCTGCTTGTTGGGCCTCTTGGAAGGCAGCCATCCTAGGCTTCTCTCTGTAAGTACACAATAGCACCAATAGTAGTGCTAGGCCTTGGGGCCTCCCCTTGAGCTGGATCACAATTTGATCCTGTCACTGGATCTTCTTTCCCTCAGGCTCTTCTCCATTTTTGATGCTGCAGTTCTTTCAGACAGGAACAAGTCTGGTTCAGAGTTTTTGACTGTGGGATGGCAACCCTATCCCTCCTCTTGATGTCCTGTCTTTCTACTGGAGGTGGATTCTACAAGTTCCCTCTCCCCACTGTAGGGCATTTTATCTAAGATCCTCCCTTTGAGTCCTGAGAGTCTCTCACCTCTCAGGTCTCTGATACATTCTAGAGGATCCCTCCACCTCCTACCTCCTGAGGTTGCCTATTTTGATTCTTTCTGCTCTAGCACTCAGGGCTTTAGTCCTGCCCCTCCCCACCCAATACCTGATCGATAGATCATGTTCCTCTCTTTCCCTCCCTGTAGCCTTTCTGACCCAGGTCCCTCTCTCCCTCCCACCCCTCTTGTGATTACTTTCTTCTCCCTCTCAAGAGGGATTGGGGCATCCTTACTTGGGCCCTTTGGCTTGTTACCCTTCTTGAGTTCTGTGGATTTTATCCTGGGAATTCTGTTTTTGGTTTTTGGTTTTTGGTTTTTTGGTGTTTTTTGCTAATATCCACTTGTTACTGAGTACATATCATGCACGACTTTTTGGGTCGGGATTACCTCACTCAGGATAATATTTTCTAGTTCCATGCATTTGCCTGCAAAACTCATGATGTCCTCATTCTTAATAAAAATAACAATGGAATAGTATTCCATTGTATAAATGAACCACATTTTCTATATTGAGTCTTCTGATGTGGGTCATCTGTTGTTTCCAGCTTCTGGCTATCACAAATAAGGCTCATATGAACATAGTGCAACATGTGCCCCTGTGGTATGGTGGTGCATCTTTTGAGTATATGCCCAGGAGTGGTATACCAGGGTCATCAGGTAGATCTATTTTCAATTTTCTGAGGAAATTCCAGATTGATTTCCAGAGTGGTTTTACCAGTTTTCAATCTCACCAGTAATGGAGGAGTGCTCCTCTTCCTCCACATCCTTGCCAACATGTGCTGTTTTGATCTTAGCCATTCTGATTGGTATAAGGTGGAATCTCAGGGTCATTTTAATTTGCATTTCCCTGATCACTAAGGACTTTGAACATTTATTTAAGTGCTTCTCAACCATTTGAGAGTCCTCTGTTTTGAATTCTCTGTTTTGTTCTATACCTCATTTTTTGATTGGGTTGTTTGGTTTCTTGGTGGTTAGCTTCTTGAGTTCTTTATATATTTTGGATATTAGCCCTCTATTGGATGTGGGGTTAGTGAAGACTTTTCCCCAATCTGTAGGTTGCCGATTTGTCCTATCGACTATGTCCTTTGCCTTACAGAAGCATTCCAGTTTTATGAAGTCCTATTTATCAATTCTTGATCTTAGAGCCTGAGTCATTGGAGTTCTGTTTAGGAAATGTCCCCCTGTGCCAATGAGTTCAAGGCTCTTTCCCATTTTCTCTTCTATTAGATTCAGTGTATCTGGTTTTATGTTGAGGTTCTTGATCCAGTTGGACTTGAGCTTTGTACAAGGTGACAAATATGGGTCTATTTTCATTTTTCTATTACATACAGACTGCTGGTTAAACCAGCACCATGTATTGAAGATGCTTTCTCTTTTTTATTGTATATTTTTGGCTTCTTTGTCAAAGATCAAGTGTCTGTAAGTGTGTGGTTTTATTTCTGGTCTTCCATTCTATTCCATTGATCAACAAGACTGATTCATTCTTACTAAGGAGAATGTTACAAATAATAGATTTGTGTTAGTTGAATGCACAAGTAAAAAATGTTTCACAATTCAGTTGCTCATGTGACTTATCTGATGCAGCTAGCAATCTCATGTTTAAATGTTTTTATGTAAACCTCTTTCATGTTTTGCAAAAGGTTCAGAGAAAGAGTTACAGAAAACTGAAGACAACTGTTGTTAATGTTACTTCTGAATGTCCACTGTGAGTAAATTTTCTTAAGTGTTTGTTATTTGAAGAGACTGGATATTTTCCTTATGCAGTGGTGCTAACATTTATCTTTGTTCTTTACAGGAATGATGTGTATAATTTCAGCTTGAATGGTGCTGTTGAGCCTGTTATAAAACTTGGAGTAAGCTAAAAATCCACTGATTTTGTGCTTAGTTCTTCTTACAGTTATATGCAGTTATGAGCATCTGTTTGAGATGCATCTTGGGAAAGATATACCTTACAGTGTTTAAAATATGAAATGGTATATTTGGAAAACAAGCATAAGTAATCTAAGTAGATTTTTCTATTTTTAAATATTTATTTGTTATTATATGAAAGTACACTGTAGCTGTCTTTAAAAACACCAGAAGAGAGTGTCAGATCTTATTAGGGATGGTTGTGAGCCACCATGTGGTTGCTGGAATTTGAATTCTGGACCTTCAGAAGAGCAGTCAGTGCTCCTACCTGCTGAGCCATCTCTCCAGCCCTTTTTTTCTATTTTTTAATAGAGAAAAATGAGTTAACTGGAGATTCTCAGTACCTTAGACTTGATCTTTAAAGAAAATTGTGATTCATTTGAATGCGTTAATAAGAAACTCAGAATCACTAGCAGTGTGTTGTGTCCCATTAAAAAAAAAAAAAGAAACCAAAATGCTTCTGTTGTTATTTAACGTTTTCTCTTTATTTCTTACATCTTCCTCTGTTTTATGAGTCTGAATCCTTGCCTGCCTGAAGGTTGTCTTGTGAATATCTCCCTGTGTCTGTTTCTCTGTGTATTTATGTGCCCCTAACAAAAATGATTTTTGTCTGTGTTTATTGAACAGCACAGAAAGCATCATACTGGGGGCATGAAGGCATGAGGGCTGCTTACAAACTCTGTAGCAGAGTTTGACATTTTCATCAGGAGAGAACCGCACACTACTGTGTTAGAGAGAGCCACACACTACTGTGTTAGAGAGAGCCGCACACTGTGTTCAGAACTACGGTGGACGTTCATTTTATAAGACTGCTTTCAACACATGTTATTTTTGCTGTCTTTAGCAAATGATTATTAGAGTATTCATGTATTTATTCTGAGTCAGGAGCATGGGAGGTTGTATAATTTAAGATTACATATAAGCATTGTACCAGGTTGTAAAAGTTGATTACATAGGAAATCTAAGGCAAGTAAATTTGTTTGTTACATTGTTTTCTTAAATAGAAGTTGGAAAAAAAAGTTGAATAAATTGTAGGTGATCAGACTTAAGTGACCTCCACATATGTTATTTAGTATAGGAGTGAGGTCCAGCAAAAGTTCTAGTCTATCAGAATGTCAGCGATTTAGAGATTTTTATCATAAAGCATTGTCACAAGAAAAACACTAGTCCTTACTGTGATGAACATACTCTGATTTGTTTTGCTCTCAGTCTACTTTTACTGTGTGTATTTAGCTTTAAACAACAAATACTATGGTAAGCTGATTTTAATGAATAATTCTTATTATCTGAAATAAAAGAAACTAGATTTTGATCATTTTTCTTTTGTATTTCTCTTATTTTTGACATAAGATTTTTTTGCTTCTGTTTATTTTCCATTTAGATCCAAGAATTTCAAGCTTCGACTAGAGAAGCCAGTATAGATAATTCATTAAAATTGTAAGATTTTTAAAATTATAATTTAATAGATTACATTCTATTTAGCTCCATTTACTTTCTTTTAAATAACAATCTCCCTTAATCCTGTTTGAGTTTTTGACATATGAGAGGAGAGCATTAAGATCCTACTGTCATGATTACTCTAGCTGTGATTGTTACATCAGCACTTATTTTTAAGTTGAATATGTAAAAGATTGGTAGTTTGAATATTATGACTATGATCATAGAGTTGAAAACTTAGTCCTTTATTTAAATTCATTTTTTAAAACTGAGGAAAGGATTAATAATCTGGCCATTACCCAGCTAATGGTAAAACTAGTGAAAGAATTAAACCTGAAGTCCTAGTAATTTTCCAGTGTGCTCTGTTAGAAGAAAACAAAATATAATACCTGTTTAAAATTAATGTGTATTTTTGTTTTCCAGGGTAGATGTAAGTAATCATGATGAACTTGACCCTTCTCTCAAAACAAAAGATAAAAGAGTAAGTTATAACATGTAATATACCAATTAAAACCAATATTTCTTATGTTATAGTGGGAACTCAGCTTCGCGATTAAGTGTTCTTAATACTCTTCACAAGATCTGAGTTTGGTTCTTAACAATTGTGTTGGGCAGATCACAGACCTTCTGAAACTTCAATTCCATGGGATCGGATGCTCTCTTCTGGACTCTGACGATAATTACATGCATATGGCTTAATACATACACACACACACACACACACACACACACATCACACAAGGGAAACTTTTAAAAGAGTATTTCTTAACATTTTAGTACTAGAGATTACTTAACTAGAAAATAAAATACATGCTGGTGCTTAAAAATAACTTTCAGGGGCTGCAGGGGGATGGCTCAGAGGTTGAGAGTACACTGACTGCTCTTCCAGAGGATTCAAGTTCAGTTCTCAGCACCTTCATGGCAGCCCACAACCATCTGTCATTCCAGTGCCAGTTCCATGTGTTCAGGCAAACTTTTTATGGTCAGATATGAGACTCTGTTACTGTGTTTTGGCTCATAGATTAGATATTTTATCTAAAGTAGATAAGTACAACATTATATGTATGTAGAATAATGAGAGAAATTTTTGTTCTTCAGGGAACATGACTAATTCAAGAGATAGCCATATGAAAATTTTAAAATTCAAATACAGGTAGCTCTGTCAAATTGTCTTAGGTTAAGGATCTTTATTGCATATCATATCAGACTACAAAATAAAAAGTAAAACCAGTAAATAATACAAGTATTATAGAGATTTAAAAAGAAATCCTACCTGTATAGTACTGTTGGAATTAGGACTTGCCATGAGGTGAGACTAGACCTAAAAGTGATGTGCAGTGTGCCCCTGGTTCATCTGTTTAACTTTCCAAACTAAAGTAAGTTGGACTTCTTTTCCTTCTAAATCTGCATATGATATTGACAACTTCATGCTTTCAAAATTAACTGTCAAGATTATTTAGCCCATCAACAAATACAGTGAATTCAAATTGCTCTTCATTTACTCACATCTAATGAAACTAGTGTGAATGCATTGGATAAGAGTGCATGTAGAAACACTGAAAAGGGACAAAATAGAAGAGGAACCTGAAGATAGAAACCATGCGAGCTTAGAAAAGGTAACTTACATGATTTGCATAACAGCAAGAAAGATACAAAGCAAAACAGATAAAATGAAGTTACTAAGAGAGCAGCAATACCTGGGCTGGAGAGATGACTCAGTGGGTAAGAGTACCGACTGCTCTTCCAAAGGTCCTGAGTTCAAATCCCAGCAACCACATGATAGCTCACAACCATCCATAATGAGATCTGATGCCCTCTTCTGGGGTTATCTGAAGACAGCTACAGTGTACTTACATATAATAAATAAATAAATCTTTTAAAAAAAAAAAGAATGTAAGAGCTAAGGATGGGATGCATGCTGTGAATTTTCTAAAAGAGAGAGAAAGAGAGAGAGAGAGAGAAAGAGAGAGAGAGAGAGAGAACAGCAATACCTTGATGTTTTTCCAACAGATCATTCAGTCTTCACCCTCCCAACAGACTCTCCTATTGTATATAGCTCACTTGATACAGAACACAGATTATTATAGATACCATGGACACACAATGAGACCTGTTCTCACTTAACTGGGAATGAAATGAGGGAATTCCAAGTTAATGAACAGTTACCAAAGTGGTCTAAAGTAGTTTGGAAAATGGCCCCATGAAAACCATGATGGCATAGCTAATCCTATGACAATTTTAGAACTTTTCATATCATATGTTTCTCAGACAGTTTAATGTGAGGATAAGGTGAAAAACGGTCATTTATGTCACTAAATGTACCCCATTGGAAGATGACTTAGGGCAAGGCTTCAAGATGAAGAAAACTAAGACTGCAGTGTTGGGCTGCACTGAGCATTCTCTTTGTATAAATAAATGTTGTGGAAATGAGGACTTTAGTTAATCTGGCATTGACTGTTCACTGCAGCATTTGTCTAACTAATCATGAACAATATGAGAAATAAAATTCCATTTATTGATAAATTGTGGAATGCTTTTAAAAGTTATACCTAAGGATGTATCATAGAACTTTTTTGCCTAGCATATAAAAGGCCCTGAGTTTGAACCTTCACCAGTCCTGAATGAACAAGTAAACAACAACAAAACTGGCAAAACTCAACAAGCATTTAGTTAATTATTTGGAGTATGTAGGAGCTTACCTTAATATGGTCACATACTAAGACACGTTTTTTTGATTTTTTTTTCTATAGGTGTTAAGTCATGGGAAGAAAACTCTCTTCAGTGACACTGAAACAGAATATGGATGTGATGACAGCAA
>NW_022196897.1:164809248-164810354 GCF_008632895.1 Mastomys coucha | reverse complement strand
CAGAAATCCGCCTGCCTCTGCCTCCCAAGTGCTGGGATTAAAGGCGTGAGCCACCACCACCCGGCTTGCAAATAATTTTATTTCAGTTATATAAAATGCTCTGGGTCTTGTAAATTAAATTTACATTTACTTTAAGGAAATCAGCTTTTATTTCAAGATTGAAAATGGCCAGTCAAAGGAGGGTTGGCTTAGAAAGAAGTTAAAATAGATGTGAATTTTGGCATGTGTTTAGAAATGTTGGGTAAATGTTGCAAAAGGTGTAAGAATCCAACCAGATGCATGAAGAAACATAATTATATGTAAGACAAGTATGAAATAGTATAGTATGGTCAGGGACTGAATTGAGGTAGCTAGAATATATATTTATCACAAAATAGTGAAAGACAAGGCTAAATCTAGTCCGAGTTTGGACTTTGAAACAGTGTTTAGAAAAAGCTTGGAAGAAATGTAAGAGGCAAATGCTTTCCTAGAAGCTACTGTTAAAGATATTTATTTAAAACATGAAGATTAGGAATCTTAGTGTGGTGATAGGGGTTTTAAATATGGCAGTCAATAAATACTTTCAAAATTCTTCTATGACAATTATTGTGTTGCAATGTTTGGATGGTAAGCTTAATATGTATGAGCTGGTTTATTGACTATATTAGAAGACGCTGAGTTTGGGCTGGCTGACCTTGGGCACAAGCTCTGCAGCTATTTCCACGACATCCAGAGGAAGCTCCACTCCCAGGCGCTCTAACATGCCCAGGATCAGAGGTGAGGAGGACACAATATCTGTCCCCAACACCTGGAGTAACTGGGACCAGCGGGACCAGGCACACAGGAACACGAACACTGCCAGTACAGTGGCTCGGGTTGCTTCCGGTCCATCTGGGCTGGCTGGTGTCCTGAGCAGACCTTGGGCGCAAACTCTGTAGCCAGTCCCAAAACACCTAGAGGAAGCTCTACTCCCAGGCACTCTAATAAACTCAGGATCACAGGATCCCAAAATCACAGGATCACAAAGACAGCTTGACTCTGAGGAGTTCTGACATAAGAAGGATCACAGGAAGGACAGGCCCCAGTCAGATTTAGCAAGGGCAGGTAGCACTAGAGATAACCAGATG
>NW_022196897.1:164799930-164808236 GCF_008632895.1 Mastomys coucha | reverse complement strand
ATGGAGAAAACAAGATATTCCATGACAAAACCAAATTTACACAATATCTTTGCACAAATCCAGCCCTACAAAGGATAATAGGTGGAAAACATCAACATCAGGAGCAAAACTCCACCCTAGAAGAAGCAAGAAGGTAATCTTTCAACTAATCCACAAAAACCTAATTCCACCTCTTACAACAAAAATAACAGAAAGAAAATAAGAAAAATTACTTTTTCTTAATATCTTAATATGAAAATTAATATTGCCAATATATCCTAATGGATTGAAATCCAAAAATATGAGGAATTAGAAATTTGTTGACTGTCATCCAATGGTCTCTCTAATTTTGTAATTGGAGAAATAGGCCCAAATCGTACAATCCATATACACTTTCAGCTTGTTTGTTCATGACAGTGTCTTGCCATGTACAACATAATGGTCCTGAAATCTTGCTTCTCCTATCTTAGCCTCTTTATTAGTAGTATTGTTTATTTCATGTTTTTACACTATACTATGGTTTTCAGAACAGCTTACATATTTCAAAAGTATTTATATACCCAAAAGAAACGTAGACAATCAAATTGGGAAGGGGCTTATAAGAGAACAACAATGAGTGAGACTGAATGCTTTGCTTGACATTCGTAACTGTTGTATCAAGTTTGAAGAAGAAGACTTTATAAGTTACTCTTTCTCTGAGATGAATGCTTTTCAAAATCATCACAGCCAATGAACCAGACTCTTACCCTCACCTAATGTCTGTGCCACCCTCCAAGCAGAACCATTGTTCATTGAAACAGTTGGTGAATGACTTTATAGATAGACCATCTTAATACACACACCATTTCTTAAATGAATGTAACCTGTTCTCTGTGGGCTTAGAACAAAGTCACTCAAGTCAAATAGCTTTGCCCATAGCAGGAAGTCTGTATCCAAAAATCATGCCTACAATTCATTCCTTGGCACAGCAGAACTGTCAACTCTCAGCTTAGCTACAATGGAGGTAAAATCCTTTGGTGATGTGAGGGTCATTGAAGTACATCCTTATTACAATGAAATCCAATGTCTAAAAATTGTTCTTATTTTGGGCTTGTACCACAGTAAGAGCCAAGATTTTAAACTCTACTAAATATAAAACAAACATACAAAAAGACTTTATATATTCATGTTCATTTAAGAAAATACTAGTAGTGATGTACTATTTTTAAATATACAGTTAATATGCTTGGAGTTATTTAAAATTTATATTGAGAAAACATGTATTTTCAGTATTGCTGTAGACAAGCATCTACATAAGACTGTTAAATTGATTGTTGCTTTATATCAAACAACTTTTATAATACTCATTTTTATTGTTTTATAAATTTTAAAGGGTATGACAAAGATATTGTAGGTATTAAGGGGGGTCTCTGGGAGGAGTTGGTGTACAAAAGAGAAACAAGAATGTGATTTAATTCTATTAACTTAAAATATGTTTTTAAATGTTAACAAATTCAGATAAATTGAAATCATGTAACTTTTCTCATCATAATACAATAAAACTTAAAAAAAAGAAGAGAAGATTCTTCTTGTAAATAAACTTTGCTTCCTTGGCTTTGATAATCTTTTAGCTCTCAAAGAAATGTAAAAAGATGGCATAAATTGCGCTTGAAAACAAGAAGGAAGTGGGACTAAATCTGTTATTGTTAGTGTGGCTAAGTCTTAGGAAAGTGATGTTGTACAAAGAAAAGCAAATCACAGGCTGTCATACAGGATACACTATGTTATGAAGTTCAGTGTCTGATTAGAGACACATTCCTAAAGTAAAATTTTTAAGCAAGTGAATGAGAACAGATTTTACATAGGGATTATTAGGGACAGTGAAGCGATCATACAGAGTCAGCACTACCCAGAGGCTCCTAAAGTTGAAGGTAGATTCATGGGTGATAATATTCTTTAAAAGTTTGATAGTACATAAAGGAAGGCAGGAAATTTGTACTACAACAAATACTGATAAGTTACCATTTTGAATATTTAAGTTTTCAAATGAATCTTTAGATATATTTCCCAACATGATATAGTATAGTCTGGCTGCTACAAAGTATAGGGAAAGGACATGCCCCCAAGGTAGCCTGGCAGTCCTGAAGACCACATTCTCCAGCAGAAAAACTGAGGTTAAAGATCCCTGTGTTATGGTGGCTTGAAGTCACATGAAGCAGGGAAGCTTATTAAATATTTAAAAGCACTGAGGAAGAGGGGCTTGCTATTTTAAGATTTTAAATGTATATTTCCAGAAATGTTTTGAAAATTTTATTGGTTGAAAATTTTCATCTTATTTTCTTGAATTACAGGATCATCCATGGAAAAGGGACAACCACAATCCACAATGGTAACCAAGAGATAATGTACCTTTCAATGTGTATTATGAAAATTATGTGCCATGCCTTCATTTTCTTACCAGTTTCCATAGCTGATTCTTGATCCCGCCTTTGCATTATTTTCTCTCACATTTTATTTTTATTCGGTGTCCTCATTTTGAATCTTTTGGTTCTAGATATGTGTGCCTCCACACATGTGCATACTCACACACTTAAATTTGAAGAATATTGGTCATCGTAGTCATTGCATGATGGGAATAAAACAGTAATATATGATAGGAATGGCAACATAAAATACAACCACTTAAGTTTTTCCAATCAAGAATTATTTCATTCCTATATATATTGTATACATTTGTCAGTGTGCCATTTTGTAGCAAATAGTTTATAATTTGATACATGTTACTAATGTTACAATATTCAAAAACATTTTTCCTAAAGGTACTTAATAAAAACATTGCAAAAAAGGATTATGAAGTAGTTGTAGATGGGAGAACCAGACTTCCACGAAAAGCAACAAAAACAAAAAAAAATTACAAAGATCTCTCAACTTCAGAATCAGAATCAGAGAGTGAAAAAGAGATTTCATATTCTTTTAAAGATAAACTGCCAACAAAGGTGAATAAATACAATTAAAATTGATAATCTCTAAATTTAGTTTTCTTATACTAAATATTTTGTTTGTATTCATATAAAACTTATAACATGCAGGTTGCTAGTTTTAACCACTTTGCAGATTTATTTTAAAATTTGATATGTAGATGGTTAATTACTATATTTTCATCTTAAGCTCAAGTGAGAATTTGAGGCTCAAGATACAAAAATCTACATATTAAGGAAATGGTAGAGAGAATTTGAGCCCAGTCTGATGCTAAAGATCAGACTTTGACAGCTATGTCGATCTTAACTCATTAAATCACCATTTCCTCTTGTTTGTGTTCTTGTTATCACTTGCCTGAAACACTTTGAAGACATTATAACATAATTGTATAAGCTGATTAATATGACTGCTCCAAGGTATAGTTAAGTGGAAAGTTTTTATTATAGATATTAGGGGAAAGTATAGCTGGATGCATCTGGACAAATCCAAAGCAGGGGGGTGGGTGGGACAGGGGGTATTAGGCTGAACAAGGCCAGCAGACTGGACATGGCCATGAGAGGAGGTAGGGGAAAGTGATGAAGACAAAGAGTGTATGAGGAGTGCAAAGAAGACCAAGAGATCAAAAGAAGAGAGAGAAAGAAAGAAAGAAAGAGAGAGAGAGAGAGAGAGAGAGAGAGAGAGAGAGAGAGACATAGCCAAAATAGAAGGGTTATAAGGAAAACCGGGGCGGGGGGCAGGGAAGGTTCTGAGCTGAAGTTTTACGGTAAGGAGTGGGATGAGAAGAACCAGGATGCCAGGATGGACTCTGAAATGTATAATAGGTATTTGGAGGCCAGCATGCTAACAGGCACCATCAATAGCTATTTGTCTCTTTGTCCCAGTGATAGGGAGTCTGGCTCCTTGGTGTAGAGAAACCAGCTTCCTGAAGAATGCTGGCTTTTGTCTAACCCTCAGAATTTGAAGAAGTGAAATTTCCTTTGGATCTGAAAATAATCGCCATATTTTTTGTTACTTCTTGCTTTAATTTCATCATACACACCACCAAATATGTCTTTCTAAGCCATTCATCTTATCCATATTAAAAATGCCTTTTCAAATTCTTCCCCAGTGTATACCCAGAACTATAACAAATTCTGTATTACTTTTAACTCCAAGCAAAAATCTGAGTTTCTCAAGTGCTTTTGGTCTGATCCTTATTCATGTATGTCTCCTTCCAGCATCCTGTCACACAGATTTCTTAGAGTTTCAAGCACTATGAAATTTAGGAATTCTGTTTTCTCTAATCTGGATACCTAAATTTTCTCTAAACTTTGAACCCTTAACAATATTCTATTTGCAGACAATTATAGTCTATGTAGTCAATATATTTTCCTAGAATACTGTAACATATTTTTGCTACTATCTAAGTTCATGTCATGGCCTTGTATAGTAATGAGTCAATGTTGTAGTGTAACTTATGTGTCCAGTTGTTTAAGTGTATTTGAGCATAATTTGAAGTTGCTGGTGCATTTAGGAGGAGACTATCCATTCCAGAACCCAAACAAAGAAACTGCCCAAGAAACAACAGAAAGTCTTTAATTCAGAAGTGCTGAAAGGACAGCTACCAGAAGAACAGAAAAACTCCCATAAGCTGAGAGATGGGAGAGAAGACAGTCTGTACCTGTCTTCTGCATCTGTGTCTGGGAGCTCGTCATCTGTGGAAGTGATGAGATGTCAGTGTCTCTTTATTTCCCTGCATTTCACTAGAGTACTTAATGGTTTCTTTTTGTGAGTCTGTGAAAATATTTAAAGACTGATTTTGTGATATTTAGGTTAGGAGCTAAAAAAGTTCATTTTAAACCAGTTAGTGCTATTAATTTGGTTTTGTTGTTGTTTTGTCAACTTCAGAATATAATAGAATATCCAAGGTTTTCATCTTAAGATGTTAAAAATCAAATGATTCGATGTGGAAATACTTAACATTCATAAACAAAAAATATGAAGATCTAACAATATAATTTTAATATACTTTAAGCTAAAATACTTATTAACATAAGAACTCTATGGGATCCTTTATACACTTAACTGACAAAAGTCTAAGGAATATTGTTATGATTCTGTGAACTCACAGATGATCTTCAGAAAAAAATAGAGATTTTGCCATTATTTTAAAATAATTGGTAATGAAAATTCATATTGTTAGAAATTTAACCTATGCCTTTCAGTTACAAAAACTAAGTTCCTGTGAGGCTATTTTAAAGCAATCACAAATATGAATATTTTCAGTTAAATTCAAGACTTAACATATCTTTTTCCCCTAAAGTAGCTGCAAGGTCCTTTTATTTTCTCAATGCTCAAGATCACTGTCACATTAGATAAGCTAAGACAGATGCCCACCCCTTGATTGAGCTGAAAACTAAGAATTGATGTATATCAAAACTTATATCCCCTCCCCTTTTTCTTTTAAATTTTGGTGCATGTATCATGTAGAATGCTCCCCAGCTTTTTAAGAAAGTGGATCTCACTGATACCTGGGCTCACCAAATAGAATGTCTAGCTGGTTGGTGAGCTCCAGAGACTCACCTTCCAAGCTCTAGAGTTACAGGCGTGTTTCAGCACACCTGGCTTTTTATGTGGGTCCAGGAGATGAACTCGGGTTCTGGGTTTATGCAGCAAACACTTTACTGACTGAGCTGTCTCTCCCAGACTTACTGTTCTCATTTTTAGTAAGTGACTTAGACCAACTGACTTTGTAAAACTTCTCTTACATATGTTACAATATTTACTCTTACATAAGTTACAATAGTTACTATGTTAAGATATTTAACATAACATTTAAATTGATCATTATATTTAATCTCATACTGTAAATATTTTTTTAAATTGTCTTTGAAAGTTCTGAATTTTCAATTGGGCATTTTTCAAAGTTTTAGTATTTCAAATATAGTTGCTATCCTTTAAAATATACTTAATCCTTGAGGATTTGATAAATTATTAAATCTGTCATGCCCATTCTAGAGCAAGCATGAACAATAATATTGTTTTGTACGTTTGTGTTTCTGGGAAATCTAGGTACAGAGAAAATAACAGAAAGGGATTTTACTCAGGATTATGACTACATCACAAAATCTCTTTCACCTTATCCAAAACCTGTGTCACCTGTGTCACCTTATCCAAAAGCTGTGTCACCTGTGTCACCTTATCCAAAAGCTGTGTCACCTGAATTCTTGAATGGAAACAACGGAGTTGTAGGTTGGGGGAAATCACCCAGAATTAGTGAGACCAGTGCAATATGTGTGAGAAAGAGTTGCTCACCTGCTTCAGGACTGCCCTTTTCGGTGAGAATATAATTTTCTTTTATCATATTCACCTGAACATGGTAAGTAACTTGCCTGTAGTTTACCAAATATGTATTGCATATTTATTATTCAGTGTTTATATAACGTTTAATACGTTTTAGCTATTAAACTCATATGCTGACAAAATTGAAAAGAATGTAGTCGAAAACCATGTTGCTCAACTGTTTTTTATATAAGGAGCTTTAAAACTCAATATGTGCTAACCATTGCTTATAATAAAATGGTATTAGTGACTGTTTATAGGGCTTGAAGGTGTCTCTTAGAGCACTTGTCTAGCATGAATGAGGACATAGAACACAGTACTATCACTGAAAAAAAAAGCACAGTAACTACTTAACATACTTGTATCGGAGATCTTAAACTGCTGATATAATACACCATCTGATCTATTGCTTTTAGCTGAGTGTTTTTTATTTCTAGATGATTTTAATCTCCCACCCCTCCCCACTTTTTCCAACAAGTAGTCTTCTAGGAGATATTTTGCAAACAAAACTTAGGTTAAACTTTCAGTATGCCAAAGAATTCAGAGTAGCGCTATGCTTTTTAAAGCAGATGTAGGAGAAAGCTCTGTTCTAATTTATCAGTCCTCCCTCATTTTTCTATAGATCCCAGTATGCCAACTAGTATCCTATTAGATTCTAGCATGTTTTTATCTGCATCCTTTAAACCCTTCATTTGGTACTTTGTAAATGTCTATGTATATCTAGTTAATTCTAACCTCCTTAATTGCCTTCTATGCTGCTTTCTATTCTGATGCAAGTTTAGTTTGCTGCATACTCACTTGCTGGGAACTAAGGTAGTGACTGCCTCTTTTCCATAGTTTCAACTGCGTTCTATCTGATGTTTTTGTCTGTCTTTGAATTTGTCTGGTTCATTGTATTAATGAGTAATTCTGAGACATCCAGTGAATTAATTGTCTTGTTTTGTTTTTATGGCTCTAGGAGTTGAATCCAGTACTTCTTACACACTAGATAAGCATTGTTCACCAAGATACATCTCTAGTCCCATTTATGTTTTCCAACTTGTAAATGGAATTGTTAGTTTATCTTAAAAGTTTACTAGAAGTTTTTTGGTGGGTGCAGGGGGCTATCAGGATTTGAAAGAGGGTCTCACTCTGTCTTTAGCACTACCTGTTCTTAAAGTCACTCAGTAGACCAGGCTGGACTCCAACTCAGAGATATACCTGTCTCTGCCTCCCAAGTGCTGGGATTAAAGGTAACACTATACCCAGCCTTCTACAAGAGTTCTTAATATGGGTTTGAATATCGCTCCTATATTGGCTACATGTCATTGTCTACTTGCTGTAATCCAGAACTCCAATCTGACAGATGATTTTAATAAGGTTTCTTATCTTCAGAGTGTTTCAGACTCTAGTGGGTATGCTTGATCCATACATACCTGTAGTCTCAGTACTCAAGAAATGAAGGTAGAAAGACTGAAATAGCAGGGCCAGACTGGGCCGCATTGGGAAGACCTAATTCTTCCTTACTCTATTGTTCTTTAATGTGAAAATGTTAATTTTGATTTAAACTTTTAAGTGTCAGTCTTTTTCCAGAATTTCCTATGAGTAATTAAAGTTTTCCACTTACAATGTTTACATTGACTAACTCAAGGCTTACTCTTGTTGATCATGTGAGTCTGGCTATTAGTACTAATACTACACTGCTTTCATTTTACACTTGCTGGATCTCTCTTTCTCTCTCTCTCTCTCTCTCTCTCTCTCTCTCTCTCTCTCTCTCTCTCTCTCTCTCTCTCTCACACACACACACACACACACACACACACACACACACAAATCCCAGTTTATATTTCTGGGGGGTTAAAGGCTTTTGCCTTTGTGCTTTATCATAACAAAAAACCAAAAAGTAAGTGGTTTGCACTTGTATAAAAAAATTAATGATTTTTGTATTTTGAGTGATTTTGTGGAATTCTCTAATTTCCCAGATTGTCATAGTTTTTTCTGTAGAGACAAATTATATAAAGTATTATAGTTTTGCATTATATAATCAACTCTTGTGCTTTCGTGGTTTT
>NW_022196897.1:164795839-164799920 GCF_008632895.1 Mastomys coucha | reverse complement strand
TTTTTTATGTTAAAGTGACTTGGCCTCTGAAGGTTAGAAGCCATACTAGCAGGCGTCTTTGACAGCCTTTGCTAGATACCTGTCATTGAACTAATTAATGTTATATTTAAGTAGGTTCTGAATTTTAGCATTGAGTTAATTCTCTAAAATTTTAAGTTGTTTCCTATTTCACTCAACTTTTTTCTTGCTTTAAGCAGTTATCTAACCTTCTTTGGGTTTCTTTATGTCTTATTCATTCATAGCCCAGACACACTCTGACCAAGAATAATTCTGTTGTGAATACAAAAAATGCAAATTCAGTGATAAATAGTCAAAGAACCCAACATTATAACAGCTATTCAGATGTAAGCAGTAATAGTTCAGAGAAACTTTATATGGAACCTGAATCTCCAGATAGCTGTGACAACTATGTGCAAAGCAAGAAAGAGGTAACATGCCGATTCAAATTGCTAATCTTCAGTGGGAATCATAATACCAAGTTTTTTTTTTCAGTTTATGTGAGTGGAGAATCTGATTTCCAACATGTAGAATGGTTTAGTCATGGGAAAAATCAAAACTTTTAAAATCAGTACAGGAAGATTCTTAAAATAGTGAGGATTAGGGGCAGAATCCCAGAGTTTACATTTTTATAAGACTTTCTGACTTTTTGACTACATAGAAATCTGATTGACTGAACTTCTTGTTGGCATGAAACTCCATTGGTCACTAAAGATACGTTACCTGTATAGTATAGAAGATGAAAATAAACTTGGAGGGGAACTAGGATTTGGGCTACCCTTAACTGGCTAGAAGAGCACATAGATTAAAAAAGAAAAAATAGTAATCTAAGTAAAGTTATTGATTATACAAGTCTGTATTCAAACAATAAAACATAAGTTTAAATGTGAAAAATGTCACTTTACAAAAAATTTTCTGTGTCTCCGTATTTACTCAAAAAATAAATGAAGACACTAATAACAAGAAATTGAAAATCAGAAATGTCAAAAAAGTCAAGTAAAAACTATTAGCATGTAATTGATGTTAATTAATCATAAATATTTTGCAGTAATCTTTAAATGAAAAGAAAGGCTACATAGAAAATACTATGAGAAGAATTTGATATTTGAAATCTGTTTTGGAGGGAAAACTGGGAAAGGAGAAATTTACATGTAAATAAAGAAAATATCTAATAAAAAATAATAATAAAGATTACACATATATACATTTTTGATACTTAAAAATGAGAAACACAATAAACACTTTTGGAGCTTAAAAAAACACACAATGTAGTTGTCAGGAGGTTTTAAGATTACACAGTCTTAAGGCACGTTAGCAACATTTGGACACAACTGTGCTATTTGTCACCCTTAGGAAATTGGAGTAAGGGCCATCTTGGTGCCAATCCAAGAGCATTTGCATTAGATGTATTAAGAGAATAACTGGAAAGGTTCACATAAGAGATGGTGCAAGGCTGTGGAGTACCAACTACTGAAACAAAAGTTATCTAAATTGAAGAATATGTTTTAGAAATGGTCTAGGGTTTATGCAAAGACAGGTGACTTTAATAGCTATATGTGTTTAAGATAAAGCCAATGTAAATCTTGCCTATAGAATGTGACTTCTGAGGCCTTCTTCCTCTGACTGCTTCCTTGATCTATGGCTGACTGAAATGTATGTAATGAATGATTGTCTATCCCTCATCCATAGATGATAGATTGTCTAGGATGTGTCTAGACACTGAATTTAGCTAGAAGTTTTCTCCAGGGGATTACAGCTCCTTGTTAGGCTAGCCCCCAACTCAGAGTCATGTAAGAACCATATCTGGGGGAGCCCTGTTAAACTGTAGTAATATGTGGATGGCTTCTAGTCACTTGAAGGTGGCTCGCTCCACACACTCATTATAATCTTGTGTTTATGTCTTTGAAGACCAAAATATAAACAATAACTTGGAGTCATATATGTGTGTGTGTGTGTGTGTGTGTGTGAGTGTATGTATAAAATTCTGTTTTACCAATTACTGAGTATGATTATTGCTAAATCTTTATATAATTTTATACTTTTATAAATTCTTTTCCTTACTTGAAAAACAGGGTAAAGTAATCTCTTAGGTTTGATGTGATGATGGAATAAATGGGTAGTGTTGTAATGATCATGTGTGATATAATTCAAGAACATATGAAATATTTTTATTTTGTAATTATATTTTTATAGTATTTTTTAAGATTAATGGGGCAGTTATCATTGGTATCCTTTAAACAATTAAATGGTTATGGGTAGTTAAAAAAAAAGAAGTCTGTTGGCTTGGGAGTTTGATAAAGAATAGTCAAAGATGAATCTAAGTGTTTAATAATACTTTTCTAATTTCTAATATTTATTTTAGGAAAATCATGCAGCATCTCCATTATCATTGTCTAGTGAAAAATTAGAGAAAATGTGGTTTGACATGCCCAGTGACAATACTCATGTATCAGGTTTGTAGACAGTCTCACGTTTTAAAGATTTACTTTAGCCAGGTAGTTGTGGAGCATACCTTTAATCCCAGCACTTGGGAGGCAGAGGCAAGTAGATCTCTAAGTTCAAGCCTGGTCTACAGATTGAGTTTCAGGACAGCCAGGGCTACACAGAGAAACTCTGTCTGAAAATAGACAGGCAGACAGACAGACAATGTTCCCTCTGTGTGTGGATACACTCCATGTGCATGCAATGTCCATGGAGCCCAGAATAGGTATTAGATATGCTGGAACTGGAGTTAGAGACAATTGTAAGCCACTGTGTAGGTGCTGGTCACTGAGCCTGGATCCTCTACAAGACTAGCAAGTATTCTCAACGACTAAGACATCTGTCTAGCCACAGCCTTGCTTTTGTTTTTGTTTTTGACTTTATTTTATTTTTATTTATTTTTTTTGGAGGGGAAACTGGGAAAGGAGATATCATATGACATGTAAATAAAGAAAATAAGAAAAAAGAAAAAATAATTTAAAATAATAATAATAATAATTACTTAGAAATCCCACCTAAACAAATTCTACATTTCAAGTCATATCAATTTCAAGTCATTATTTAATTTTGTTACAAAAAATATAAAGTTGTATACTTTAACATCGTTGTTTTAAAACTTTATATTAAAGCAATAAGATAGCAGATATGTTGCATCAGAATTGTAGCACTATTATCTTTAACTGTTTAAGGTCCCAGTCAGCGTGGTAGCAAAAGGCGGATGTACATAGAAGATGAGCTAAGTACTTCCAGTGAAGCAGAAGAGGCAGAAGAAAGGGAGCATCTGCTTTCCAAAAAACGATGTCAAAGGGGGAACTCTGATCAGCACCCCTATAAAAGTAAGCACATCAAAAGTTTGTCAAACTGCAGTTACTTCCAGGGTAGCTTCCTAGAGTTTGGATGACTTCAACGAAACAGCCCTTTGTAAGAACAGTTTTGGGTGAGTCCAAGAGGGATGTGGACTTTTATCACAAATTTGACTTTCTGTAAAAGTGGTAGCCTCGGTGTTAAATACTTCGATTTCCTCCATCAGTTTTTCATGTCTTAAATTGAAATATTACTAAAATATAAATTATTTGAAGTGTTAGTTTACCACTAAATTCTTTTAGGTACTTTTGCTTTTGTTGTTGTTGTTGTTGTTATTTTGATACAAGATTTCTCTGTGTAGCCCTGGCTGTCCTGGAATGAACTCTGTAGACCAGGCTGGCCTTGAACTCAGAGATCCACCTGCCTCTGCCTCCTGAGGGCCACCACTGCCCGGCTACTTTTGCCTTACTAATGGATCAAATTTAAAAGTACCAAATATTTCATCTTAGTTGTTATTTGTGCCTTAATAGCCCTATCAAAAGATTCTGTGGCAAAGATTTGACTTTTAATAAAAGATGAAAGAAAACTCTGCTTTGGGTTTAAACACATAGAATATGGACAATATTTTTGTTCTTAGTCTAATGAGAAAAGGATAAACTTTGTGGTAATGCATATTTTAATCTTCACTCATTGTTCTCATTTTTAATGTCTGAAATTACAGCTTCATTATCGACAGCAGATTTTTCTGTCCCTGAGGACTGGCAACAGGACTTACGAGGTGCTGAAATGTTTTATGATT
>NW_022196897.1:164792796-164795014 GCF_008632895.1 Mastomys coucha | reverse complement strand
CTACAAAGACATTGAAATTGACTCAACAACATCTGATGGCAATGAGCTATCAAGCTCGGGGACACAGGTCTGTAGCACAAATTTGTCTGGTAAGCCTTGGATACTGTGCACTTACAGCTATGAGTCCTGTGGTTTAAAAACTATCAATTTTCTCCTTTTTAATAGGGATGAAAATGTTGACAAATTCCAAGTCACTCTCCTAGATGAGCTGGAAAAGGTTGAAAAAGACTCACAGACTTTACGAGACTTGGAGAAAGAGCTTGTGGTTTGTGTTTCTAAAAATTAAAAAAAAAAAGTTTAATGTTTAAAGTCTAAGTATAGATCTTTAAAATTGCACTCAACTGTGAGAGACTGTTGCAGGTCTATTGATTGATTAATTGATTTGATTTGATTTGATTGATTGTTATTTAAAGAATAGTTCTATCTCACATCAGCTGCAATTGAACTCTGAAATTGCCCACAAGTTTATAATGAATATCTTTGTTAATGTGAGAGACATCCGAGAGATTTTACTTCTAGTACTTGTAATTTGAAAAAGTGTATACTATATTCTTATATACAGTATTCTTAGCCATAACCAGTTTTTACTTAAATATAGAATAGTAGAAGTACATTAATTCTGCTTCCAGGTTTTAATTTTTAATTGTGTTAAAGTACAAGGATTTTTTTATACCTTAAAACTTAGGACATTGAGGAAAAGTTAGTTCAGAAGATGAAGGCATACCACCGAAGTGAGCGAGAGAGGTTAGTATGCCTTTCTTAATGGACAGACTCTGTGCGTTTGTGGGTGACACATACCATATGCTACACTATAGCAGTGGAATGTGGACAGATACATAAAAAGTTCCTTCTCATTTTATTTTTTAGGTTTCGTGTTTTGAAAACTTCACTGGATAAAAGTTTTCTTGTCTATAATTCTGTTTATGAAGAGACTGTTTTTACGTCTGAGGTATACATTTTTTACATTTATCCTTTAACCTTGCTGGTTAGTCTAACTTGTCTTTTTGTTGTGAAAATATGATAAATTTCATGAAGGAAATATGTTGCTTGCAGATGAGTTTGATGAAAGCAAACATGAAAATGCTACAAGAAAAGCTCCTTAAGGAGATGGTGAGTGAGCTTAGTGTGTGCTTTCACCTACGTACCTGCCTTTTGTGCCCTTTACTGTCTGTTTTATAAAACAGGTTCTTGATTTTGAGCCCAGGCTGGCCTTAAACTTATGATACCCCTGCCTTAGCCTCCAGAATGCTCAGATTATAGGCATGGACCACCACAATTTTTACTTTTTGGGTTTTGTTTTATTGTGTTTTTTATGTGCTATTCTTACAAAAAATTTTCACACTTGTTTACTTGTTTTGTTTGTTTTTTGTTTTGTTTTTAATGGGAAAAACAAAGGGATTTTGTTTTCTTTTGAGAGTTTTTGTGAAGGTTTGGAGAAGGCAAGTTCAACCTTACCTGATGGCTTTTAGTTCTTTAAATTATGGGAACCTTGTAAGAGTATATGAGGGATGGATGAGGACTCCCTTCAGAGGAAACAGATAATGGTTTGCAAATGTAAAAACTAGATGGAGAAATAACTTGTTTGCACTGTTTATAAACACTGTGTACTTTAACTAAAGTCAAGCAAGCCAGACTACTAAGTGGAAGAACTGTTACCTGGATTAGCAATGATACTTCATTGATTTGCATAAACAAATATAGTTGGGTTTTTAGAAGTCAAGTAGACTACCAGCTACATTCTAAGATGAAGTGCTCTGCAGAGAGACACATGCCACTGCTTTAACACAGACATGGCTAGGGGTCTTCTCAATGTTTTAAGTACATAGTAATAGTAACCTCTATCTACATAAAGTACTAAAATACTTCTGAGATTTTATTGACATGCAGTACTAAGTGGTGCAGAGGTGGTGTAGCTGTAGCCAGACTCGCACAGCTTGAGCTAATAAGCTGCTTAAGTTTGTCCTCGTTGAAAATTTTTTTCTAGCACAATCTTCGGAAGATTGAAAGTTTTTTTTCTCCAGTATCATGAATATTGCTAAAGACTGGAGAATCCTCTATGTACCTCCATGTAAACCCATGTAAACCCTAAGGGAGTGGGTGGACTCAGCACTAATTGTATCTTTATGCAAATGTCTTTCCCCTTGGTCACAGCATGAAGAGGAACTTCTCAACATACGCAGAGGACTAGAGTCATTATTCAAGGCTCATGAAGGAAATG
>NW_022196897.1:164756670-164791988 GCF_008632895.1 Mastomys coucha | reverse complement strand
ATGTATTTGTAAAATCATTAGTTTCAGTGTTTTTCAAATTGTTATACACATTAAATTCTAAAATAATTCCTAAAATGAAATAATTTAGTTCTTTTTCATAATCTAGAAATTTTGAGTGAGATCAAGGGTTATACTGTATTGAACCTTAATATATACTGTGATGCCAAAACTTTATACTAAAAAGGAATTTGGAGAAATGGCTGTCACACTAATGGAATACCACCTTTAACAGCAATAGGCTTTGTTATTTACCTTATTTTATGTGCAGTTTTTATAACTTAGGCAAGTTATTTTGGCTGTGATTTTGAGTATAGAAACTCAAAATAGATTTGATAATTTACTTATGAGTTGTTCTGTCATTCATGTTTAGTAGATATGATATATTCATTTACTTTTAAATTTAGACCAGGAGTTAGAAACTTGCTATTCAAGGTCCATGTCATAATATGCTTTAGGATTTGCGGAACAAGAAACAATTTAGAAATATAATTGTGCATTTACATAATTAATTCTAATATAATCAGAAATTTAGAAATACCAGAGCCAGAGAAACAGGTAAACTACCTGCAGATCCTTACCTCTTCCTCCTCTCCTCTAAATCAATTCCCCATTCTCATCCCCAGCTCTGTAGCGGACCATCTACTGTGGCCTCCCCTTCCTTTCTGCCCTCATCTCCAACAGACCATTCAAATATTCTCCAACATTCCTTCCCCTATTCATCCCTTTATCACAACTCCCAATTCCAGCAGGCATCCCCTGGAACATGCAGACCAGGTCACACCAGCCAGAGAAGCAGATAAGGGTAATTGCAGATCTTTCTTCACCTTTCCCTCTTCTCCAAATCTAATCACTAAGTGTCACCCCCAGTTCTGTAGAAGACCACCTGTCTTAGCCTCTCTTTCCTCTGCCATTCCCAAGATGGTAAGGAGATCCCAGTAGAACACCCTGCTTTCATTCTTCCTTTTGGACCCCTTATCTGTCCCCATTCCTAAGAATCAGCTCCCAATACCTAGAAACATATTCTATGCAGAAGTCCCCAGTGGCCACAGCTGGCAGGATTCCAGAATTACCTACCAGGCAACACAGGGCTACCATATCCGCCTTAAGAACCAGAGAGGGCAACAGCATGAAAGAACAAAATACCCGCCCAACAAGGAGAAGACCACTTGTGAGCAACTGGAGTTACAATCATCCCAAACCCAGATGCTTAGAAACATAAAAAACACAGTAACAGCCAAGACAATGTCTTTACTAGAGCCCAGCAAGCCTACTACAGCAAGCTTGAGAAATACAACATAGCCAAAGCAGCAGAGAAGCCCTTAAGACAGCCTTGTGAATATAGAGGGTGTTAAAGAGGAAGTGAATAAATCCCTGAAGGAAATCTATGAAAACAAAAGCAAGCAGTGGAAGAAAATGAATAAAGCAGTTTGGGACCTGAAAATGAGACTAAAGAAAACCCAAACTGAGGGAAATCAGGAGATGAAAAATTTAGGGACTCAAACAGGAATCTCAGAGACAAGTCTCACCAATGGAATATGAGAGATAGAGGAGGTAATATCAGGCATTGAAGATAGAGTAGAAGGGAATCAATACCTTGGCCAAAGAAAATGTTAAATCTAAAAAATCTCCAGCACAAAACACCCAGGATATATGTGACACTATAATACCAAATCTACAATTTGATAGGGATAGAAAAAGAATTCCATGTTAAAAGTACAGAAAATATTTTCAACAAAATCACAGAAGACATTTTTCCTAACCTAAAGGAGATATCTATCAAGGTACAAAAAGTATACAGTACACCAAATAGACTAGACCAGAAAAAAAGGTTTCTCTCAGCACATATGGTGGTTTGAATGAAAATGTCCCCCATACACTCATAGGAAGTGGCATTATTTAAATGAATTAAGACATGTGGCCTAATGGTGGAAGTGTATTGCCTAGGGTGAGCTTCAAGGTTTCAGAAGCAAAAGCCAGGCTCAGTGACTAACAATCCTGCTGTTGCTAATCCAGATGTAGAACTCGCAGCTACTTCTCCAGTACCATGTTACCTGCATGCTGCCATGCTTCCCAACATGATGGTAATGGACTAAACCTCTGAACTGTAAGCCAGCCCCAATGAAGTGTTTTCCTTTATAAGAGTGGTCATGGGTTGGGAGCTAGAGAGTTGGCTCATTGTTTTAAGAGTACTAGTGGCTCTTCCAGATGACCCAAGTTCAATTCCCAACACCCACATGGCAGCTCACAACTGTAACTCCAGTTCCAGAGGATCCAACATTCTCTCATAGGCAAACATTCAGGTAAAACACCAATGCACATGAAATAAAAGTAAATAAATTTATATATATATACATATATATATGTGTGTGTGTGTGTGTACATATATACACACATAAACACACATACATATATTTATATATATACACATAAACACATATATATAAATATATATGAGTGTGTATATATATATATATACATATACATATATATATATATACACACACATACATATACACACATATACACACATATATATATATACAGATTTCCAACAGCCTGGTGTTGACTGTTGCTTATTTATTAGTGGCCATGCTTATGCAGATCTCTAATGTAAAGGAGCAAGCTGAGCAAGGAAAAATATAAAATGTATGGTCTGAGGAGAAATGGGGAACTAGGAAGTATAATCAGATTAAAGTCTGATAAATAATGTGGTCATAGTGTCTCTTCACAGCAGTAGGAGTAGAGTATTGCTGTGATAGGCCACATGGTGCTTTTGTTTGAAGGAGTGTGGACGTTGGGATTTTGGATTATAATAATTTAAATGGAGCTTAATGAGCCTTACTAGTAAGGAGGATGTTAACCAATGGTGCTGAGAGTAATTTGAACTGTGGGGCCTGGCTCAAGAGGTCTTAAAGGGAAAAAAATCATTAGTATATGGCCTAGAAACTGCTCTCTGTGATATTTTGGTGAAGAATGTGACTACTGTCTGCCCTAGTCCAAAATAATCCACCTAAGGCTAAATTGAAGAGTTATGGATTAACAGATTTCCAGATTTCCAAACAGTGGCCATGCTTGTGCCGATCTCTAATGTAAAGGAGCAAGCTGAGCAAGGAAAAATATAAAATGTATGGTCTGAGGAGAAATGGGGAACTAGGAAGTATAATCAGATTAAAGTCTGGTGCTAAATGGAATAAAGGGAGTGGTATCCTCAGAGCAAGACCCCACCTAGCTAAGCTTCCAGTTTGTGTAAAGAAATTAAAGAAAAGCTTAGCGCCAGGCATATAGTGGTGCATACTTTCAATCCTAGTACTCAGAAGGCAGAGGCTGGAGGATCTCTTGAGTTTAAGGCCAACCTGGTCTACAGAGAGAGTTCTACAACAGCCAAGCTTAGGCAATGAAGGAAACCACTGAAAGGAGCTGGTGACAATGTATTTGAATAAGAGAGCCAGTTTCTAATTCTAGCAGCAGTAGACCTGGCAGCTCTGACCAAACAGTTCAGTCAAGAGCACAAGATAAATGTAGTGAAGTTGAAAGTCCTCTTCCTTAATTTAGGAAAGTGGATGAGGCCAGGCATGTGTAAGGGGTGTCCCTATATAGAGTCTCAGAGAGTCCATTGTGTGAAGCTGTAAAAGTAAAACCTGGATTGCCTTGGAGATCCCAACATGTTGGGAATGCCAGAGTCGTGGGACACCTGCCAAGGAAAGCTGCAGACTGAGTATGGAACCAGCCAGAGAAAGAATAGTATGTTGCAGTAAAAAAAAAAAAAAAAAAAAAAAAAAAGCTGAAAAAAGTTGGAAATCTGAAGAGCACTTTGACATCAGAGATGGAGAGATTGGAGTTTCCCTGCTGGTTTTCAGTCTTGCTTTTGTCTAGTATTTCTTTACTATATGGCCTCTTTCCTCCTTTATGGTATAATAATGTATATTCTGCACCATTATATGTTTGAAGTATGTGATCTGCTTTTCATTTTTTGACTTTCATTTAACAGTGGGTTATAGTTAAAAGGTTGTAGAAGCATGAGGCTCAGAAGAGACTTTGAACTTTGAACTTTTTAGACTATGGATAGAGAATCTTGACATAAGACTGAATGTATTTTTGCATTATGATACCATTATACGCCTATGATGGGAGCCATGGAGTGGAATTTGGTAGTTTGAATGAAAATGACCCCCATAGGCTTATAAGGAGTTGTATAATTTGAAAGGATTAGAACATGTGGCCTTGTTGGAGACATGTGGCCCTGTTAATGAAAAATGTATCAATGAGGGTAAGCTTTGATGTTTCTTTCAGAAGCTCAAGGCAGGTCCAATGGATAACTCTCTGTTGCTAAATGTCCTATTTCACCCAAACACATAGTATACCTCCTTCTTGGCAGTTCATGGATCAATCTCTAAAACTGACCACATGCTCACACAGATTCAAGAAAATTGACCACCATATATTAAAAGCTGGATATCAGAGAAAACAGATAGCTTACAAACTCATGGAACCTAAACAACTCTGTGCTGGATTTAAAAAAAACAAAAACAAAAAAACAAAAAACAACTGGATCAAGAAAAAACTCAAGAATTTGTAGAATTGAATGAAAATGAGAACAACCAGATTCAGAGGTGAGGAGGACGCAACATCTGCCCCAACATCAGAAGTAACTGGGACCAGTGGGACACAGGCACCCAGGAACTCTACCTGACCAGTTCCTTCCAGTCTAGGCTGGTACCCTGAGCAGACCTTTGGTGGGAACTCCACAGCTAGTCCAACAATACCCAGAAGAGGCTTCACTTCCAGGCACTCTAACATCCCCAGGATCAGAGGATCACAGGATCACAGAATCACAGGATCACAGAGACAGCTGAACTCTGAGGAGTCCTGATACAACAAGGATCACAGGAAGGACAGGCTCCAGTCAGATATAGCAAGGGCAGGTAGCACTAGAGATAACCAGATGGTGCGGGGCAAGCGTAATAATATAAGCAACACAAACCAAGCATCATCAGAACCCAATACTCCCACCATAGCAAGTCCTGGACACACCATCACACCTGATAAGCAAGATTCAGATATAAAATCACTTCTCATGGTGATGATACAGGACTTTAAGAAAGACATAAACAGCAACCTCAAAGAAATACAGGAGAACACAGGTAAACAGCTAGAAGCCCTTCAAGAGGAAACACAAAAATCCCTTAAAGAATTACAGGAAGAGACAGTCAAACAGGTGAAGGAAATGAACAAAACCATCCAAGATTTAAAAATGGAAATAGAAACAATAAATCACAAAGGGAGACAAATGCTGGAGTTAGAAAACAGGAAAGATATCTGGAGTTTTAGATGCAAGCATCACCAACAGAATACAAGAGATAGAAGAGAGAATCTCAGGGGCAGAAGACACCATAGAAAACATTGACATGACAGTCAAAATGGAAAAAGCAAAAAGCCCCTACCCCAAAACATCCAGAAAATCTAGGACACAATAAGAAGAACAAACCTTATAATAGGTGTAGGATAATATGTATAGAAGAGAGCGAAGATTCCCTAAAGGGCCAGTAAATATCTTCAACAAAATTACAGAAGAAAACTTCCCTAACCTAAAGATAGAGTTGCCAATGAACGTACAAGAAGCCTACAGAACTCCAAATAAACTGGACCAGAAAAATTCTTCCTGTCACAAAATAATCAAAACACCAAATGCACTAAACAAAGAATATTAAAAGCAGTATGGGAGAAAAGGCAAGTAACATATAAAGGCAGGCCTATCAGAATTACACCAGACTTCTCACCAGAGACTATGAACGCTAGAAGATCCTGGGCAGATGTCATACAGACCCTTAGAGAACACAAATGCCAGCCCAGACTACTGTACCCAGCAAAATTCTCAATTACCATAGATGAAGAAAACAAGATATTCCATGACAAAAACAAATTTACACAATATCTTTCCACAAATCCAGGCCTACAAAGGATAATAGATGTAAAACACCAACACAAGAAGGGAAACTACATCCTAGAAAAAAGCAAGAAAGTAATCTTTCAACAAACCCAATAGAAGATAGCCACACAAACATAATTCCACCACTAACAGCAAAAATAACAGGAAGCAATAATCACTTTCCCTTAATATTTCTTAACACCAATGGACTCAATTCCCCAATAAAAAGGCATAGACTAACAGACTGGATATATAAACAGGAAACACAGTTCAGTGTCAAAGATAGACACTACCTCAGAGTAAAGGGCTAGAAAATCATTTTCCAAGCAAATGGTGCCAAGAAACAAGCTGGAGTAACCATTCTAATATCGAATGAAATCAACTTTCAACTAAAAGTTTTCAAAAATGATAAGGAAGGATACTTCATACTGGTAAAAAGAAAAATCTACCAAGATGAACTCTCAGTTCTGAACATCTATGCTCCAAATGCAAGGGCACCCACATTCATAAAAAGCACACACCGCACCCCATACAGTAATAGTGGGAGACTTCAACACCTCACTCTCAGCAATAGACAGATCATAGAAACAGAATCTAAACAGACACACAGTGAAATTAACAAGTTATGAACCAAATAGTTCTAATAGATATTTATAGAATATTTCATCCTAAAGCAAAAGAATATACCTTCTCAGCACCTCACGGTACCTTCTCTAAAATTGACCATATAATTGGCCACAAAACAAGCCTCAACAGATACAAGAGGATTGAAAGAATCCCATGCACCCTATCAGATCACGATGGACTAAGGCTGGTCTTAAATACCAATAAAAACAACAGAAAACACACATTCACATGGAAGCTGAACAACGTTCTACACAATGATAACTTGGTCAAGGAAAAAATAAAGAAAAAAATTAAAGGCTTTTTAAAATTTAATGAAAATGAAGACACATCATACTGAAATTTATGGGACACAATGAAAGCAGTGGTAAGAGGAAAACTCAAAGCTCTAAGTGCCTCTAAAAAGAAACTAGAGAGAGCTTATACTAGCAGCTTGACAGCACACCTGAAAGCTCTAGAACAAAAAGAAACAAATACACACAAGAGGAATAGAAGGCAGGAAATAATCAAACTCAGGACTGAAATCAACCAAATAGAAAAAATTAAGAACTATACAAAGATTCAGGAAAACCAGGAGCTGGTTCTCTGAGAAAATCAACAAGATAGATAAACCCTTAGCCAGACTAACCAGAGGGCATAGAGACAGTATCCAAATTAATAAAATCAGAAATGAAAAGGCAGACATAATGAAATACATCTTAAAATAATTATTGTTTGTTGAATATTAACAGTTGAAAATATTAAAATCATGTTCTACAAACATGGAAATATTGATAATTTTTCTCACTGTGCTTGAAATTATCATTTTCTTAATGTTTAACCAGTTTTTGCTATTTTGAAATTTTTAAAATATACTTACTTATAAAATAATTTCTCTGATAATCTTTTTTAAGTAAACTTATAGACAATGTATACAGATATGTGTGTTTTAAATACTCTCTCACTATATCAGGTGGTATCATATAAGGGCTTTTGAATATATTTCTTAATGATTAGTTTTTAATATTTTATGTTCTTTTACTATGCTTAATTCCCAAAGAATATTTTGTATGTTTTGAAACAATTTAGTATTCAAAATTAGATATAGGATTTTCAATTACAGATAGTATTAAATGTTCATTAATGATATTTTTAGGGTATGAAAGGATATGAATATAAAAGTTGAACCAATTTTTATGTATCATTTGATTCTCAAAATACTCAATATTATTATATAAATACATTTAAATAATAAACAATTTAAGGGAAAAAAATAAGAAAATGAAAACAACCAAACTTATGGAACACAATGAAGGCAGTTCTAAGTGGCAAGTCCATAGCATGGCAAAGAACACTGTCATTTGGACAGAGTTTTAGTAACTACACATCCGGGGTTACATCCGATATAAAGAACTTAAAAACCAGTGTCAAGAAAAAACAAAAATGGGGTACAGATATAAATAGAATTCTCAAAAGAGGAAAAAATGTTCATTATCCTTAGCATCAAGGTGCCAAGAGCCTCCCGGCCCAAAGAGGGTAGTGACTGGGGCGCAGGGTAGGACTGGTGTGGCTTTAAAGTCTGAAGGTCTTAGATGTTTTAACTCTCTAACTGTACTAAAATGCTGATGATAACTTCTAAAAAGTCCTAAAAACATTCATGCTCTTTCAGAGGGTAGAAAGCTGCTAGTTTAGGGGACTAACACCTGTAGCCTAAACAGCTGAGGATTAAGTAACGTGGGCTTTGTTCTATCTCAGCAGGAACTGTGCAGCTCTAACTTTCAGCCTGCTGGTCAGAAGTCGCTGGAAGAAAAAGGGACACTTAGAAAAGTGATTATATTGTTTATTACTAAGTTGCAAAAAGTTTCCTATGAAAGCTATCTAAGGGGAAAAGCGGGAAGATCCTAAGCGGGAGGTGGGGTTGGGGGGAGGAGGAAAAAATTCTTCTAAGTGGGGAAAGGGAAAAAATTCTTGTAAGGGAAAAGATTCTTCTAAGGGAAAAATATTCTCCTCTATTTGCTTTTCCTCTCTTTGTCCTCAGTACTTATACACCTTTCAGAATACATGATCACATGTTAAAAAGTTCATCACAATTTCAAACACAAAATCAAATCATAAATTGAAATAGAAGTTTACAACAGGGAATGTTTACATGCCTGTACATTAGAAGTAATTATCTGGCTAAATATCTATCACCTGTCACAGCTCCATAGGTTCATTGTAAGTTGAAAACTATAAGTTATTAGTGAAATTTTGTATAGATAAACCCAATCAATATTTTACCTTCGGTCCTAGCATCTATAATAAATCGTTAGTTCCCTTTTAATGACCTGTGGTTAATTGTTTTACAACCTCTTTTAAAATCTGCTCAGAGCACATTTTATGCTCTGAGCAGAAGAAATTAACTGGTGACACTTTGAAGACTACCAGTGTGCTCACTGCAGTGTTGACTATTAGAAAAGGACCTAATAGCAGTCCTGCTAAAAAAAGAGCTTAATAATCACAGATATCATTTTAGGAATTTTTTTCTGGCTTTTTGAGACAAGGTTTCTCTGTATAGCCCTGGCTGTCTTGAAACTCACTCTGTAGACCAGGCTGGCCTTGATCTGCCTGCCTCTGCCTCCCAAGTGCTGGGATTAAAGGCACACCAGACCTTTTAGACACAACAGGATCAATGTACATCTTAACTCAAAGAAACTGAGGCAACATGCACAGGGTCTGCATGGGTCTCTAGCAGGTGTGGCTCTAGAACTGAAAGAAGAAATACAAACATGCTCTGATCCCAAACCCAGAAGCTATATCCAACTGATAACCACTTGCAGATGAAAATTTAGTCTTTTCCAGTGGAGTTTCACTAGAGAAACAAGCCACTCTTAGGGCATGCCTCACAGCCAGCAGTAGATTGGTCAAAGAAAACAAAGGCATCTTTAGAAGATCGTTGTCTCATTATATAGCTCCAGGGCTTTTTCTTCTTTTATATTTTAATTTTTTAATTTCCTTTGTTTTTACTCTACACTGATATGTCTTTTGAGTATATATTATGGCTTCCAGTTTAGTGTTTTTATGATATTCCTGAGTGTGAATATGAGTGGCTCTTTCTTGTGCCTTTTCTTGGGCTCATTTCCTTCTGTTGTTTTTGTCTTATTCTAATGTGTTTGTTTTCTAGCGAGAGACAGAAAGGTAAAGGATCTGGATGGGAGAGGAGATGGAATGAATTGGGAAGTTGAGAGGGAGGGAAAGTATTATCAAAATTTATGAAAAAAATTCTATTAAAGAAAAAATTTTCTTTGGCAAATCTGCTTAAATGTGTCCTGTTAATCTGGATCATCTGAATAATAAGTGAATATTTTCACTTCTTTCTGTGTGAAACTTTCACTTATGCAATCTTGTGTTTTAAACTGTCATATTTCAATGAAGTTACATTGTATTTCATAATTTAAAAAAATACCAGAACCATTTAACTCACAACCATTTTAAATAAGAGCTGTTCAGATTTGATCTATGGGCTAGTTTATAGACCTCCATATTGATAAAAGAGAATTTTTTAAAGACTAGAAATTGCTGTTTATTAGTTGTTTTTCACGTTTTATCCTTCAACTAGAAATGGCTGTGATCATAGATCCAACGTTGAGAACCTGAGGTGGAAGAATTCTTTGAATCTAGGAGAGACCAGTCTGAACAGTGTAGTATGACCCTCATCTCAAAAGGACAAAATAATTTCCTTTAAGCCTCTTACTCTTGCATAGAAATAGTAAGCCAGATCATGTTTTTTTCAGTGGCAGAAGTAAGTGGAATAAATTCTGCTAAAATTTAAATTATCTATTTTAGACCTATTGAAAATGAATGGTCATTGTAGATAATTACTTACATTTCTTACCTGGATGCAATCTGCTACAGTGCTGGTGTAATTCTACACGTTCTCAACCAGATGGAGCTGGAGGCAGGTGCCTGTACCCAAAGTATATATGGAAAGGAGATGAAATAGAAAAACCTTACTATAATTAGGTAGAAACCTACTATACCAATATACACACTGCCAAATTCTAATACCACACCAAGTTAATATTAGGCCACCTTGAACTTGAATTCATGTAGACTAAGGTTTTCCTATGGCTTTTAATTCCATGCCAAATTTTCTAAGTAATCTTGCTAATTCTCAGTGCTATATGAAATTCTAAGTTCTAGAATAGATTTCTTTAGCCATTTTATCACCATCAGTACTGTACATTATGAATTCACACTTGTGGAATAGGAATAAAAAAGAATTCTGAGGAAAATAACCTAAGAAATTAATGTCAACAAATAAGTCTAACATGAAATATAAAAATGAGCAAGATGGCACTTCCTTAGACCATTACTACGCATTCCCAGATGGAAATGGAAGGAATGGGGTAATGAATACTCAGCATGCACTAAAATGTATTTTCGTTCTGTGTAAAAACAACATACTTCATTTAGAAGGTATATGTGTGTATAGTGGGTATATCATTTAGGCATCTGTACAAATAAAAAAGATACCACTTTCAGATTTATTTCCTGATATAAGATACTTTATTTTCTACTTTATATTTTTAGTTTAAAGACTTTTAAAATGTTTTCTATTGCTCTGAAAATAAAACTGTTGTTCTCACAGAACCATGACTGCTAACTTCCCGTTGCTTCAGCAGTGTATTTCTCTATCACCATCAGTGCACCAAAAGGGAGTTGCGAATAACTTACAGTGTCTATTTGAAGACACTGGTATATACTGCTTTGTTTGCATATTTTCAGTTGCTCCATTGAAAAATAACTGACTAAATGGGTACTGAAAAGATTCAGGACAAATTTGGCGTTTTGTTCGGTTTGGTTTGGTTTTATGTTGAGTCTTATGTGGCTAAGGCTGGCTTGAACCCATGATCTTCATAACTCCTCCAAGGTACTGGTTTTACACAAGTACACCACCTTAACGCCCATATTTTAATGGACTTGAGTTTGCTTCTGACTACAGCTAGAATCTAACTTGCTAGTATTATGATGCAAAGCTTAAACCTGTAGTTACCCTAGATTTCCACAAGATGGACCTCTTGATCCTATGAGGCCTTTGTTTTCCCAATTCAAGGATCCAAAATTTACTGAGGTAAGAAAACTTTTAGATTTCTTTAAAATTTTAAAACTTACCTTAAAGTTACAGATTTTTAAATAAGGTTTGTAATCTTTTTAAGACTTGCATTAAGTAATTTTGCTCTATCACATTTTGTGAAAATGTTAGCGAATGATTTGTAAAGTTGACACATAACCTCCTCAGTGCCTCTAGGAAGGACCTCTAAGGCAGCAGAAATACTTCTCGTAAGCCTCTGAACTTGAAAATAAATTTTGTTTTCATGCTCTAAGTGTCATAGGTGACTGGATATGCATAGCACCATGGCCATAGGAACGGACTGCTCTATACAGTGAGAACATGGCCGTAGGAGCGGACTGCTCTATACAGTGAGAACATGGCCGTAGGAACGGACTGCTCTATACAGTGAGAACCTGGCCGTAGGAGCAGACTGCTCTATACAGTGAGAACCTGGCCGTAGGAGCGGACTGCTCTATACAGTGAGAACCTGGCCGTAGGAGCGGACTGCTCTATACAGTGAGAACATGGCCGTAGGAGCGGACTGCTCTATACAGTGAGAACCTCTACTTTGGAAGATGCTTGGGATGTGTTATATACTCTTAGTCACTGCAAAGTTAAGTAGTTTATCACATTTATCTATCAACTCTCCTAATTCCCCTTGTGACACTCATAGGAATATGAAACGCAGAAATAGTTATGATTAATAAAACTAAAATGGTAGAAGTTGGGTACTATTGCCAATTCCTTAATTAAAATGAAAAATTCTAACACTTTTAGTTATATTTCAGCCTCTGAACTTAACCAAACCTAAATCCTTCCTTGGATATCTTATAATTTACCTTAAAATTTTTTCGGCTACTACCTATGGGACTTGGCTGGGGCAGAGGAAGGCTCACTTTTCTCTGCTCTAAGTAGAGTTAATCCCCTGTGGGTTAGTACTATTTCTAGAAGAGCAGTGGGTTCCCCTTTTCCTATAATAGTAATGTGGGTATTTCTGAGAGACTGAAATTTCAGTGTGTGTGTGTGTGTGTGTGTGTGTGTGTGTGTAAAACTTTGGACCACTCATGTTTTAAACTAAGCAAAATATAAAATAGGAGCTGTTTATATGTATCTTGAAATAGGGAAACACATGCTTTGATGTTAACTGGCCACAACTAAGGGATCAATAGAAGCTATCATATTCAAATATTCTACATGCTTGTGAAATTCAGTTACTGGCTTCTACCTACAACAAGTTTAATTCACACACATCATAGAACAGGTAAAGCTAGAATCTTTCTGCTGTAATTTCTTATTTAAAAAATAATTCAATTAGTGGAATGTTTGCTAGTATCAGAACTGATCACCAGTCTCTTTAGCCAGAGCACTACCACAAATGTCACAAGAAGTCTTTAGAAGCTTGGAGAGCAGTGGGGTGAGGTAGGTGTGTGAATTTGTTCAGTGCAGTTGGTTGGAGAGCAGTGGGTGAGGTAGGTGTGTGAATTTGTTCAGTGCAGTTGGTTGGAGAGCAGTGGGTGAGGTAGGTGTGTGAATTTGTTCAGTACCGTTGGTTTGTCTCAGTGCTCTCTGGCTAACACACTGAGTGCTGAGAATGTGCTTGGTTTGTGCTAGCATGTTAGTTACCACATATTACACAAGTGTTGAGATCATCCTAAAGAGCAAGTCTGTGCTTGAGGTGCACAGAGGCCTATATTTTAGTGCAGGCATTTAAGCTCCAAGCCTTTGTTTACTGCTGACCAATATACTGGGCAGAGGAGTAGGAGGGCTTCTTTCTGAAAGAAAACTAAAAAGCAAATAAACAAATCAAATAAACAAAAACAAAACAAAAAAACCCATAGACAAACGTAGGGGATTTTTATTGTTTGTTAGCTCATTTCCTCCTGTTGTATTTTAGTAAACTACTTACTCCAAATCTTCATTCCATCTAAACCTTTTATAATAGGGGTTTTGATAATGTAAACAAACGAAAACTTACAACTTTTCTTAAAGAAGGTATAGATTTTCATGTTGTTAGAATTTCCAGTAAATTACTTCTAGATTAAATGTGCTCAATACTCTTTCATAAATTTTCAATTAACTTGAAAAATGGTATAACTAGTTTTTCAAGGCATAAGCCTTTATATATTTGACAGAATCTACAGAGAACAAAGTTGGCATTTTCTTTCTTGTTTTTATATTCAGAAGTGTTGACTTTTTCAAAGTCTCCAGCTATACCTCATCCCAACCCCAAGAAAATGAAAGCATTTATTCATTTCCTGTAATAAGTAGTCATTTAATTAAAGAACAAAATTAACGGGAATCAAAATGTTGGAGCTGTATTTTTTTGTTAGACATCATATAAAAAAGAGAAAGTATAGTACAGTAAATCACTCTATAACATGAACTTAGTTTTCAAATCATTAGGATAAAAATGTCTTTTCAACAAAATACTGAATGACACTGGGTCACATGTCCCTCAGAGCGGAGGCTGGGAGTGTGAGCCTGCACATGCATGTCGCCCATCCTCCATGACGCTGCAAAACTGCAAAACAAGGTTGAAGGCAAACAAGTTTTCTTCTGGGAGAGTTACTCTGGGCCTAAAGTGACCCCAACAGTTCACACTCCTCAGACACCAAAGAGGGGAGTGTGTCCTCTGGGTTGCTCCTCTTGTAGGTAAGTGGTCGGGATTGCGTCTCTGTGACTCTGCTCTTCTCACAAACACAGCAGTTAGTCTTGAGGAAAGTTCCCTGATGAATGGTCAGTGTTGGTATCAAAAATTAAACACAAATTCTTCTCAGAAGAAAATCTCTATGGCCTGTGGAATCTAGAAGTGATTTTTAAAAATTAGATATTTATAATAGTTAAAACTGCCAAACAAACAACCCAAACCAACCCAGCAAACAAAAAAATCCCTTCCACAAACAAATTTACTGCTATTCGGAGTTTCTCAAGTTGATATAAAGGACTTCAAGAACAGAGTTGCTGTGGCTGAATGGCCTCAAAGAACTCTTTATGACTCAGAACCACCCTGTGTGAAACCTGCCAGTGAAGTTCTCGGCTCTAGGACCTGGCCTGAGTGATCAGTACCTCTTAAAAACATCTGCAAATTAGTTAGCATGTTTGTAACAATGCTTAATACACTCAAGAAAATTACGCAGGATTGAAATACTGTGTTGACGTCGTAAGGCTGCTATGAAGTACCTGAATCATGATTAGGTTTGGGAGCCAATACACAGGACTGTCTGTATTATTCTTTAACAATAAAATACGCATTAAAATGTGTTTTACAGAAGAGTTTCATTTCTAAACTTACATTAAGAATAATGAGAGTTAAGCAAACCTGTCAAGTATGACAGGAAACTTGAAATTTTGTTTGCATCATTTTCTTCTTTCCACACAACCCTAACACACGTGCGTAGGGGGTGTAATTTATAGTTATTTCTGTTCCATAGCCCCAGTCAGCTTGCAAAGCAAATCTTTTAAATCAATGCAATGGCCACTTGGGATCCATCATAGCGGTTCACAGGTAAATGTACAGAAGTAAGGTTGCTTGGTTTTTTTTGTATTAGAGACTTGACAGCATCCTTCAAGGAAGAGGACAATGCAGTTCTCATGCTCTGTGCTCTCAACAGTCAAGGACCGCTAGGATTTATAGGCATGGAAGAACTTAGCCAGAGAAAATGAATTTGAAAGTGTACACGGCACAAGAAGGAAACTTTCTTCCCCAGCTTCTTCTGTGCGATAGGGTGGGCATGAAATGTGCTGCTCAACTCGGTGGGAAGACAGGCAGAGCACACTGACTGACTGCCATAGGGTGGGCTGAAATGTGCTGCTCAACTCAGTGGGAAGTCAGGCAGAGCACACTGACTGACTGCCATAGGGTGGGCATGAAATGTGCTGCTCAACTCAGTGGGAAGTCAGGCAGAGCACACTGACTGACTGCCATCCACTCCAGGATCAGGCAGAACACACTGACTGACTGCCATAGGGTAGGCATGAAATGTGCTGTTCAACTTGGTGGGAAGTCAGGCAGAGCACACTGACTGACTGCCATCCACTCCAGGAGGCAGGAGCTTCCTGTGGATATGTCATGGTCACATCCTAGGGCACTGGATTGCTACATAGTAGCCTCTCAAATGTATGCCAAACAAATGAATGTGCCTTGTGGCTTGGTAAACAATGGCTTGTGTTAGAGGTTAATTAATGTCAATATTGATAGATAATGGAGAATGATTTTGCAGCAATCTAGATGTAGTGGTCAATTCTATAAAATGTTTAAATATTGGTATTAAGTAACTAAGAAAAACTTAAGTTGAGACCAATTTTCTTAAACATGGCAACTATATACTATCATATGTACCCCTCTCACCACCAGTCCCTACTTAATAATGCTTTCTGAAGAGGTACCAAATATAAAGCCTTTGGTGACTAGACTCATCATGCAGTTCATGCGACAGAAAACTCACCTTGTCAAGTGCTTGCTGGATGCATGTACCTCCATTTCGTTACTTTTATACTCATTTAATTCTTTACGAATTGCTGCCTGAGATTTAAAAAGAATAGGTTTTCAAGTCAAATTATCACCTTTATATATTGTCAACCATTAATATGTGCTGACACTGTGGTCAAAAACCAGAAAGGAATTACATTGCTGTACTGTAGTGGGGAAGACAACCCTTCCTGTACTAGCAAGTGAACCTAGCACAGACTGGGAACCAGTTTATAGTAATATCTCACTATTGTGCTGTCAGAAAACCCATGTCACCGGAACTTTTGAGCATATAGTTCAGTTTTGTACTATGGCAGAAGTACAGTGAGCATCTTTTTAGGTCCTCTAGTCTTGCATCTTTTAGCTTCTCTAAACATTCTATCATCGTGTCTCTTATATGAGCCCTTCAAAGTCTGAGAGACAAGAATATATATTGGAAACATAGAAAACCTTCTATATTCATATAATACTAACTGCTAAAGATATTCTTTTCCTTTGACCATCTAAGCATGTCCAACTCTATCAAAACAGCATTTTTCTAGTTTGATACATATGCTTAGAAACATTCACAGTTATTGTAAGAACAAATAACTAAGTGATTGTATACATTTTCTCTTCCAAGAAAAATACTCTAAAAGCCTCCTTCACACTTCTGGGCTTATGTCCTCCTAGATGATAGCATTTGACCATGGATGGTCACTTATCCCATGTGTTGGTATTCTGTCTGGACTCCACCCCCACAGTTACCTGGCAATAGACAGGTATGCTCCAGCCCTATATAAGGGGCTGCTTGCCCTCTCCTCTCTCTCTTACTCCTGCTTCTCTCCCTTGCTCCGCCTCTCTCCCCACTCCATTCCCCCCTCTCTCCATGTGGTCATGGCCGGCCCCTACTTCTCTACTCTCTCCTTATCTCTGGGGCTAAGCAGCCCCTTGCATAGTGGATCAGGCCTTCCTGGCTATTGCCAGGTAACTGTGGGGAGGAGCATACCTGGCTGCTGCCAGGAACTGTGGGGGTGGAGTTTAGACAGAATACGAACACCATGTGCTTGGGTCATTTGATTTTTTTTATACCATCTTTACTAATTTTTGCAGTTCACACATCTATGGTATTTGGAAGCTGACATTTCTTAGGGGGGATCCTCATGCACTCTGCCATGTCCACCTATTGGATATGCCAGATACCATTTGCACTGACAACCCCAAATGTCTTATGATACTGCCAAACGTCTTTCAGAACAGAACTTTCCCCTAGCTCAACTTAATCCTAAATTATCTTCATGAAATCAACAGTGTAGGGCGTAATTTACCGAGTGGTTCACACTGTCTAAGAGAGCCCAGCCTGATCATAGATGGGATGCCCCAACCTTCTCAGAAGCAGTGTACCTTATCTGCCGCTGACAGTCTTGTCCAGGGCTTGTCTGCCCTTCTGTCATAGTCCTGTGCTCTTGCTACTTCCACATAGTCACTGAAACGGATCAGAATTTTTCTGTCTCTCAATTCATCAACAGTGGGTCTCTGGTTAAGCTAAAATAAAAGATGGTTATAGTTAGATATCATATGCCACTGTTATTTTCTTATAGTAAGCAGTATATAATAATCTATAAACAACTGTACTTGTGAATTACCATGAATATGCTCTAGTGTGATTTCAGATGCATCAAATAATCCTCTCATAATCTCTTTCTTCCAACACCCAGCTGCCCTGACAGAGCACATGGTCAAGGAGTGGTTGATGGGGTCGCAGACCAAATTACATGTGGTCAGCAGTCTGTTATGCTAACCTCCACTCTCATGAAGAGCTGGAAGGCTGTTGTGTTAGCTCCAAGCTCAACAAAGCATGCGCCTTTGTTGAGAGTCAGCCAGACAATGGAAATGATCAGGAGGAAAGGTAGACTTAGGCCCCTGGAGTTACTTCCTAAACTAGCCATTGTAAATCTAACACATGCGGATTGGAGACCAACAGACTGCTATTCCATAGAAGCAACAACAGCAACCTGCAATCTGTAATCAAGGAACAAGATACATTGAAGGCAACTAGGAATGACAAGTCTGAAAGGTATGTGTTTCTTAGTATTAAAAAACTTCTCAGTTGCCTTCTGGGGAGGGATTGTAAATGCTATTTGGGTTTCACTGCCTTCCCAATGGTTTGTTGTTAGTGCCTCACTAGTCGGTTCCATTAGACACTAGGATATGTACACAAGGCACTGCTCTTGGAGCAACTGACCCCATGTTGTCTGGAAAAGGACACAAAGTCAGTGTGCTTTACACTACCCCTTCCAGACTGCTGCAGAAGTTTTCTCTAGTCCACCCCTATTACAAAATAAAATGCTTGATTATAATCCTATGCAGACTAGTTTCATCCATTTGACATAAGTTACAGTCATCTAGGAAGAAGGAATGCCAATAGAGGAGTTTCCTCCATCTGCTTGGCCTGTGAATATCTGTGTGGACATTTCCTTGGTGACTGATTGGGGAGGGAGAGGTGGCACCACCTACAGTAGGCTGGGCAACCCACTGTAGGTGGTGCCACCCCTGGACAACAATACCTGGGTTGTATAAAACAACCCGAGCAAGCCATAAAGCTGCATTTCTTCATTAGCTCCTGACTCAGTTTCCCTCACGGATGTACTAGGACTTGAAGTACAAGCAAATAAAGCCTTTCCTCCCATGTTTCTTTTTGTCGTTGTGTTTAACATGGCAACAGAGAGCAACTGAGGACAGTACCTTTCTTGTCAATCTTTGTTTGATTTCCCTCCTTTCTTCCTGCTCTGTCTGATCATTCCTTTCTGTGAAAGAGAAATAGAAGCAAGTTAAGCATTTCTTGTTACAGAAGCCAGTCCTAGCTTTCCTGGGGTCCCTTTACAGATGGTACCTCTTGACATATCAGTCTATGTGTTTGCAGTTACTTTCCCCAAAGCTGCTCAGGACTTGCTGGCCTGAGCTGTCCCATCTGACTACCCTTCTCAGGCTAATTCTCCTCTGCCCTGCACGGCAGAAGTGGATTTTTGCCCCTGCTTTCTTCTGTGGAATGGTTGTCTGTTGGTCTCCATGCCACTTGAATATCTTCTCTGTATGTTTATATCTAGGAAAGCATGGAACATACAGTTCCAATAACACAACAGTCAAGCAGGTATTCAGCTCTGAGTAGTACTGTCATCACAGTCTGTCTTCTATCTTTCCATTTTACAAGTGTATAAAATGGAACTTTTAGACCATGACCTCAAAACATGAACTACATTTCTTCCAATTATGGGCAACATAATATAAAATATGGGCATATCTACAACCCAGATGCTTTTCCATTGTTGAAGCCTACATATATGTAACTACCTTCTAAGGGGCCAACAACCTCAGAATTGGCTTTGCCTTGTAGGTTGTGTTCATTCTATACTTGGCAATTAAAGGTAGGCCAGCATGTTGAAATACTGTAGTAATGTAAGCCTGGCCCAGGGGAGCAGAGAGAAAAAAGAATGCAGTCCTATTTCTGGCATTCTAGGTGCTAAATAAAGCCTCAGGTCCCCAGCCTTAACAGAACTCCTGCCTGAGAAATAGATCTCACCCACCAGCACACAGAACAGCAGCACAGCCATGTTTGGGGAAGGGAAACCCTGCAACCTACATCTAATATAATTTTCCATTCTATGCTTTTATTTAAATGGTATGTTTCAAACACGAGTGTATTGGGGGAACTGTGTATGTGGGTGCTGGATGCCTCTGATTATGCTTTCCAATAGTCTTTTTATTTTAAAAGCTATTAGACTAGAAAATTTTAGAGAAAACCACAATCACATTATATGCTTGGTTTTTCAGACATATGTAGTAATAAAAAATGCATTGTTGTAAGCTATGGTGACAAACTTTATAGTGGAACAACTAGGAAACCCTGAAAATGTCATCAGGCCAGAGACTAAGGCTGTGGCATGGAAGTAGTTCTGATTTTTTACAAAGGTCCTGGACAAACTCCACATCTAGTCTTCTTGCGGAAAGGAAAAAGCAGGATTTCCCCACCCCACCCCACCCCCACTTTTTGTGTGAAAATGCTGTTACCACTGTATAAAAAAAAAACAGTTTGGGGAAATTATTCCAGCACCTTGGATAGCTCCATGTGCCTCTTCCATGGGTATCTAGGAAAGTGTGATTGCTTCTGATGTGGTGACTAAGAACTTGGCAGCCAGTAGAGGCAGGCCAATGTTCATGTGTTAAAAATGTCCCATTTCCTCAGGGCCTTAGCTGCTTCACTAGTAAGATGGGGTGAGAGCACGACTCTCAGATTTGTGGTAAACATTAAGGAACACACACAGACTGAACCCAGTCATCACATTCAATTAGGCCATAAAGACATAGAATTCTGAGCGTGTGTCAGATGCACTGACATTTCGTAAGTCTCCTCTTGAAGGGGAGCAAACAGCGTTCAGTCACAAGTGCAACCACACGTATTATGCTGCTCTGTGCTATTCCATATGTGGTGGCCATATCCTTGCCACAGAAGAAAACAGAACCATACAAGTCAAGCAATGAGCTTCTCAGATCCTCCCACTCAGGACACCTAGCAGTTTCTGAGCTAAGGATAAATCTAGCTTGCTGGCAAAGACACTGTGTTTATGATGCGTTGCCATGGCCATCACAAGGAAAATCCACTTTCCCCAGCACCCTCAAGGTTAGTGCAGTCAGTCCCAGCTACTTGCTTGTTCTACTCACACTCACCAGGCAGTCTATTTTTAGGACTCCACTGCCTATTTTAGATAGTAACACAATTAGAAGCACAGGTAGGGAAACCTGGCTGTCCACATGAAAAAGAAGACACTGCTATGGAGGGGCGGAGTGGGATCAGGTTAGTCTGAGCCATGGGGCTCTCTCCTTCCTGTGCCAACAGCACACCTGGAGTACGTCCTAGATCTGGAACTTCACTTGTTGAAGCATAGACCATAGTGTTGATAGTTCCGAAAAGTATCAATGATGTAAGTTTGAATTTTACATAAGTAGCTTTATATTATAATATAAAAATTGCTATCTAAAATGACTTGACTGCTGTTAACTTGATCAAGTATAATATCAGCCACAGTCCTTGCAACAGAACAGAACAGCAGCACCACATGTTTAAAGAAAGAATTCTTTGTGTGTGTGTGTGTGCGTGTGCGTGTGTGTGTTCTTTGTTCATTTCCAAGCTCATTCTCTGTTTAATTATCAAGACTCTAATGCATGTATAGTAAGTACAGTGGCCTCCAAATGCAGGCTTCCAAAAGAAGCTTTAACTATTAAAAAAAATCCTACCATTTTCTTTAAGAAAGAATTTTTAATCTTAGGAGTTTTCCCAGTAGTCTATACAGAGGGGGTAGGCAGCTTTAAGGCTAAGGCCAGCACTGAGGCTAAGACAGGAGAGGAGTAGGGTTCCCTGCATGTTCAGACCATGACTCTCTAGTCCCTCTAATAGAACCAGGTCAGTCTTGGTGCTATTACAGCTTTGAAGAAGACGATCACAAACAAAGCAGCATGAAAAAAGCTTAAGAGTCACACTACTGGATTGATCCGAAGATGACAAACACATTTGGTAGAAAATACTTTAAAAACTAGTCTAGTAGACAGGCACTACTCAGGGTTCGCCTGAAGGTTGGCTACCTTCCATCATCCAAGACGATGAAGCTTCCATACAGTGGACATTACTGCTGGACACCTGGGCTCAGTACACTACAGACACCTAATTGGGGAAACACGGGCAGAGGTACAGAGGGTGCTGGAACCCAAAGTTCTGAGCCACCAAAGTGTCCCTGCTCCAGTGCGCTAGCTGTTTATTTCTCCTAGGTGGAACATGTAAGAGGTGCACCCAGAAATTCCTGACTGGGTCTGTAATCTCTAATGTCCATAGGACTCCCAGTGCAAACTCCCTAGCAGCTCTGCTTGGCACCCAACAAGCACAGGGTTAATGATCCATTTCCCTCGGGTCAACAGGTCCAGCTAATAAACATGAAGATAAGAGGGTCTTTAATTATGGCAGGAAGAGAACTACTTTTACTTCGTTTTTAGAAGGAGCTTTCTGAATACAGCCACTTTAAGGCCTTTCTTTCAGAACCTCTTAGCTGTTCAGATTAAAGGAACCTGCAGAGCTGGGCTGAGCTGTGAGAGCTCAGATTCCTGCAGCAGCCTTAGCACACGTGAGGGAAACCTCCAGAGGAATCTCCTGCTACTCACGTTTCAGGATATTTCTTCTCTCCAGTTCCTCCACGGCGGGTCTCTGGCTCAGCCTTCTGCGGAAAAACACTAAGATTATGTTTTGCACCATGGTGGCTGCCTGGAAATTCTGCCCAGGTCTGTGCAGCGAAAGGTGCCTGGCATATACCCCTGAAGTTCAAGATCACCTTCCAAAGGGTAGAAAAGAGTGGACCACTAGAGCCTCTTGCTGGCAAAATCAAGTCAGAGTTCCATGTGGAAGGGAAAGCCAGTCCACGGAGCCAGTTCTGAGGAAGTCCTTGCTCTACTCCACATCATCACCTGCTCCCTGCCCGGTGTGAACACTTCACCCAGCCACATGCATGCTTAAGCAGGGCAGAGATTCATTCAGGAAAATCTTCTTCCTGCTCACTAGCTTAGGAAGAAGCAGGCAGCACCACTGCTGGGGTTCAGGCTTCTGGCTCCAGCCATGCCCCCAGATCCTTGCTTCCAGGCATCAGCTCCATCCTTCATCCTCAGGACCAGGAAATCAGCCCAAGAATACAGCCAGTTGCCCACCAGGCTGAGAGAAGCCTCCTCTGCCCTGCCCCACCCAGGGGGAGTGTCTAGGGCCAGCTGAGGGGCCTTGCCTCCCGTCAGTGAGCATCAGTGAGCACACAGCTCTAACACCAATGACAGTTGGGGATCTCCCAGCTAACTGGGAAGGGAGCCGCCCACGCACGCACGCCTCCCGCCTTCCTCCTCTTCCCTCGTCCCTCCTCCCTCCTTCCCTTCTCCTTCCAGCAGCTCAGATGAGTGTGCCAGTGTGCTGTGTGAAGACAAATTACTATTTCCTTTTCAGATGATCTCTGGCTCAGGGAATTGGAGGATGCAGCCCAAAAAATAAAACATCAAAACTCCACAAAACATAAACAAAGGGCTTGTCAGGAGAGGGAGGCATAATTAGACAAAATCAATGCCAAGCTCCAATTATTTCTATCTAAAATAATGGCCTTGGGTCAAAGCCAGAAGCCTTCCTACTTCTGGATCCTCAGCCACTATAGAGAGTCATCAGGGCAAAGGCACTGAACACTCAGAGTCAGGGGCTATAACATTTTCCCCCTGTAAAAATGTTGTCTCCAGAAATACATGTCTATTTATAACCCCTGTCCCAGCACAAAGCCTGGGGCATGGTGTGTCTGCTCCACACCTCCCTCTGCACTGGAGCACAAGTTTGCTTTGGCCTCCCCAGAGCCTGGTCTGCCAGCTCTTTCAGGGTAGGGGTGGCCTCTATCCTACTTCTAGTGTTCCCTGACATTGCCTGCCAAATGTGGCCCTTGCTCCCTGCTGCTATGGCCCTAAGCCCTCTCAAATGACCACAGACTACCAGCTATGCATCATATACTGTTCTAAGCTCTCTGAACACATTTCTGTGCCTGGAAAGTTTGGGAGAGTTCACTGTCCAAAAGAAAAGGCAGGTGAATAAGAAACAAAAATTACCAGCCATTTCACAGTGGCCTGGATATACATTTCATGAATCGAGGGATAAGGGACTAAGCAAAGCAGGGGAACTTGGGGAAAGTGCAGTTGCACTGAGACCCTGGCAAGAAGGGGTCAGCCATAGGAGATTACACTCTTTATAGAATCTTTCCTAACTACTCATTTGCTGGACTTGAAGACTAAGGGAAGAAAGAGAGACCACATGACAATCTGCTGGAGTTAAGCCCACAGGGTCTTGGAGGACATGCTATGTGAGCAGGCTATCTTGTGGGAAGTGTGGAGCCAGCGAAGGTTCTGGGGCTGGGAGATGGCATAGTGTAAGGCATTCTCCCATTGAGTCTGCTCAAGAAGTGCTCCACTGACGGGGATTATTCAAGCAGGTTATGGCATAATAGGCAATATTACAGGACAGAAGAGGATGGGCTTTGGAAAAGGGAGGAGAAACCCTGGTGATCAGAGCTTGGGACACATCATTTCCTGACTGAGTATGTGTAGGTAGGGCACTTGGAGTTGTAGAGACTGAGTTGATGTAAAATGGCACTTTGTAACATTTGCTGGGAATTCAGAAATCTCTCAAGAATTCACACCACCTCAAGGATGTAAGGTCAAACCCAATGGCTGTAAGGTCAGGGTGGCTGTGGCAAAGGCTGTAAGGTCAGGATGACTGGCCAAGGGTTGTAAGATCAATGGCCAAGGGCTTGGAAGGTCAGGGTGGCTGTGGACGAGGCCGTAAGGTCCTTGTGAATCAGGATTCAGGCTGTCAATGCATACCTTCTCTGACATTTAGAAGTAAATATTTTCTCCAGAAAAACAATCCTAGCAGGACCTTGTTCCCTAATACCTGATTACTTGTGTTACTTGGTCACCTGTGTCAGGTACTTCCTCCTAGCCCCAGTGGCATTCTTCAAGTCTACTACCCAGCAGAAGACAGAGAACATAAGGGACTCCACGCACTGGCCTGCACCTGGAAACAGTCAAACTGCTCAGACTCTCCTCTCTTCCCCTGTGTCCAGGACCCCACCAATGACGGTGGTCAGCCACACCAAGGCAGCTGAACTTCCACAAAGCCCCTTGGCTCACTATTCTAAGAATCTCACAGGACCAAGCACATCTGGTTCTGGTAAGTTCCTGGCCTATCTGCCAGGCCAGTACTGGGAGGCCAGACTCTCCTACCCACGAGCTAACGTGTGGAACAGCTCACCTCTAAGTCAGGTGAACACAGCAGGTATGAGCAGCCCATTGTTATTGCTCTGATCATTTGTAGTAACTGCAACCTCTGTTATTATTAGCTTCTCAATGTTTATGGAATTACATAGAGGCTTTTTTTTTTTTTTTAACTAGCACATACTGCCCAAGCCAGGTACAGAACCCTGAAAAGAGATAGTTTACAGAGGCACTTGACCAACTGAGTTTTAGTTTGGGGAACAAAGCCTCACACCTGAGTTAATGAGGTCTCATTCCTGCCTCCACCCCAAACCAGGCATCTGAGACCCTGTGAAACTGGAACAGCATGGGAGCCTGACACCCAAATACCTGGTCTCAACCCAGGCCACAGGAGTCCCAGGAACAAGAACTAGAACCCACAGCTGAATCCAAAGAAGGGAGATCCAGAACCATAGCAGATGGGGCAGCAGCAGCAGGAAAGACAACAAGCCCGACCTGCAGGACAGGTGGGCAGCTGAAGCTAGAGAGAGCTGTCCCACAGTAGAAAGTGAGGCACAGATGCCTTGCCTGCAATGCAGTGGCCACTCAGGCCATGAGCACATGGGCATTTTGTGGGTAGAAAGGAAGGTGCTAAAGGGGTCAATTGTACTGGCTGGTGGTGTGTGCCAACTTGACAAGGCTGGAGTTATCACAGAGAAGGGAGCTTCAGTTGGGGAAGTGCCTCCATGAGATCCAGCTGTGGGGCATTTTCTCAATTAGTGATCAAGGTGGTAGGGCTCCTTGTGATGGTGCCATCCCTGGGCTGGAAGTCTTGGGTTCTATAAGATAGCAGGCTGAGCAAACCAGAAAAAGCAAGCCAATAAGGATCATCCCTCTATGGTCTCTGCATCAGCTCCTGCTTCCTGACTTGCTTGAGTTCCAGTCCTGACTTCCTCTGGTGATCAACAGCAATGTGGAAGTGTAAGCTGAATAAACCCTTTCCTCCCCAACTTGCTTCTTGGTCATGATGTTTGTGCAGGAATAGAAACCCTGACTAAGACAGAGCTCACCACTCCTTCATGGTCCTAGAACTCCATGAGTGGACCTGATATATCTTTCTGTCAGTAAGCCCAGACAGGTAGGTGTTGGTGAAGGATGGAAAGAATGTTGCTGGGTCTTCTCTCACTCCCTAGACTAGCATCTGGACAATGCTACCACTTTGGTGCCATCACATTAAGGACAAGGAGCCAGGAAACATCAAGAAATTGCTCCAGCAGAACAACTCTGGAAGCCAAGGAGGCCAGGAGCACTGAGAGGTATAGGGAAGGCCCATGAGCACCACTGCCCAGTGGGATGCATACATAGCTCTTGGCTCTCATTGCCACTGCCCATGGTTTGGTGACAGTGACTTACAACCTCAAGCTGACTCCCTACAGTAAGGCTTGAAGGGGTGGTAGCTAAGAACAGCACCATGGGGCTGAAAGGCCCCAAGGGAAGAAGTATTGTAGCACAGTAGCATCCAGTCTACACAGGGGAGAGAGTGCTGGAAGGCTGGAGCAACAGTGCAGGTTAGGACTGCACTTCACCCAGGGCCGGCAAGCATCACAGATTCTAGATCTATGAATCCCTGTTGGATCTAGTGCAGGGGAGCTAATAGGAAAGTGACTGCCTCAGTGGATTTCTGTGGCTGTCAACCTGAAAGTCACTCATAGGTTAGGCTAAGTATGGGCAAGACTCCAAGAATGGGCAGTCGGGGCACAGGGAGGAAGAGGTGGCAGGGGGAAATGGTAGGTTGGCATGTAGAGATTGAGGTAGCACAGCATACAGTGGGTAAGTACTGAAGGTAAGGGGTACCTCCTCATTCCTGTCTGTGGAAGGCTGGCAAGCTTCTGCTATGCTGGGCCAGTACCTAGGGTCAGCACACTAACATCTGAAAACCAGACTCAGCTCTGCCCTGGCCACTGGGTACCAGGGTCCATGTTCTCCCCATCTTGGGCGATCCCTTGCCTCAGCAACTTACAGGGCTAAGAGGAGCAGCACAGACTGAATGTAGGTAGGCATTATGGCTATTGTCCCCCACTGTGTAGAGCCTGGGTCTCCACTCTGCTGGTAGCCCCACTGTGGGCCTGGACCTATAGGAAGGGCTATTGCATCAGACACTAGGGTTCCCTCTCTTAGACATACTCTTTATCGGATACTTCCACCTTCTCTCCCAAACACACTTTCCTCCCTCATATATGCCCTCTTCCATCAGACATGTTCTCCCTAAGGTGCTCAGATACCCCTCCCTCCTCCCTCCTCCCTCCTCCCTCCTCCAGCACACTTCCCTCCTCTAACACATACATAGACACAGACATAAACACACAGGCACACAGACATACCAACCAGTGTCATTTCCATGACTGCAGGGCAGAAGGCACGTGTGGAGTTCATGCCGGAATCCCTCACCTCTGCCTACCCCACCCTAGCTACCAAGCACCCAGGCACTGGCTCGTCTGCTTAAGTTCAGATACCTGGAGTCCAGCTGCTGCCTCGCTGCTCACCTTCAGCCTTGGACCATACAGTCCAGGAGCCACTGGACTGCATGCATCTGCCAGGAGCCACTGTCCTCTTCCAAGGTACCTTTCCACTATCCTGTGAGGTGCCTAGAGATGCAAGCTTGAGGTGACTCCTGACATTGTCCTGGCTCCAGTTGGCAAAGGCCTCTAGCAAGAATGGGCCATTTCTGTGCTCAGTTCTGCAGCCTGGAAGCATGGGCCCCAGCCTGTTTGCACATGGCTGTGGTCACTGAGTTGTGCAGGACTCAGTGTGTGTAAGCTCCTGTGAGGGCCTCTGACCCTGCTTAAGGGTTCCACTTGTCAGGTGAACCCCCAGACTAAGCCAGAGAGAATTGCTATCATGGGCTTCTTCAGACGGCCTGACCAGGGGCCCTGCTCACACTTAGTGGGATGCTGGGACCCAAAGCTAAAACCAAGGCTGTCCCAGAAGAAAGTATTGATGTGGGCCAGATCAGGGTTAACTACACTGGGGAGGGAAAGCTGGTTGAGGTAGAGTAGGTCAATGGTGGGAGCTGCCAAAGAAGTACAGTCTAGCTGCCCCTTCTGGTCCCACAGCACATGCTCTTTTAGACTGACGCTGCGGAACTCCTGTGAGGACGACACTGGGGACAGTGCTGCCCATAATAGTCAAGATGTAGAATCATCTGTGGTATCCTTTGACATGGACAGAGAAAATGTGAGCTGTAGAGATGGTCCAGTCAGTGAAGCGCTTGCTGCACAACATGAGGACATGCTCCCCGGCAGCCAGGTCAAACTGATAGGTGTGGTCAATGCATGCCTGTAATCCAGCCCTGGAGAGGGGGTGACATGCAGTACCTAGCGAACTTTGTGAACTCCAAGCAAAGGGGATGAATGTCTCAAGAGACGAGTGTGCTTCTGAGCATGATATCCGAGGTTATCCTCTGACCTGCACATGCATGAACACACAAAGGCACCACAGAAGGATCTAGGGATCATTGCATTTAGTTTATAAGGCAGACACAGAAAGACGGGTACCTTAATTTCACTCATACATGCAAAGTACATCTGAGCTCGCAGAACCAGAGTGTAGACTGGAGTGACTGCTGCACTGGGACAAGGCCACAGCCATCATGAAGGAACAAACACTGTATTCCTATCCCTCAGGATGAGAACAGTGGACAATAGCACTTGTGTATATATATCATGTGTAATTCAGAATTCCAGGAAAGACGATTCTGGGTGTTCTTTTCACACGCTTATGAACACCTACAACATCTCAATGTATCACGCCCTCAAAAGCTGTTGTCTGCCCACGAAAACCATCCCAAGACATACATATCACTAATCCAAGAAGCAAGAGATCAGGTTTTGTGGGCAAAGAGGTCTCAGAGCTCTTCTTACTGTAACACATTCCATGTTATTATATGTAAACGCCCTTCTACCACATACGTAAGAATGACAGGAGCCTTTATATGGAGACAGAGCAGGCCTCAGCGATGGCTCTGTGGCATTGAGCCTTCCCACCATGTGCTCACGCCAGCTACGGCATCTCAGGCCAACCCTGGAGGAGCCCTGCCCTTCTCTGAGCCTCATGGCTCTATGCAGAGAGCACTCAGCACACAAGTGCTTGCCACTTCTGTCTTCTGCAGCCATGTTTCTACTTGCCCCTCCTCCCCACACAGTTCCCCTGGGACACCTTCCCAGGTCACTGTGTCCAAGCCTTAATCTACCTTGCAATCCTAATTCGTATACCAGGTCCATCTCTGGGCAATGGCCTCCCTTCACCTTAGCTCTAAGCTCTCTGGGTGTCCTCTGCTCAAATAAACTTGCAGCTACCACAACTCTCACCTGTCCTCCTGTATGAGAAGGGCTCTGATCTGAGGCAGAGACAGGAATAATTGCATTTGAAAGCCCTGTGAAATCGATAAGGTATCTATTCTCTTTGATGTTTGGGTTTTCTTCTGAACAGTGGGTAGATGCTACAACGCCTCGGGTTCCCCATCAGGACAGAAGCACGAGGCAGCATACATCGGGCCCTCAGAGGACAGCAGTCTCTAAGTCCCCGTTGGCATATGTATGGTCTTAGCTACCTGGTGCTCCTGGCCAGGTGAGTGCAGGTCCACAGGAAATTCTGAGAAGCCTGAGGCATGGCACGGTGGGCCTGACTTAAGAAGGGATGCAAAGTTACCACTCCACAAGCTTCAATTCAAGCAGCTACCAGTGTAGTGTCATCTCGACAAAGTCTCCACTCAGGGTTTCCTACCAGGTCAACTAAGCTTTGGACCAACATTGAGAGGTTCCTTCTCGAAGAGGCAGACACATCCTAGAGACAGGCTGCCGCTGGAGAGCAGATGGCACGGCACCCACAGAGCCCGTGGCTATTTTGGGAGGCAATCCTGCCCCACAGCCAGCCCTGAGTCACAATGAAACTGGGATTTCCCAGTGAGGGTGTGCCAAACACACCATTCAGATCCAGAACCAGGAAAGTGGAAAGTTCTTTTTACTCCTGCCTGCTGTCCTCAAAACAAGCAGGTGTTGGGACATGGACCCTGAGTCACAGGTCCCTGGATGATAGGACACCTGGAGAATAGAGGTCAAGAGTAGAGTGATGTTCTCCCCACATCACATGACAGAGCAAGAAGCCATGAGGAGGCCAGGACTGAGCACCCCACAGAGGTCCCAGCCAGCTCCAGACCTGGAGAGGACAGTGTGTGTCCATATCAGGATCACACCCCTCTGACCAGTGGACTTCTCACTTACCAAAGGCTCACCTAGGGAGATGCCGACTGCTGATGCACACATGCACGCATGCACACGCGCGCACACACACAAAACAATGCTATGTCATATCCAGAATACGAGGGGAAAAGGTGAAATTAAGTTTCCACAAAGTAGCACACATTTTATGTGGGAGCTCAGACACGACCTCATTAGGTGACGGGGTGAGAACTGCATTGCTACACCTACACAGATATCAGGATGACATCAGCTGCTAATGTACCAGGCATGGAGGGATGCTGTCACGTCTGAGCAGTTGCTTCTGGAAACACAGGGAAAATTCTTGGTAACGCTCTGGACAGAACAAGGCTCTTTCTTCCCTCTGGTTCCAGAGCCTTGGCCTTCCAGGAAGCAGCCTGCATGCCATTTCAGCAAGATGCATCGTGTTTGTCCATGTGCCATAGCTCATGTTCTTGGGATCATGGGGGGGGGGGCATTCAAAGTCAAGTGTGCATGGGAGGGTGGGGAATCTTCACTGCTCAGGGGCTGACCCTTAAGCTTTAGGACACATCCTGGTGTCAGGACAGAATCACTAGACAGGCACCCACTACTGACCCTCCATGATCCTATCCCAGAATTCCCAGAGGATGGCTGGCCTGCCAATGACTGACATGCATCTTTGCCTCCACTGGTGCCTCTCTCCAGCCACAGTGAGGAGTGTTAACAACAGAGCATGGAGGGTTATATGAAGCCAGATACCCACAATGCCATCTGTTAGTTACAGAGTCTTTTTTTTTTTTTTTTTTTTTTTTTTTTTTTGAGACAGGGTTTCTCTGTGTAGCCTTGGCTGTCCTGGAACTCACTCTGTAGACCAGGCTGGCCTCGAACTCAGAAATCCACCTGCCTCTGCCTCCCAAGTGCTGGGATTAAGGGTGTGCACCACCCCTGCCCAGCAACAATGTCATCTGTGAGACTTCCTATTTCTTTTGTCTGGCACTGCCCCCACACATCCTATGTGAGAAAAGGTTTTCTAGGTGTCTAGACTGCCTTCCCCTTGTGGCAGGAGTCAGAGCTCCTGGGGTACTAAGACTGGGAGGGCCCTGCTTCTAGTTACCTGGCAAATAGGCAGAGACCGGCGGCAAGAGCACCTCCTCTCTAGATGAGTGCCAGGATACCTGGGAGGCATCAACCTGGCCTTTCCTGCTCTCCAGAGTGATACAAGTGCTCAGAACAGATGACACCAAAGGGGCAATAGAGTGTATTGCCTGAGGAGACTCTCAGGCTCTTCAGAGAGGAAAATTGTGTTGGAGATACGTGGGGAGGAAGGATAGGTTGCCCACCACAGGACATAATGTGTAAGCTGCCTGTGGAAAGGCATTTCCTCTCAGGGAAGAAGAGAGAAAATCATTCTAAATGTCCGCTGTCAGGGACTGATTCGGACCGTACTACATGGAGGAGAGACAGGAGCACATGTGTCAGAAAGCGAGGACAGGATAGAGCAAGGAAGAGTGAGAGCAGGGTTAGATGCCAAGACAGCAGCACAGCTGGGTGCTGACACAGGCCAGTCTGTGCACATCATACATCAGTTACCAGAAAGGCGCATGGGGCATACATGGTCCCTGTCCTCAGGCAAGGGACAGAACAATGCACAGATGTGCCTAAGCTGGTCAGCAAGGTGCTGCCAAGGATAAAGGGCAGAGGGCAAAGGGCGGCCCATACCTGGTTGAATCCCTGCCACCCTCCTTAGCCCTCTGGTCCCAGACAAGGCAGAGTCTAGCCACGAAGAACCAACACTGGTCCCATAGGAGCCCAGGTCAGGGTCACCCACTCCATGACAGAGATCCTGGAAGGAGGCCAAGTGGACATGCAGCTGGCTGGCAGAAAGCACGCCCAGGAACTGTGCTCCAGCCCTGCCTGCCCTGCCCCTCCTCACCACCTCCCACCTCCAGCTCTCTGCTGGCTCCTCCTCTGGTCCTTTGTCTGTTGGCCTGGCTGACTTGCCAGTTTACTCTGTCTACCATAACAATAAACCATAACCAGAGTGGCTGGTAAACAGCAGAAATGCATGTCTCCCGTTTCTGGAGTGTGGAAAGTCTAAGAGTAGGAACCAGTGCTTAGGGTATCAAACACATTCACGCCGCTCACACATGGTGGGAAGGGCAGTCTCCCTGGGCCCCTTCCATAGGAAGCTGTGATGCGCCATCTTCAATGTTAGCTTGGCTGGATTTGGAGTCACCGAGGAGCCCCACTGTTGGGTGTGTCTGTGAGGAAGTTTCCAGAAACTTTAACTGAGGTGAGAAGGTGTGTCCTGAATGTGGGCGGCACTATCCCATGAGCTGTGGTCCTTTGCTGAATGGAAATGAGGAGGTGAGCTGAGCACCTCTTGCTGACAGTGGCTGCAGTGTGACAAGCTGCCTCACAGTCATGGCTTCCCAGCAATGGTGATTCCCCAGCACTGGAGGGCTGCCTCTCTGCACTGTGAGCCAATCATGGCCTCCGGGGGGCTGCCCCTCTGCACTGTGAACCAACGCAAGCCATACCTTCCTTAAGTTGCTGTTTAGGTATTTTGTTTGTCACAGAAACAAAACTAAAGCAGACAGTGACCCCAAGGAGACCCTAATTATCTTCCCAAAGCTGCACCCCAAGCGGCATCTCACTGGGGGCGGGCATGTGAGTTTGGGAACAAACATTAAAAAACAATGCTCACCAAGCTTGCTTCCACCTCAGGGCTTCTGCGCATGCCATTCCCTCTGTCCAGGAAACTGACTGCAGACCCTTGCAAGGCTCAGAATAAGGAAGCAGAGCAACCTTGACTACTCCTGAAGATACAACTGGCTAGTGAATGGCCACCAGCAAGAGGCATCCTGTGGGTAACCACAGGTGCAGATCTGGCCACATAGGCATGAGAGCCCTTCCCAGGGGCAGGAACTCCGTCCCTCACTGTTAGTCCTTACGCCTTCTACAGTGCTAGCTGGTGCATAGGCTGGAGTGACCAGGATCCTACCATTGTGCATGGCCTCACACATATGGGACCCAGACAGCATGGACTATTAGTAAGTCCTACAGAGGCGCCTGCAGAGCCCCGTGAGTGGCCCTGGCCACATGGAACCATCCTGGCACTGCAGAGCCCCGTGAGTGGTCCTGGCCGCGTGGAACCATCATTGCACTGCAGAGCCCAGTGAGTGGCCCTGGCCACATGGAACCATCATTGCACTGCAGAGCCCCATGAGTGGTCCTGGCCGCGTGGAACCACCATTGCACTGTAGAGCCCCGTGAGTGGTCCTGGCCACGTGGAACCACTCTGGCACTGCAGAGCCCCGTGAGTGGCCCTGGTCGCGTGGAACCATCATTGCGCTGCAGAGCCCCGTGAGTGGCCCTGGTCGCGTGGAACCATCATTGCGCTGCAGAGCCCCGTGAGTGGCCCTGGTCGCGTGGAACCATCATTGCACTGCAGAGCCCCGTGAGTGGCCCTGGTCGTGTGGAACTATCCTGGCACTGCAGAGAGGCAGACAGCAGCAAGCTGGGGTGACAAGACTGCCAAGAATGGGGACAGATGTCCCAACCACAGCTACCAAGAGTGGAGATGAGACCTTCTGCTAGCCCTGCTGAAAATGTAGAAGTTCCCCTCACCTAGGGTAGAGATGGGACATCCCATCATCACTGGTTGGACAGTAACATGGGCCCTGCAGGTATATTCTCCTGTGGTCATAATCCTCCACTGTCAAAAATGACAAATGTGACCAGGCAAGGTATTACCCACCTATCATCCTAAAACGTAGAGGGCTGAGACAGAAGGGTTGAGAGTTCAAGGCCACCCAAGGCTACATAGTGGGATTCTGTCTCAAAGAAGCCCACAACATTTATATACACACCTGTTCTCACCACCAGACCCAATCCCACTAATATGTTTTCCAAGTGTCTTGAATAATATCACACACATGCACACACATTCTATACACACATACACACACACACACACACACACACACACATACACACCACACTATAGTGAAAATGTGGTGTGTAAAAAGCTGAAGCCTCTATGTTGGCCCTGATGTGGAAGGCTTGACAGACAGACTTGAATAAACAAAACAGCAAGAAAGTGAGCACTCATAGCAGGCTCCCACCATGCAAAACCTCAGGACTGGGGAGGTGGCTCAGCTGGAGGGACCTGAATACAACCACAAGGGCCTGAGTTCACATCCCCAGAACCCAGCTATGCTGGTCTATTTACTATCCAGGTGCCTGCTGGGAAGCAGGGAAAAAGGTCCTTGGGGCTTGCTGGCCAGCCTAACCTAATTGGCGAACTGCAGCCCAATCAGAGACTCAAAGGAGGTGGTCAGATGACGTCCCTGGGGATGAGCCAAGGTTGGCCTCTGGCTTTACATATGTGCATATGTGTGGACACACCCAAACCTCACCCTACCCACACACTCACAAAGAAACCTGGGCTCCACTCAACCTTTGCCTCAATGCTGGCCTCTCCAGGAATGAACTGTGGAGTCCTGTCTGCCCTTGAACTACCTGCCCATCTTGTCTCTGTGACGGTCAGAGTTGAACAAGTCAGAGATCTCAGTCTGACTAGATGGTCACCCCCAGTTACCCATCCAAATTCCCAAAGAATAAAGTGGCAGGGCCCAGTAGCTGCAATCTAGCCCACACCAGCCACCTCAGTGGGAAGCAGATTCTGAGCTTAGTGTGGAGCCTTCAGTGGGCCAGAACAAAGAGGCAAAGGCCTCAAGCGGACTCCGGAAGGAGGAGGGAGCCCATCCGTGCACACGGCTGCAGACTTGCCCGAGAGGCAAGCTGTGCTCAGGGTCTGTTCTCTCCCAGTCCAGACCTGCACAGCAACCCTGCCTACAATGACCCTACAGCTCTGTTCTCACCATCCACAGGTGGCAGCTGCTGTCCCCAGCCCTGTGCTGTCCCCAGCCCTGTGCTACCAGCTGTGCTTATTACTGGAATTCCGTAATTCAATTAAGCTTTCTGTACACTGACTGCTTGACTTGCTGTGGGTAGTAAAGGGACATGTCTATGAAAGCCAAATGAAACATTCCGGAGCCAGAGCAGAAGGCTTCCAAAGCTGCTGCAGGTGAGTGTGCCTGCATGTAAGGATGAGATGTGGTAAGCGCCCGTGGAGTCTGAGGGTGAGTGTGCCTGTATGTAAGGATGGGATGTGGTAAACACCTGTGGAGTCTGAGG
>NW_022196897.1:164733807-164756582 GCF_008632895.1 Mastomys coucha | reverse complement strand
GAGGGTGAGTGTGCCTGTATGTAAGGATGGGATGTGGTAAACACCTGTGGAGTCTGAGGGTGAGTGTGTCTTTATGTAAGGATGGGATGTGGTAAACGCCTGTGGAGTCTGTGTAGACTGGGTGTCCATTCTCTCACACCTCTTCTGGTGGAAGATGCATCAAGGCTCTTCCCATCAGAAGCTCCCACCTACCATTCTGGGAACAGAAGCACTTCTGAGTGTGTGGCTGGTCACAGCATTTGATGCTCAAACAGGCATGTGTGACTTCATGTCCTAAGAACCCTGTGACAGAACTCCAGGGCTTGGAGCTGAAGAGTAGGCTCTGAACTACAGCCACATGCAGCACAGAGAGCCACACAAGGGCACTCAGGACGTCTCTGTGGCTGAACTGAATTGCATTGGTAATGGAGGAGTGTCCCAATGGAGGGAAGGCACCACTGGTCCAGTTGCCCAGGGCCCTCGGAGTTTCCTCATCTCCTCCCTCCCCAGCTTTTCCTCGATGCCCACATCCCAGGCAGCACATGCAGAACAGGGTGGGCATTTATAAAAACCCTAAAGGATATGCTGTGCTCCAATCACTCATCTATCTATCTGTCCAACCTTCTACCTTGGCTCCTCCCACCTACTGCCATGACAGAATTAGAGAACCTAGAGGAGAGAACTCCAGCTTCCTACCTAGCCTCTCTTCTTAGGTCAGTTCTAACACTGACTGTACTTGGGCAGTCTCCTCTCCATGAGGTACAGCTGGGAACAGAGGTGGAACAGGAGACCAGAGCCAAGGCCAGGGGGATATAGTGGGATCAAGGCAAAAACTGGCCTGAGCTCACTTTGCTGGACACTGCTGATCTACAGGTAGCCCCAGTAACCATGCTCAGGATTTGCTGGGATCAAAGGTCAGCCAAACTTCCCTCCTGCACTTTACAGGTGCTGATCGGGCCCTTCAAGGGTGACCAACACTTGATACCAACTTCCCAACAATACCACTGTACAGGAGTGTCCCTGGCTAGAAGAGCATCTGCCATGTCCCTACTTGGCCCCACCAATTCCAAGAGCCGCTCCCCCAAGGCAGGAGTGAGCACATGCTTCCTGAGTGCTCTGCCCCTCACAGGGAGGGTCCATAGCCAGCACTGCTGAGTGCTTTCTCCTCCATGAAGACATACCAGGAGTAAATGGGCTGAAGATGAGGGTGAGGCTGTTGCTGAGACAATGGTGATGGTGATGAGGAGGAGAAGGATGGCTGTGGTGAAGATATTGATAAGGAAGATACTGGAGAAGACGTGGATAATTAGAGCGTGAGACTAGACCTAAAGATGAAGGCGATGACCAACAAAGGCACTCACTGGGTGGTAAAGGTTTGATGAAGACGGCAGTAGGTGCAATGACTCCAGTAACAACTCTAAATGACTGAGTACCCACGTGGCTTAGGTGCTGCTCTGGAGGTTGGAATCCAGCTAGTGAGGCACAGACTTCTCTCTGCAGCAGCAGACACTCCCTCAGGCTGACTGTGGGTGGGACACGAACATCCCAAACACAGCCGACACACAGCGTGATCCAGTTAAGATGGTACCAACCTTGGCTACACAGCAAGTCCAAATTAAGAGAACGTGGAGATTGTATCTCAAGAAAGCTGCGACACTGAGACTCTAGGTCTCATCCCTTCCTGCTTGTTTGTTTTCCTCCACAGGGATCTCCCTGAGTCCTGCCCACAGGCTCACCCACTGTACAGGGAGGGAAGTGGGTGCCTGCTGTGGAACACTGTCCCTGATCAACTTTGGTTGTCTGAGCCCTACTCCCCAGCACCACACTGAGACTCCCAGCAAACGAGAGTTCGATCTGAGGAGAGAGTCCCACTGCACCCTCTCCTGTCAAGGAAGACGGTGAGGAGTGTCCGTGTGGAGCAGGTCGGGCCACACTGAGTCAGCCAGGCTCCAGTGTTTGCTGGAGCTCACTCCCGTAGACAAGATCATACTACTCCAAACACAAGCTGGGCATGACAGCTTATACCTGCCATCCCAACTCCCAAAAGGTACAGACAGGAGGATCAGAAGTTCAAGGTCATCCTCAGAATACTTGAGACTTGTGTGGACCCAAGGTCAGAACCATCTTAACTGGATCACGCTGTGTCTGTTGTGTCTGGGATGTTTGTGTCCATCCCCACCATCAGCAGGAGGGTGTGTCCACTGCTGCAGACTCCATCATGTAAAATAATAAAATGAAATAAGGAAACTCAGAAACAGAGTGTCTTAGTCAGGGTTTCTATTCCTGTACAACATCATGACCAAGAAGCAAGTTGGGGAGGAAAGGGTTTATTCAGTGTACACTTCCACATGGCTGTTCATCACCAAAGGAGGTCAGGACCGGAACTCAAGCAGGTCAGGAAGCAGGAGCTGATGCAGAGGCCATAGAGGGATGTTCTTTACTGGCTTGCTCAGCCTGCTCTCTTATAGAACCCAAGACCTCCAGCCCAGGGATGACACCACCCACAAGGGGCCCTACCCTCTTGATCACTAATTGAGAAAATGCCCCACAGCTGAATCACATGGAGGCACTTCCCCAACTGAAGCTCCCTTCTGTGATAACTCCAGCCTGTGTCAAGTTGACACACAAAACTAGCCAGTACACAGAGGAAGGAACCAGTAAGGAGGGTAGAAGCAGAGAGTGTGGTGGTGTGGATGTGAACAAATGTATTACACATGCGTGTATGACTGTAACATTAGCAGATGCAAATAAACTCATACACACACACACACACACACACACACACACACACATATCAGCTCATATCCATGGATACCAATGAGTGATTTCAGGCTAACTACAGTCCACATATATGCTGTGGTGTCCTCACATTATTTTTGAAAATTCAGACAGTCTCAACAGAATTTAAATGAAGGATATTCTATATTTTTTTTCCAGTTTAAATAAGATACTCCCAAAATTCAGTAATAATAAACCCTATTTTGATTTTTTTCTTCTAGGATAGAGAGTTGAGTCAGCAGTTAGGAGGGCTTACTGTTCTTGCAGAAGACCAGAGTTCAGTTCCTAGCACTCACATGGGGTGGCTTACAATACACACATACACACACACACACACACACACACACACACACACTCATGCACACACACACTCATGCACACACACACACTCATGCACACACACACACTCATGCACACACACACACTCATGCACACACACATACTCATGCACACACACACTCATGCACACACACTCACGCACACACACGCTCATGCACACACACACTCATGCACACACACACTCATGCACACACATACACACACGCACACACACACTCATGCACACACAAACTCATGCACACACACATACTCATGCACACACACACACACGCACACACACGCACACACACACACACAAGCATCTGGAGGGAAAGGTCTTTCTAGTTATGTCTATTGGCCAAATATCCCTATTAGAGAATGAGCAAGAACATGCCATCAGAGGCTTGAGGCCCACTTCTCGGTGTAGCTAGCTCTGAGACTACTTTACTGGGACAGAAAGTGTATCCTTGCCAAGCTGGGTGCACCTCTACCACAGAACCCACCTCTAGAATTGTCTATGTGCACTGAAAACCCAAGGGCTTTCAAATCCAAGACAAGCTTCTGAACATACCAGACACATGTCAAATCAGTAAACAGGATGTTATGCCTTGATGCACCTAGAAACTTGCCGCACGGAGGAAGCTACTCATTCAAGGCACAATCTGTTAAGCTAGCTCACTCTTGTCCATTCTGCCTGGTGCACCCTGATACTCCATCCCTCTGGCTACCCATAAAAGTGCAAAAATCACTTGACCATCTGTTTCTGCCCAATCTATCTGCTTATCTTGTCAATCCATCCATCCTTCCATCTGTTTATCCATTCACTCACATGTCTGTCCACCACTCTAAATATATAGCTACTTAATAACTTATCAACCATCTGCTTATTTTAGCAGTGGTCTCTCTCTCCATCTACCCTTCTGTCTAGCTATGTAATGACCCACCACCAACCCATCCCTTCAACCATTTTCCCATCCAGATACTGTGCAAATATCCAACTCATCTGTTGATCTCAACTCCCAAGGATACACCTGTACACTGGCTGGTTTTATGTGTCAAGTTGACACAGCTGGAGTTATCACAGAGAAAGGGGCCTCCCATGTGGAAATTCCCTCATGAAATCTAGCTGTAAGGCATTTTCTCCATTAGTGATCAAGGGTGGGAAGGCCCATTGTAGGTGGTGCCACTCCTGGGCTGGTAGTCTTGGGTTCTATAAGAACCCAAGCTAAGCAAGCCAGGGGAAGCAAGCCAGTAAATAACATCCCTCCATGGCCTCTGCATCAGCTCCTGCTTCCTGACCTGCTTGAGTTCCAGTCCTGACTTCCTTTGGTGATGAACAGCCATGTGGAAGTGTAAGCTGAATAAACCCTTTCCTCCCCAACTTGCTTCTTGCCCATGATGTTTGTGCAGGAGTAGAAACCCTAAGACAGCATCTATTCATCAGGCAGGGCTTAGCTGGGAGCCTGTTTCTCTGAGAATTAACTGCTAAGAAAGGCTCTTCTTCCAGCAGACACTGCACACACAGGAATCATGTAAGCTAGAAGAGAGCTGCATGGAAATCTTATTCGTCAGAGAACAGGGATGAGCCAGGGCAGGTGCTGCTCAAAAACAGAGGCAAAGGACTCCATAAGGACCAGCTTCAACTCTCATCTGTACCCAGCTGCTGACTGACTATAAGCAGTCCTCCTCAGGGTTTTTGAATACAGCCAGGATGATGAGGTCCATCACACAGGAACTAAAGACCACAGTGCACATCACATCCACGGCACAGACCGAGTGCACTGGCCTTACGGGGCTCCTGAGAGGTGAAGTTCCTTGAGGCACAGGAAACATCCTCGCTCTGAGGATGTGGAGCCCCTAGCCGATTCTCAAGCATATGGCTCTGGCATGGAAGGTGCTTCTCGCAGCTTTGGGGCTACTGTGAACCACCAAGAGTGCTGCCTCTGCCTGACCAGAGTGGCTTCTTCCTGCTGGTGGTGTCTAGCTCTCAGGCTGCTTCTCCAAGGACTACTGGGGGAAGAGTGAGCTCTGTAGTCACCCACTTATTCATTGTTTGGAAGTCCCTCTGATGCCCCAATCCCACCAGCAAATTCAAAGTCTAAGTGCATGGATACACTTCTGCATACCAGGAATCCATGCGCATCCCTCCAAGGAGTACTGTGCATGCTGAGGACAGTGCATACCTATGCTGGGGATGGTATGCCTTTCTTGCAAAAGTCTGAGCAGGAACAAGGACCTTAAGGAGCCCTCGGCACACCATCATGTCAAGCTTTGAGCCCCAGGCCTCTGACCCTGAACTCAGTCCCTAATCCCAATCCCACGTAAGAAGGACATCTCAGCCACCCACCACGCCCTGTTTTATCCAAACAGAAGCACATGGCTCCTCACATGGCAAACTCAAACTCTCTCTCTCTCTCTCCTCTCTTAGGACCCTGCAGGTTTCCAGGACAAAGAAAAGTGCATTTCCTGGGGTTCTGTTTTAAAAGGAAGCCACACACCATGGTTTCCAGGAGATGGACAGGGTTAGTAACCTGACAACCCTGGAGCTGGTTCTGGTTCCTACAGGAGCATGAATAGCCGCCACTTGCTGTCCATCATCAAAGTAATGATGTTAGACCAAGAGTGAAGATGCTGGGAGGCAGACCACTAACCGTGTGAGGAAATGAGAAATCTAACAAAATGTCAGGCTGGCCTGGGGTGCCCTGATCCCCGGCTCAGCTGCCCGCGTGGCTTCACTTTACTTGGACAGAACTCCCCTGGCTATGACAAATGCCAGAGCCCCAACACACACCTAAGTTTTCCTGTCTCTTATGTAACCTTCCGCAAGCCTCCCTCCTTTCCCACATCCTTCTCTGGCACAGACCATACTATGGCCCCAGGCTGGGAGATCTTCTCAACACTGTTTCCAGTCTTCTGGGTTCTCACTGTGTAGCTATGGCCTCTGAACTGAACTGAACTCCCAGACGGAGGTTCCTAAGCCTTGAGAAGCTTCTGAAAGCATCCACAAGGCCCCTCCTGAGCATCCCACACCAGCAGTAATGATTGCTGAGGATGGAGGGAGGAGGAGAGAGAGACAGAGGAACAGAGACAGAGACAGTGAGGTAGGACACACACAGGCACACACTGGCACACACACACACACACACACACACACACACACACGCACACACACAAGCTCCTCCCAGTAGCAGGGTCTGTTAGGACCCTCTGGATAACCTGCTATGTTTCTTAGACCTATCTGCACAAGGATGCACCATTTGTAAATACTACCTAGAATACCAAGTCCTCCCCAGTAGACAAAGTGAGTAGAACGCAGCTAGCATGCCCAGACTGAGGGTGTTACAGGGAGCTGGGACAAGGTAATGGAGGGAGACAGGGTGGGGTCATGTCAACTGGGGTGTGGAAGAAGAGTCAAAAGAGGTCTCTGGTCAGTGATGTTAAGCTGGTCTCAAGCAGCGCCTGTGCACCTGGAGCCTCAGTAAGCTGTAACCATGGAACCCACTCAGCAGTGACACTTGAGCAGGGCACACACAGGCTTCCATGCCCCTAGGTGACTTCAGTTTCATCCTCCTGCCCACCAGTCCATCACTTGACCATATCCCTTCCTGTTCATTAAAACCCAGCTTGGGCATCACACCTGTCCCTAATGCCCACTGCAACTGTTTTGGGGGCTGGTCCTTACCCCTGGGGCCTTCTGCAGGCAGCTGTTCCATCTGGCTTGTGGCATGCAGTGACTTACCTATACCTGTGGGAGCATATCTACTCATGCTGCCCCTAGCACCCATCAGCTGCACACTGCATGAACTTGGATGTTCTATAGTTGGGTGTATACCATGAGAGGCATTCAAATGCAAGGGCATTTGAAACTGTTGGGCAACCTGTGTACACTCTCCCATACCTGCACTTTCTCTGTTACTGTAAGCAATGTAGAGCCACGTGTACCAGCCTGCTGAAGGAGAGCAGTGGGTGCTGTTTGGATGGCATTCAGAGTCAGCATAGAAAGGCCCTATTGCAATATTGTTACCTGTGACTTGCACTCTTTTCTCAGTGAGAGCCAAAACAATGATACAGTGTGTCGAAACATTAAGTACATGATGCCCCACCCCATTTAGCTTTGAGAGCAGAGTCCCAGACTTGCAGACACTGGTAGAATAACTAGTGAGCAAGGATGTGATATTACCAACCTCATTAACGCAGCCTGGATCAGACCATGTATTTTGGACACAGGAAATCATCAGCTGCCTGAACACAAATGTGTGTAGAGCACCTGAGGCTGCAGCATCAATGGCTGCTCAGTGGTTAGGAGCTGGACACTGGGATTAGAAGTGTGAGATGCTGTGAGCATGGCCTCGGTTCCTTTCTTCCTCTACAGAGTATGAGAGGTGCTCCCCACACAGGGCTGTGGTTAGAGCTAAAGACCACTGGCACCATGCCAGCCTGTAAGAGGATTCAGCTACAAAGCACCAGCAAGACCCTGTCTGGCCACAAATTGTCCCCCGCTAGGCCGAGTACAGACAGTGTCTCATGTCACAAACACCTGGGGGAGGCTGTCTCCAGTGTGCTCTGTCCCTGGGTCTTAATGTGCACCGAGGCGGAAGCACCAAGCTGGGCTGTTACATTGTGTCCTGCCTCTCCAGAGCATAAGGACAACTGTGGGATGGGAGGCCACTTACTTCCCAGTAATGTCTTACTCCCATGGGACTTTGAACTGCAGAAGGAAATTTGGCGAGATCAAATGAGAAGCCAGTGTGTGGCTGGCCCGCACATTCTCTGCATGTGGAATACACATGTCAATGCAAGGATGCAACATGGAAACAGGTGTGGGCGGTACACACAAGCAGTGAGAGATGGGACCGGGGGGGGGGGGAACAGGAAAACTCAATGTGAGAACTCTTCTCCCTTCAAGCCTGGGTTTTGAGTCTCCCATCACCCCAATCCATACTCATTGCACCATATCAGCTTGGTGCTAAGGGAGTATCAACCTCATGGGCCTCCTCTGAGACTTGTCCCAACAGAAGCCACTGCCAGTACCACCTGGTGTCGACCTCAGTACAAGCCAAGAACCCAGAAAGGCTCGGAAACACTACTGGGCCAGCCCTGTGAATGGTAGAGTGTCCACAGCCCATGGGGCAAGCTCAAAGTTGCGAATTCTGCCACCAACATCCCTTCATGTTCCTCGGAGACTAAAGATGGATGACTGAGACCATCTCTCCCTCCCACAGCCTTTCTTGCCCACCTATTCTTAGCTTCTGGGTAGTAGGTGAGTCTACCTGAGTTAACACAAACTGTCCTGGCTCTTTGCACCATTGACAGATAGCCATGCAGCTCAGTGTGAGCCAGGAAAGTCGGTGACCTGGCTAGGCTGGGCACTGTTATTTAATCCCCTATTATAATTTATGTTCACACAGCACTGTTCAATTTACATTTAAGGATCTATTATGTAAGTGTCTTGTAAGCTGGGCAGGAGAATCCCTTTGCTATTATATAATGTTTAGGCTCACAGTTATCAGGATGCATCATCTACACATGCCTTTAAGGAAATGTCACTGTCTTCATTCATGATCTCGGGGATCCACTGGAGTATCAGACAATTAGTTCCTATTTGTGGCGGATTCCCTTTTTTTGTCTTCCCCCCCCTTTTTTTAACACGTCTGGGTTTTGTTTTAAATATTTTCAACACTTAGCATTGCCATTTTAAAACATTTTTACATCTTATACAAATGATCCATAAAAAGATAAAAATATAAACCTTGGTTATGTCCCCAAAGCATCACAGTAGCCTTATCTAAACTGTGAGGTCCTCATATGGGGAGGGAAAGCACACCGACATTTCTATCCACTCCAAAGACGCCACAGCATGGTTACCAATGGCCATCTGGGGCGGGGCTGTAACAGAGAAGCCTTGTTCCAGAGACCAGAGGGCAGAATGTTCAGTACACTGACACAGCCCCCATCACAAAGGACCAGGTGTTCCCACTGAAAACTTTAAATATAGAAATAGACCTTGAATCTATACACTAACTACTTTCTTAACAACAAAATGGAGCAAAAAGCATGTATCAGGTGCTTTAACACCTCACACACTCAACACGACACAACATATTTGTCACAGCAACTGTGCACTCTGCTCTGAGCTTCTTGGTGGAAAAAGCAGTAAAGGTTAACAGACTAATTGTAAAGTGTACATTATCCTTAAAATAGACTAAGATGAAACATAGATCACTTTGATGCTAAAGCTCAGAGAATTGTCTCCCAGGGGTCTTAAGGAGGCCATAACAGCATAAAGGACTGAAGACACTGGGGAAGGGGGCACTGTTAAAGTACAGATCCTGGGTTGATGGCTAGATGGGTGAAGCACATTCTGGACAAGCATGAGCCTGAGTTTGGGTCCTCAAAGCCCACACAAAGCCAGACATGGGGCACATCAGCAGTCACAGCACTGCAGTGAAGTTCATAAGCCAGCTAGCCTGGGGTAAACACACTCTCCCCTCTCCCTCTCCCTTTCTCCTCTCTTTCTCCCTCCTCCCTCCCCCTCCCTTCCCCCTCTTCCTTCCCCCTCTCCCTTCTCCCTCCTCCCTCTCTTTTCTCTCCTCTCTCCTTTCTCTCCACCCCTCCTCCTTCTTCTCTCCACTTCTCTCCTCCTTTCCTGGGAGCCAGAAATGGAACCAGAAAGTATCAGAGAACAATTACCCACCAATGTTCCCTGCCATGTAATTCTGGAGACAGCACTGGGCTGGCCCTGTAAAGGATGAGAGGCTGAAGCCCCCCGGGGACAGCACAAAGCTGTTGAGCCACAGAGTAACATTGTTTTACATCTCTTTCAGGACTGACAGGAGCTGCTAGCTTGTGCCTCCAACCCTCTTCTGCGCACTAGTTGCTTCCAGGGGGGTGGGGGGCAAGAGGCAGTGTTGAGTTCATGCTCGTTGACACAAACAGCCCTGGCTCTTTACACCCTAGCAAGCCACCTGTTGCCACATGGCATGATATTGTGTTCATTCTCCTCATGTGAAAACTGAAGCTATGCAGAGTACCTGGTGCACAGGACACTTCTGCAAGCCTTCAAGGAGACCACAAGTGCATAGCACCAAACGAGCCACTGGACTGCAAAACGGACTCAAGCAACAACTACCTCATGACCGTGGCTGTCTCCAAGCTGATGCCCACAGGCCTTAAGGTGCCCATGGTGAACTGGGCTCACATTCACTCTTACAGTTGGGGCAAGAAAGAGGGGGGGAGGGGGAGAAAGGGAGGGAGAGACAGAGAGACAGACAGAAACAGAGACAGAGACAGAGGCAGAGACAGAGACAGAGAGAAGTGAAGCAAAAATCCACTCAAGTTTGTTAGGAGTGTAACCTCTGCCTATGCAGTAAGATTATGTACTTCCAAAACTCTGAATTCACAAACCCAAGAGCTTCCATCATACCCAGCCTCCATGGCAGCCTCATAAGCCTCACCATCCAGTGAGGAAGCAGTGCCCACTTTCCACCCCACCCTTGGGAGCATCACACAACCTCCTCGTTCAACTGCAGGGTTCAAGTTGAGCAAGCAGGAGAGGTAGCTGTTCTGTTTGGCGGTACAAGTGCGCCTAGTGCTGTTTCCTTGAGACCCTGTGTTCTCTGTGGCCCAGTGGTAGCGGTCTGTTCTGGATGCAGCAGAACACAATGTACAGAGAGAAGCTGGGGATCACTTAACCGCTGTGTTAATGTGCTAAGTGCCAACCCCTGAAGGATGCTATTGAGCTTTAATCAGCTTCTCACTCAGCCCAGAACAAAGGCCTCCCCCAGGGAGTCCAAACAAGAGGCTGGACAACCCATCACTCCAGAGATGCCTGTCCTGAGTCTAGGCTCAGGCAAACTGCCAGCCAACTAGTCTAGGGACAAGGCTGTCATCTGCTCCACAGGGGGGCTCTAAGGGAACTTGTTAATTGCACCTGGGGCCTGTTTATTCAATCCTGTTACTTACTCTTTAGGAGGCCTGCTGATGGCTTCTATGCCTGTGTCTATGAAAAACAGCCCATGAGGATTACCTGGCCATGACAGTAGCAGTTCCCAGCCAGTTCTTCCTGCCAGGAATGTGACCTTGTTCCCTTGAGTGACTTGGAATCTTTTTAAAAAGCAAGCAGCTCCACTAACTCCTCTTCACAAAGTGAGGGAGACCCCTGGGCACAGCTGTGATGGATCGTTGCTAGCTAAACCTACCTTTCTGAGGCCAAGCTCATATCTGGATATTCTCACTCTAGGTGATCTCTGGTGATCTCCACATCTCTAGACGATATGGGCGAGAAACTTTACATTAACTTCATCCCCCCACACACACCATGAGTGTCAACATCTTTGCACCAAGTATAGTGAGAAACTTTACATTCCTTTAACTTCATCCCCCCACACATACCGTTCCCCCCACACACACACACTGTGAGTGTCAACATCTTTGCACCAAGTATAGTGTTTTGGCTCAGGCTTTGAGCATACCACATGTGAAGTAAAAAAATCCCACAGAAGACAACCCAAGCCATGAGTAAGATAGGGCACTCCAGAATTCTCGGCAGGAGGCACTATCTGAGAACTGCTACTGTTCAGAACACTTCCCAGAAGGCTGGCTGGGTACTCCCTGACTGTCTGATTCCTACGCCCACTTCTCCTCCCACGGCACCCCAGTAAGACATCTCACCCTCTCCCTAAAGCACAATAAGCCAGAGGCCAGTGCATCTTTCAGATGCCATGTAGTAACAAGGACTACTAGATGGGAATGGATATCTCTCATGATATCTCTTCAGTACTTGAAGGTGACAGCCAGTAGGTCCAGTGGCACACACTTGTGACTCCAGCTGAGGAGACTGAAGCGGGAGGGTGTGGAGTACAAGATGACCCATCCTACAGTATGAAATCCTATTAACGGTGTCTCTATATTTAATGTTTCTAGGAAGGCTGTGGACATAAGCAGGACACGGGCCTTTGTTCCTAGCGGGGGCTGTGGACATAAGGGGGCACACAGACCTTTGCAGGTTATTCCTAGGACACAGCTCTGGGGACTGTGAAACCAGGACTGTACCCACTCACTCACATATATTTGGAGAGTAAGCTCAGCAACCCTGAAGGAAGCGACAGGCAGTAACACATAACTTTACCCCTGCAGAGAGGATCCCAACCTCATGTGGAGGCCCAGACCAGGCATACTGGGTGTTGTCATGGGTGGAAGGTGAGAATCACTTCACTTAGAGAAGCCATGGAACACACAGAAGAATCAAAAATTAAGATTTGGAAATAGCAAAAGAAAACACTATGGAAACCCCAAATACTCTTGGGAATACTGTAGATGATGTGTTGCCGTGGCAACCGGAGGCTGAATTATTTAGCAGTAGAATGTGGATGGTCCTAAGAAGGCACACAGGCAGAGTGCCAATTAGACCATTCCCACGGGGAAGACACAGAGATACCAGAAGCCACCTCTGACCTCCAGGAGAGACTCTCAGCCTCCTGCTCTCTGTGTCTAATTCTGGCATTCTTTTCCATTTTCAGATGTAGTGACAAGAAACCTAGAAGCTGATGTATTACATCCTAGAGTCTAAAATTAGTTCCCAGTTCTGTGAGCGAAGGGGAATCCTGCTACTACAGCCTTTGTCTTCCATACCTCTTAGACATGCGTAAACCAAGTAGCTCTGCAGCTTCCAGGCTTTGCACCCTTTGCAGCTAAGGTGCTTGCAGGGGACTCACAGTCTCACCCTCTGAAGTTCCACTTCTGCAGGTGCCACGCAGCCCTACCCTCTGCCAGTAACCCATAGCCCCACCCTCAAGGACCCACCCTAGCCAGTCCTACATTCTGAATGTACGCTATGGCCCTGCCTCTTGTAGCTCCACCATCTATAAATGCTCTTTAGACCTGCCCTTTGTGATCCAACATGGGGTAGTTTGCCTCTGGCCTGACCCATGGCACAGACTGGTTGCTAAGTAACCATCACCCGGCAGGCGCCAGAGAGTAAGTATAGGAATCCACCACTTATTCCCGTAGGCCACAGCCAGACTTTGAGGCAGGAGGAGGTCCTGACCTTGCTGGGACTGAGTGTAGACGGATGCTAGTAAATCTCTCACCCTGTAGAACATAGCATGCTGTGCACATTCTACCCCACAAAGTGTGAACACTGTACACATTTGTGTACACACAGCTTCTCCCAAAGACTCCGGTGATCTAGCAAAACTGGACCCATATTCTTAGAGGGAGATAACTGCATGGACTTTATGAGGGGCTGTAGGTAGCTAGCCCTACCACAGCAAAAACATGTCCTCAGCAATTTGGTCCAGACCCTCCCTTCTTCACACATCTCCCTTGGCTTGTGCAGACCAGTGGTTCACCAAGGGGTATTTTAGTGATACCTGGAGAAAGGTTTGACTGTCCCAGGGAACTCGACAGGTAGAGGGCAGGATGCGCCTGAGCCACAGACACACAGGGAGTCCCAAGAGAGAGGTATGTGTCCCCATGCAATGCCAAGGGCCGAGCGCCCTGCTGCAGATCCCACATCCACCTGCGAGCCCTGTGGGACACTGGGGGAAAAGGGTCCCAGAGGCTAGTCCGCGCCTCCGCATCGCTCTGCGTGTGCTCGCTTACTTGGACAGCTTCATCTCTATCTGCTGTCGGATCTCCTGCCTCTCCTCGTCCGTCCTCCTGGGGAAGATGTTCCTGTCCTCCAGCTCCTGCTTGCTCGGTCGGTTCCTCAGCTTCACTGCCAGCAACTCCTTCTTGCATTTCCTTGGCAATGTTCCTGTGAGACCCACCAGGATGAGAAACAGGTCTTAGAGAACTGGTTCCACGTAGCCTTCTGTGGATGGGGTCAGGAGATAGATCCAGGGGCCCGAAACTGAAACTGGATGACCCACACTTGCTACATTGTGCTGTTTCCAGAGACTCCATGGGCAGTGCAGGGTGCACGATACCACATTAGGCCCTGGGTCGCATGCTCCACAGAGGGTATCACACATCCCAAGTATCCAGGAACTAGATACCTGGGTGACCATGGCCCACATCCTCATGAAATTACGTCATCTTCATGAATTACAGAGTAATTCTAGCAGTGGTGGCTGTGACTCCAGCCCCAGGTAGCAATGACTTCTCTCCAGTGCCTTTCTAACCATATGCATGTGCTTTCAGTACCTACAGCACACCACCCCAGAGGCTCCTCTGCCTGCCCCCTGCCCTGCCGGCCTTGCTTATACATGACATCTTTCTGAGTCGCAGGATACTGCTGGGTCAGGCTCTCCATCAGGATCTGGTACCTGTCTTACGTCCCTTGGCTGGCAGCTGTTAACCACTTGTCCTTATCTGTCTCCTTCTCTGGAGATTGGTTCAATGACAGGCACTCTCCCCCCGCCCCCCGAGACATGTGGACACCGAGTCAGTCATGCAAGAAGGTTGCAAGTGAACGCACGACCAGTTTGGCTTGGGGTCTGCCTGGCTCAGTTGCATCTTAGCCTTTGGACATGTACATGTATACCATACACGTCACTTGAGAAATATGAAAGGAAAGAAAATCAGCCCCTGAGATAAGGCCCGCCCCCACAGTGCAGCAGAAACACAAAACAAGCCAATATGTAGAATGTGATCCCTTGAGAGGAATTTGAAAGATAAGACACAAGTCTGTTGAGGTCTGAATGTCTAGTAGGAGTCATTCATCATGTGCCTTAGAGAGAAAAAGAAGTTACTGGAAGTGGCTCAGATGCAGACTCCTTACTGGCTTTGCAAATGATGGCATTCTGGATTTGTTAGCTCATAGTCTGAAGAAGCCATACACACAACAATTTCAGTTGGTGTGGATGTGAACTGGGAATATTTCAAGGATCTAGAGAGGAATTCTGTGTGAATGTTGGGGGCTTCCCCCCTGGTGAGGGAAGGTCAGCCATTCTCTGGGTACTGTGGCATTCATAACGGGAAGGGCCTGACTGTGTGGCACATTCACAGATGAGTCTGGAGAACACTGTGAATGCCTCAGGGTCATCCTTACAAACCTGATTAAACTCACTCTTAGCCAAGAAAGCCTCTCACAGGTACCTCTAGTCAGGACTGGAAAGTTTCCCTGCATGAGATCTTTGTGAATAAAGTCTCATCTGTGTATTCCATGTCTCCAGGACTGTCACAGGGCACACAGTAGGGCCACAGCGAGAACTTCTGATCTGTCTTCACTAAGGTCTAGGCTACCAGGGTTGCTACTTAGCAGTCAGGGGACACTAACAATGAAGGGAACAGTAAAGATTCCTCTTACCAGGGTTGGTCCTGAGGAACATGGTCTGGAGAACAGAGTCTACTAGGGAGCAGAAGGTGAAAATCAAGACGAATCTTCCTGTCCACACATCTCTAAGGACTCCGGACTATACTTACTTTTTCCTAGTCTTTGATCTTTGATCTAGAAACCTCACAACCCTTGCCCCAAAGAAATCAGACAAGCAACAGGGGATAGTCAGGCTCTTTCATGTTCTATAGAGTGGCTCTGGTAGCCTGTGCTATAGACAGGACTCTTACACACACTGCTATGAAACGACCTCCCATCCAGATGGTACTTCAGGAAGAATCTGAGGCTCCTAGGCCCCAGGATTATGAGAGGACAATAAGAGGAGTAAGGGCAAGATGCAATGGGTAGAGAAACTGGCCAGATGCAAACTGCATGGATGACCCACTGATAGCCAGAGCTGCCAGTTCAGTTTTCTAGCTGATGATGGGATGGGAGGTGGCACACCTCTGTAATGTTAACCCTCTGTCACCCAACTCTGAATGAACCGTAGCTAACAGATTCAATTCCTGCCTCTGCTTCAGCTTCGCAGTGACAGGCAGCATAGGCTCTGATATCCCAGCGACACTAGTACACAAAAGAAGGCTTCTCTCTGTCTTACTTATAAATGTATGAAATTAAATACACCCTAAGCAAACAATGGGATAGTTAGGAGACAGCTGTGGCTGGACGTCTGTTAAATCATTTCCAGATGTTTTCCTCTATATTCAAAGTGCCAGAGCACGTGTGTACCAGATAGTTTTCTGTCAACTTGACACAAGCTACAATCATCAGAGAGAAGTAAACCTCAATGGAGAAAGTGCCTCTATAAGATCAGGCTGTAGGCAAGCCTTGAGGGCATCTTCTCAAGTACTGGTTGATGGGGGAGGCACCCACCATTGCAGGTGGGGCATAGCTGGGCTGGTGGTCCTGGGTTCTAAAAGAAAGTAGCTGAGCCAGCCAGTAAGCAGCACCCTTCCATGGCTTCTGCACCAGCTCCTGCCTTCAGGTTCCTGCCCTGCTTGAGTTTCTGTCCTGACTTCTTTCCATGATGAACAGCGAGTGAACTGGAAATAAAAGCCAAACAAACCCTTTCTCCCCAAGTTGCTTTTTGGTCATGGTATCTCACTGTAACAACAGAAACCCTGATGGAGACAATGTGTCACTGAGACATGAAAAATTCATGACATCTCGGAGAAAAAAAAGAGAAATACATTATAATGGAGATACATAAACATGGGCCCAATTTTGTACATATTCATAATGTCATCATAAATGATGAGTAAAAACAGAGCAAGCATTATTTTACTCACTCATTTTGGTTTCTGTACTGGGGGCTTGTTCTGATATAAATACAGTTTTCTGTGTAAAGTAAATAAAGGTTACAGGGCAAATGTGTCTGAGTTTTGTTGATAAAGATGCTGGGGGAAAGTTTCTCTTCCATAAAATATGAAAACTTGATTTTATTCACACACATCCAGAACCATGTTTTTAGGAATTAACTAGAAATTAACATAAAGATTCAGCAGTATAGAAGCAGCTATTCAAGAAACCGAGGCAGAAAGTCCTGAATGCTGGGAAGGACCGTGGGATGCTGGCTTCTTCCTCAGGTACTGTGGGATGCTGGCTTCTTCCTCAGGTACTGGAATGGTCCAGCTAGCAGCTGACCGCAGCGCAGGGAGGATCGCAGCGCAGGGAGGACCACAGCGCAGGGAGGACTACAGCATGGGGCTGCACCTGGCCTTCACTCTCTATGCATGTTGCACCCCCCTATGAGGCTCAGCATGCTCCCCAAATCTCCACCTCATTAGCCTCCATGATTCACCCCAGAGGAAGTAAGATGGGTGATGGGTAAGCTCTGCCTCCACTGCCCTGACATCATGGAGGCACAGATATCCTCAACTGCCTTGCTGCCTGTTCTGTCCTCCCAGGCCACAGAACCAGCCCTGAGTTCTCCCAGCTCTGACATGCCTGCCCCTCCACACCTATGTTCTCAGGACTCAGACCTTTCCCTGTCTGTCTGCTCCTCTCCTGCATATATATCTCCCTCTGCTTCTGGATGCTACACACTAACTGTCAAGGGCTCATTATTTCCATGGCAGTCCCTACTTCCTAACATGCAAGCCTCAGAAATCAGCTCCTATCCCTCTGCCTGCACCTGTACCTCAGTGTATAAAAGGTATGTCCACCTTGATTGGCACAGAACTGAGCTGTTGGCACAGACCACAGACAACTGAGTAACAGGCTAGAGAGAAACCCAGGGTTGCCCCAGCACGGACACCCATGAGTCAGAGTGTACCGCTTTATCATGAACCTGCCTCACTCCGGGTACCTAAAGGCAACAACAGGGACAGAAAGAGATGGGACAAGAGCAGCTGCGGTGGCCTCAAGTGCAGCAGGTGAGCTCTGCCGTGCATCCTCCCTGCAGAGCGTTCTGTGTGCTCTCTTGTTTAAAGAGCCTGAAGCACCTTGACTCAATGGAAAGAAATGGATCAAGGGAGCCCGGCAGTGGCAGGGGCTTTGCTCACTTGTTCTGCTACATTTGAACTCAGATAATGTGTACAAGGTCATACTGCACAGAGTAGGACAGATGAACAGGGAAGGTACCTCCGCATCTAAAACAAAAGTGAGAACACAACTGGAGTTGTGTTCAGTCCAGCCTGAGCTGCATCGTGAATCAAGACCAGCCTGGACTACATAGATGCTGCCAAGAAAGAAGAAGAAGGAGAAGTGAGACCACGAGCCCATCTTCTACTTCTGCCTGCTACATGTGGACTGGATCATCTCTTCACCCCAAGCAAAACAAGAGTCAAGGTATAAATGATTCAGATGTTGGAAATGAGCAGAAATGGAGGAAAAGCTAAAGAGAGAGGCACTGAATGAGGGACACCCTAGGAGTCCTGATGGTGAAGTAGAGAAGTCCAAGGGGCCCACAGCTGGAATTTGTGGAACAAACAGCTGGAAACACTGAACAAGAACCAAGAAACCCATGGCGTGCACAGTCCCTTGTGCCTTGAACTGGCATCTGCCTATGAAAGAGGGCCAGGGAGACCCTGCCTGGGGCCTAAGGACACTGGGACACCCAACGCTGTGCCCCATGACCATCAGTCAGGTCAGAACATGCTGTGACTGTCCAGACACTGGGACAGGTTCACAGATGGTCCTGGTCTTCGGAACAAGCAATGATCAGTTAGATGGAGCTTAGTTCCACTTCTGTCTAAGAAATTGTAAAAACCAGACCAGGATGCGTGAGCCCGTTTCCAAGTAACCGAGCTGCTTCCCAGAATAAACCTCAACAGATATTTATAGGACTGGAAGAGCATCCGACAACCAAGAAATAGATTCACGATGTGTGTCAGCCAACTGAAACTCCCCACTCCTACAGAGACTCGGGAAAGGCTCGGCCAAGCTCCAGCAGCATGAAGGAGTTCACGTCGAGCCTGTCATCACCATGGCTGACAGAGAAAACACCTCAGGGGCCTCCACAGGCACACTGGGGCACAGTGAAGGGACCCAGAGCCACCCAGAAGCAACACACTGAGAGGATACTCACTGGAAGACAACTTAGGCTATTCACACTTAACATGTGCTAAAAATACTTGTCAGGATGAAGGCAACCACTTTTGCAGAAATGAGAAAGCAGCAAGAATCAATGGCTTAGAGAGATGGCCAAAGAAATCCTTCAGGCGGGAGGGAAAGGGCTGCTGGCTTCACACGGAAACCTGAAGCCTGAGCAAGGCAGGCATGGGGATGGTGCCTGCAATATATAGACATATTTGTATTTAATCTTCTTTAAGGAAATCTAGCTTTAAAAAAAAACACTTTATTTCTTAATTATGTGTATTTGCTTGGTATGTCTATGCACATGTGAGTATAGGCCTCGCTGAAGGCCCTTGAAGGCCACAGAGGAAGACATTGGATGCCGTGGAGCTGGAGTTACCAGGCAGTTACGAGTTTCCCAATGTTGCTAGGAACTGAACTCGGTTGGTTCCTCTGAAAGAGCAATATATGCTCTTAGCTTCTGAGCTGTCCTTCCAGACCAGGAAAGCTGAGCTGGTCAATAATGGCAATGGAGAGTCAGAGACACAACTACTGTAAGGTGATTGCCCCAGCCGGAAGGAAGGCAGCATAACCAGGCTTTGGGGCATGGCTGGGGCATGGCTCAGTGGGCAGAGTGCCTGCTCAGCAAGTGTGAAGCCCTCAGTTCAACCCCTGGCACAATGTCAGAGTCATGCCTGGTGACAAACAAGGCTCGAGAGAAAACCATGGCTCAGTATTAAAAACACTGGCTGTTTGTGCAGAGGACCTCGTTTTGATTCACAGCAGCCACATGGTGGCTCACAACACTCTTAACTCAGTTCTAGGAGATCTGATGCCCTTGTCTTAACTCCCTGGGGCTTTTTTCATACATGTGGCACACATAAATATACCCAGATATGCACACATATACATAAAATATTTTAAGACCCCACATACCCACAAGTAAATTTAAATGTGAAAAACCAATCATACTCACATAAATCTTCTGAACACTCTAAATAAAAAGGTGTGTAGCTGAAAGGCAGGACCAGAGTCCATGCTGCCACAGAATACCTACTAAGAAAGGAGGGCAAAGGGTGCACCCGTTCTCATCCCAGGCAAAGAAAGCTGGAAAAGGCCATTTACAGACACGAAGAACCTCAGAGCAAACACATTTGTCAGAGGCAGGAGGGACTGCTCACGCCATTGGCAGAGAAACCCCTCAAAGGAAGTCGTGAGGAGTCGAAATACAGTGAGCCTTCTTCAGAGCTTCTGAACATGCAAATTAAAGCCCCCCCCCTCAAAAAATGTGTAGGGCACACTGTGGCCATGCATCTCAGAGGTCTTTTCTACATCCTCCACAAAAATTAGAAACAGAAACTGAGGCAATTGCGCAGGCTTGAACACACCCACCAGCACCACCAGGCTGACACAGAATTCACGCCCAGAACACCTTCAGAGATCACGTCCTCCTCCAAGTACATGAGTCCTCTGTACCAGGACAGAGCCTGTTCTGGGACATGAAACAAGTCCATAGATTTCAAAGACCTTAATTCATATAGAATATGTTCTCAGACTAGGGTGGAACAAAATTGGAAATCAATAACAAAAAAGATCTCTTCAAAAATAGCCAGACTAAATTAAAATATATATTTAACTTCTGAGAAACCCAAAGTTCCAAGAAAAACTCACAACAGAAATGCAGAGAAATTTGAAGCAAATGGAATATCTCAAAATGATCCTGCAGGGATGCCTAGAGTTTTGCCTGCCCTTTTTAAAAAATAGGAAATAGCTCAAACAATTGGCCATCAAGCCTATCTTAATAGCCTAGAAAAGGAATGAAGTAAATCACGGGCGTGGACATAAAGCAATGCTGAAGTTCAGAGTGGAAACCTGCTAAAATGAAAAGTCCATCAATGAGAAGTTTGGCAAGACTCTAGCACAGTGATCAGAGAGGAGAAGAAGCAGAGAGAAAGCTGCCAGCAGCAGAAACAAGGAGGTGGCACACATCACCCGAGTCTGCAGATCTTAAAGAGATAGGAGAGGCCATTTCCAGTGACTTCCTGCTAATAGACTGGCGATTTAGATGACATAAACTAGTGATAGTTTTTATGCCAGCTTCTCAGGGTCATCTTGGAAAAAGTAGTATTGAGAAAATGTCCCTCTTTAGGACTTAGCCAAGTCTACAGAGCACTGTCTTGATGGTGATTCACGTGGGAGGGCCAAGCTCACTGTAGGTAGTGCCACTCCTGGGCTGGTGGTTCTGGATGGTATAAGGAGACAGGCTGAGCAAGCCATGAGGAGCAAGCCAGTAAGTAGTGTTTAGCCACAGCCTCTGTGTCAGTTCCTGTCTCCTAATTCCTGCCTTGGCTTTCCTGGATGATAGATTCGAGTCTGTAAGATACGATAAACCTTTTCCTCCCCAAGTTGCTTTGGGTCCCGGGGTTTTCTCACAGCAATGGACAAGTAGCTAAAACATAATTTCTTAAGCAATACAAATTACCAAAACTCACTTGAGCAACCATAACCAGCTCAGACTGTATATATTTAATATATAAGAAACTTCTAATTGATTCTGTGTGGCGTGTTCTCCTGGTGTCCTCAACCTCTCTGGCTCCTATAATTCTTTTCTCTTCTCTTCCATCTTCTTCAGCATTTCCCTGAGCTCCAAGGGGAAGTACCTAATGGAGATCTCTAATTTGGGCTTTCTTGTCACTCAGTGTTCTGTCCCCATCAGCTGCTGCAGGAAGCCTCTCTAATGACAATCCGGCTAGGCGTTGACCTATGAGTATAGCAGACTATCACTAGGAATAATGTTATTGATGTTTTTCCTATCCTAGGTCTCTGGACTATCCAGCCTCTATTTTCTGGTTATCCAGGAAATGCCAGGGCATGGCCTGCCTCTCCTGGTGTGGGTCTCAAATTAGACCAGACATTCGTTGGCCACTCCCATAAGTTATGCAAGCAAGGCTTGCAGGGGCTCACAGAGATTGAAGCAGCAATCCCACAGCCAGTATGAGACTGTTCTAGGTCCTCTGAAAATATGCTATGGTTGTTAGCTTTGTTTCTGTGACACTCCTAAAAGTGTGAGCAGGGTGTGTGTGTATGTGTGTGTGTGTACGCACATGTGCATGTGTGTGTGCGCGTGTGTGCATGTGTGCGTGTGTGTGCGTGTGTCTGTGCGTGTGTATGTGCGCACGTGTGCATGCGCGTGTATGTGTGCATGTGTGTGTGTGTGTGTGCGCGCGCACGTGTGTGACTCTTTCGCCTACTCTTGGGACCCTTTTCCTCCTACTTGGTTGTGAGGGTTCGTGCCTAGTCTTATTTTATCGTGTTAGGCTGTTCAGTGGATATTCCAGGCCTGTTCTCTCCTCAAGGGAAATGGAGGAGAGGTAGATCTGGGAGAGGGGAGGGGACTGGGAGGAATGGAGGAAATGGAAACTGGTTGGGATCTACTGTATGAGAGAAGCATTTAAAAAGTAACTTCTAGTTTAAAACTTACATGCACACATGCACAGACACACTTATACAAAGTTATGATTTGAGCAAAACATTTAAGATTAAATAAGATTAGTAGTATACAAATGACTTCAGAAAATTGAAAACAAACAAACAAAAAAACCAAAACACTACTATACACTTCATTCACTGAAACCAGAACTTACCCTGAAGGAAAGTTCAACATCACACAAGAATACTCATGTAAACTCGAAAGCCGGAGAAGCCGACCTGGTTGTGGGCATGGATGGTGCACTGGATTCCTATAAGTGCGTGCACAGAGGCACACATGGCTGTGGACATGGATAGTGCACTGGATTCCGATAAGTGCGTGCACACAGGCATACAGGGCTATGGACATAGATAGTGCACTGGATTCCGATAAGTGCGTGCACAGAGGCACACATGGCTGTGGACATGGATAGTGCAC
>NW_022196897.1:164723164-164733477 GCF_008632895.1 Mastomys coucha | reverse complement strand
GAGGCACACATGGCTGTGGACATGGATAGTGCACTGGATTCCGATAAGTGCGTGCACAGAGGCACACACGGCTGTGGACATGGATAGTGCACTGGATTCCGATAAGTGCGTGCACACAGGCACACATGGCTATGGACATGGATAGTGCACTGGATTCTGATAAGTGCGTGCACTCAGGCATACATGCACCACAACACATGTGTGTATTAGCGCATACATGAACACTCACGACAAATAAAAAGAGACTAACACTACTTGGGTTCACAACTTATTTAGCTGCAATAACCAAGGTGTATGATGTTGATAGAGAAGCAATAGGTTGAAGGAGCAGGAAAGAGAGTCTGGTGGCAGAGTCCCATACGTAGAGTTGACTAATTGTTGATGAATATGCAAGAGTATTCTGATGAAGAAATGTCTTTTCAACAAATGGTACAGGGGAAAAGGATAGTCAACTTTTAAACTAGCCTTGATTCATGATGCATACCATGAGTTATAACTAAAGATATGGCACAGACACAAATATAAAACCTAAAAGCCAACTTCTAGAAGAGAACATGAGGAAGCTCTTGTGACATTGGGGTTGACAAGATTCTTCTGCATAAACCAAAAGCTCTAGCCATGAAGAAAAGCAGTCTCAATCAGTCAGACTGGGTAGTCACTGCTCTTTCAAAGCTGGGGCATCAGAAGGAGACGGGCCTGGAAGAGAACGCAAGTGAAGCAGGGCTGTCTCAGAGGTAGCACATGTCTCTTAGGGAAAGAGGCAGTCTTGCTTTGAACATTGGAAAAATGTTTCAAGAGACAGAAAATGAGCAAATGAAAAAAATGTACATTTTAAAGCAACTTGGAAAGTTGACCATCTGAGACTAATGCCCACCCTAGAACAGATAAATTCACACTCATATGACCCACAGTTACGGGTGTGGGAGGAGCTTGGACTCTACACAGTGCTGGTGGTGAGGAGGAGTGTAAGACTCTTTGGAAAATACGTGTGTGCTTAAGAGGGTACATATGCATGTGTGTATATGTACCTAGGCATGAGAGGCCAGAGGGCAACCTCAAGTGTTTTCCTTAGTCTCTCCTCATCTTGTTTTATGAGACAGGATCTCTCACTGAACCTGGAGCTCACAGAATGTTCTAGACAATCTGGCTACCCAGGGATCCTCCTGTCTCTGTCTTCCCGGAGATTAAAGGTACACACGCTACCACACCCAGATTTTTTTAATGGATGCTGGGATCATAACTTGGGTCATAGAGTGTGACGGGCAAGCAAGCGGTCTACCCATTGAGCCATCTTCCCAGTCTCTGTCTGTTTCCTTCAACCACTAAACACCTTTGTACAACCCAAAGATTCTACTCTTTGTATTCCCCCAAAGAAGCTTAAGTGTGTAAACATGAAGGTTTGCACACAAGTAGCTGCCTGGGCTGGGCCCATGTAACTGCATGCCAACCAAGTGTCCATCAGCAGCTGCTATAGCCACACAGAGGCTAGAGACCAGTCAAGTACTCAACAATGGACAGTGGGCTACTGATTCCTCTATAACCTTTGTTTGTCTCAGAAGAACTCAGAAGAAGCCAGATGGAAACATACTTCTTCTCTGTGCCAAAAATAATCTAGAACCCCCACCCACCCAAGAGGAAGAATTGGGCAAGTGGATGTGCTTCAGAGAACATGGCTCTCTACATGCCTATAGTCAATTAAGAAGGTACAACAGCCCAGACGTGACTAAGCTCTGTCATTAGGAGTCCTGGAGCAAACCTTACACAGAAGGAACCCTGATGTAAAAATCCTGACTACAAAGACCTACAAGATGGGCTTCCCTCCTGAGTCTACCCAGGGAAGCTTGCATTCCAACCTCATGAAATTCACACAAATCATCCAGATACAGCTTAGTTTCTTGGTTTGTTTGTTTTTGATTTTTAAAAATGAAATACTACAACATTTAGAGAAAACAGAATAGCTTTATGACTTGAGAGAATTTTTTTAAAGATTTATTTATTTATTTATGTAGTGTATGAGTATGCTGTAGCTGTACAGATGGCCGTGAGCCATCATGTGGCTGCTGGGAATTGAACTTAGGACCTCTGCTCGCTCTGGCCCTGCTCACTCTGGCGTAATACACTGTAGCTGTCTTTAAACATACCTGAAGAGGGCATCAGATCTCATTACAGGTGGTCGTGAGCTACCATGTGGTTGCTGGGATCCGAACTCAGGACCTTCGGAAGAGCAGTCAGTGTTCTTACCCACTGAGCCATCTCGCCAGCCTGAGAATTTTTTTTTAGGCTATCACACAGTTCTGGGCTCAGTGTGCACATGTGTAATGCTATGTCACAAAGCATACATACATGCTTTGTGCCCATCTATGACCCTCCACACATGCATATGGATTTTACATATATAGAGCCACAAGATACAAGCAAGCCCATAGTCACAGAAACTTGACTGAGATTCCTGGGCATGGGGCGCAGATGTCCTGGGGAAGCCAGAGGTGACAACATTACAGGGGGGAGGGTACAGGAAATGGTGGGAAGCCATGCTGTTTCAATTGTAGTAAAGATGCACAAATACTGTTCACACCTTATATGGCCAATTACATCTCACTGAAGTTACATTAAAAAGTGACTCAAGACATCCTCACATGTAGTTCTGACAAACTTTAGCAAAACCATGATTTGGGATGATTTTTGTGTACTTCTGCTCAAAGGTTCAGCCATTGCCTTGGGTCACCTGTGGTTCCTCTCCCAGGTTCTCCAGGGTGCACACAGTCTGTGCCCAGGCCTGCTTCCTGCATTCTATACCTTCTCCCTCACCTACACTGCTACAGAGACTTCCTCTCACTTCCTGGCGTATGTCTAGGCCTGTCTAGTCTTTGTACCAACTGTTCCTCATGCTCATAATTCTCCCTGCATGGCTGGTTCTTTCTCGAAACACCTCAGCTCCTGCATCATCACCTGGGGGCTACCATGCTATGTGGAATGAGCCATTACTCTCAGGCTCATCAACTAGGTGGTATCTACCACACCACTTGCCCTGCTTGGTAATTTGCTTGCTGTCCTGTGTGTTGTCTGTAGTACTCCTAAGCTATGGACTCCAAGAGAGAAAGGAATTCTATTTGCCTTCGTCACTTGATCATCAAGGCCCAAAACAGGGCTGGGTATATATATAGAAGATGCTCAGATGAATTGATGGAGAGAGGGTGGGTCTAGACCTGTCCATTCTTCCTAGAGCTGTAATCTGCTCCCAGCTGCACCTAACACCACCACTAACCCCAGTCACCATCATGACCAAACTGGCACCTTAGCCAACATGGCTAGCAGCTCTCTCTAGAGAGAGGACAGAAGTATTGGATCAGCTAAGGCTGGCAGAAATGAAAGGCTCTCCCAGCTAGTCCTGTATGGTGGGGGATATGGGAAGGAGCAAAGAAGATAGGAGACTGGTCTCACATGACCTCATCTGCAGGAGGAAAACTCTTACATATGCACCTGAATCTGGATACACATTAAAGGTGCCCCGTTCCGTTCCTCCATGGCAGGTAAGAGCTGGACCCTGGAGAATCCCCTGGGGAGGGAGCTGTACTTGGGCGATGGAATTGGAGGAGGTTTAAACTGAGGCACGGTTGGCTTATCACCTGTTCTCCCATAAAAGCAGACATGTCATCAGATGGCTCCCAGTCTCTCTGTTACCTGGCAGCTCTCTTTAAGATCAGGGTTCCCTAGAGAGCAAGACAGGGAGTGATTTGTCTCCACATGGAGCTGCAGCCAGGCCACTCCTAACCATCAAGAGGGCTTGCTCCAGCCACTGAAATAAAGCTGTCCCCAGCTAACAAATGAAAGGAGACTGGAGCCAAGGGACAACTGTTCTGGGCAGTGGCCATCGGAGAGCAGAGTGAATCACCTTCTGCCTCAGAGGAGCATGAGCTCTGCTTCAGATACAATATGCCTGTGCACTGGGATGCTGCAAATGTTTTAAACTGACAGTAGACAGGAGAAAAGTCACTTTTGTCCCAACCTGTACCTCAGACCCAGGCTGGCATGAGTACCACTTTGCAGAAGTGCTGCACCTGGATGTTTACTCTGGCAGTGACACTCAAATAAGTGGGAATTTAGAAATTAAATGTGTTTTGTGTATATACCTGAGCATGTCTGTGTACCACATGCATGCCATGCCCTGGGAGGTCAGAAAGGGTGCCAGAGCCCTCAAGATAGAAGTTCTGAGCTGCCTGTCTCGAAACAATAACAACAAAAATGCTATTTGGGTTGTTGACTTGAATTTCATTTAAAATAAACAAGGCTGTTTAATGAACTTTGGTTTGGGATTAAGACAGAATTTCCAATAATTTCTGGTATGGCCCTAAATACATGTGCTATTTTGCGAACTCAATATTTAAGCAAAGCAGCACTCTTGGCATTGATGACTATAGAATCAAAACATTGGTTAGCTCTGGAAACACTGAAGAGCGCCTGGGCATTGATGACTATAGAATCAAAGCATTGGTTAGCTCTGAAGACATTGGCATTGATGACTATAGAATCAAAACATTGGTTAGCTCTGAAGACACTGAAGAGCACCTGGGCATTGATGACTATAGAATCAAAACATTGGTTAGCTCTGAAGACACTGAAGAGCGCCTGGGCATTGATGACTATAGAATCAAAACATTGGTTAGCTCTGAAGACACTGAAGAATGCCTGGGACCTGCAGAGTCAAACTCGAGCTGAGCCTTAGCGATTCCTGCAAATGACATCCATGTCACCAGTGTGCAGCCGTGCTTCCCTCTTAATAAATGGCAAGATGGCGATGTGTGCACCAAAGAACTGCTTTAACCAGTGAGCATACTGTTTGTATACCTGTTTTGTAGTTCTATATGCCTAGGGTTATATAAAAACTTCTCAGATGAAAAGGAGTTGTCAGGGGAGGTGCATTAGGAGTCCTGGGTCTAGCAGTATCTCCTTGCCATACTTGTCAGCTGCACAGGGGAGTCCCTGTGAGCCTCTTAGCAGCACTGAGAGCTCCACAAGCCCCCATCAGATGTGTGGAGATGTGCGTAAACCACATTAACAGCATAAAGACTTCATCTTACAAGTATGTTCTCATCAGTGAGAACATGTCATGGGGTTGGAGAGATGGCTCGTGGATTGAGAGCACTGGCTGCTCTCTCAGAGGAATCAGTTCGATTCCCAGCACTCACGTGGTGGCTCACAACCACCTGTCACCTCTGTTCCATGGAGTCTGAGGCCTGTTTCTGTCCCCAGTGGGCACTGCACATATTTGGTATACTTACTTATAGGCAAATACTCATATACATAAAAGTAAATTAGTCACTAAGAGAAGTAGCCTGAGGGAGGAGAGTTTATTTTGGCTTGTAGTTTGGTAAGGGGACAGTCATCACAGCAGGGAAGACATGACAAGGGGGCTGTGAATGCAGCATGAGCCTTAGGTGGATCCTTCTACAGAGCCTCGGGGAACAAGGAGAGGTGGGTGTCTGCTCACCAAGGTCCTCTGTTCCCTCCTTTCCTCCTCCATGTTTAGGATGGGTCCTTCCTCATCAGCTAAACCTCCCTGGAGACAACATCTAGGTGTGTCTGTGAAGATGTCTTTTAAGTGATTCTAAATCCACTCAAGGTGATGACAAAGATTAACCATTGCACCACATAAATCTGTTAGCTGCAAAGAAAACTCAATAAGTACCTATTAACTGTCAGAAGGCCTCTCCTCGACATCTGAAGCTGAGCACACACAGCTCAATAGACATGTGTCAGCTTCAGAGAGAGCACCATGGATTGAGTTTATGGCAAAGACAGAATAGCGTAAGCCCTGACAACCTCCTCAACACCTGTTACCAACCTCTGCTTCTACAACAGCAATGATGGGCTTCAAATTCTCTCAGACAGTCATTACAATAGAATGGCATCTGTGTGAGAAGACGGAGCCCAGATAGAGACCCGTGAGGTCAGCTGACTCCCTGGAAAGGTGCCAAGAACACACAATGGAAGAAAGGACATTATCTGTGACAAACAGTGGCCAGGGAAAGTAGATGTCTGACCTGAGGTACCTCATCACACACACACCAGCTCCTGCCCCACACCTCTCCCTCTTACCTCATCACACACCAGCTTCTGCCCCACACCTCTCCCTCTTACCTCATCACACACCAGCTTCTGCCCCACACCTCTCCCTCTTACCTCATCACACACCAGCTCCTGCCCCACACCTCTTCCTCTTACCTTATACTATAATGAAGAGCAACATGGACAAGTGGAAGATGTTAACTTAAAAATTGAAACTGCAGAATTATAACAAGAAAATACTAGAGAAAATGCTCCACAGCATTGTGGGTAAAGATTTCCTGAATAAGACCAAAGATCCAAGTGTAAAAGGAAACAATATCCCGTGGGATAGCATCAAATCAAAATACTTCTATGTATCAATGGCAAAGGGCAGCGTAAAGAGACCACACCCCTGAGGAGACCGAGTGTGCAAGCCCTCCACTAGACATGAGGTCAATACCCAACCTGCAGAAGAAGTTCCCACCAGTAGCAAGAAGACAAAGGCTCCACTTTTAAAATGCAGGAAAGGACAAATTGAAAATGAACCAAAAAGGGCCGAGGACATGACTCAGTAGGAAAAGCGCTCAGTCACATAAACCTGAGAAATGGAGTTCAGCTCTCCATCACACACAGAAGAAAGCAAGGTGTGGCCTCATGCTCCTGCAGCCCCAGCACTGGGAAGGCACAGGGAAGATCTAAGGGGCTGCAGCTCAGCCAGTCTGCCTGACAAAAAGACTTCATCTCAAAAGAAGTGGAGAGCAACTGAGGGAGATGCCAACATCCAGCCTGTAGAAGCACACATGTATGCATACACAAAAGACAGACAGACCTCCACAATGGACAGACAGTCAACTGACACCACCACACATGAAGAACGTGAGTTACATCACAGGAGATGCCAACCCTCACCTACCAGAAATGGCTGCTGGAGAAAAGGGAGATGGGAATGAGGGTTGGTCAGGAGAAAGATGCTTGTGCACTTGGTGGGAGTCAGATTAGCACAGGCAGCCTGACGCTTCTCAGGAAAGCACGCTCCAGCCATGTCACTACTGAGGATGAATCCAAAGGAACTAGAATCGTTGTTTCAGGGGCTGGATAACTTGGAGGTTAAGACCACTTGATGCTCTTCCAAGTCTCTGGCATCCATGTCCTACAGCTCACATTAGCCTGTAACTCCAGCACGAGGGGACCCAGCACCCTCCTCTGGCCTCATACATGGTATATGTAAACAGACACATAAATAAAATAAAAATATTTAAAACTCAGTGTGCCAGAGAGCTATCTGCTCACCTGTGCTTATGGCAGCTTAAGTTTACTAAATAGAAGGCAGAAGTTCAATCTAGGAATGAATGGATAACGGCAGCATAGGATAAAGGCAGAGTAGAATACTATTTTGCTTTAGCAAAGGAAATTTATTTTGTCTGGTACCATATTGGTGAACCTCGGAGAGCACCACGCTGAGCAAACCAGTACAAAGAGGCAAGCACCATGTGCTTTCAGAGATGTGTTTTAAGGTGTCACACCGATGGAAGTTTGGGGAGAATTGTGGTTATCTAAGGCTAGAGTATGGTAACATGGGGGTAGTACAAGAGATGCTGATGGACGGCAGGGTCTTTAGTGACCCGTGCTGTACACAAGGCTACAATAAGCTCCACGGTGTTTCAAAATGGTGAGAGGAGATTTTTAAATGTCGGAACTTCCTGTTACAATGGCTGAAGGCTTGATCATTCTGAAATGATCAAATATGGGCATGCGTAAGAACATCACACAGTGCCAATGCAGGGTCTATACAGTTGTCGTTTGTCACTGAAAACAAAGATAAGAGGTTAGGCCTCAAGAAGTGACCCAGTGGGTAAGGTGTAAGTACAAACATGAAGATCTGAGTTCAAGTCCTCAGGGACTGTGTAGAAAGCAGGACTTGTCCACTTATATGCCTGTGCAGTAAGGGGGGAGACCAAATGTCCCTGGGGCTTGCTGGCTGGCTGTCAGCCTGGCTCCAGGTTCAGAGAGACCTGTCTCCGAAAGTAATAAGACTGGAATACCAGACATGCCCATGCACATACCACACATACAAAGCCAAACAAATACAGAAAGACTTTGATTCTCAACTGTGGCTTGAGTGTAGGACTGGCTGCTAAATTAGTCAGTTTCTCCAAAGAAGCAGAGGTGACCAGATGCTTATTCACACTGCCCACAGAAATACATACACATTTGCATGCATGTGTATATGCAGATTCATGAGTTTATCATCAAGCACACTACTCATCCAGCTGTGTGTGGAGGGGGACAAGTTCAAAACTCAAAACCAGCCTACAGGGCTGGGAGCTCAGCAGGGCTAAGGTCACAGGACTGACAGAGCTCCTCCCCTGGGGAAACCAGACTTTATCTCTGAAGGTCTCCAAGCACTTTATAGTCTTCACACAACACCCACATCCTTGAGGACATCCCCTCCTGCCAGTCACCCAAGCATATGCTGTGCATACCTACAGCACATCTTCATAGTAGCTCATGAACATCTGATGATAAACCTCGAAGGATCCTCTAGCCAGGGGACACATAGGTACTAAGAAGGCTGGAAGCTACAATGGCCAGGCGCTGGGGCAGCCAACTTAGTTCCTCCAGGGAGGGGACATTTGAAGGTGGTCAGACAGCATAAGGGCACCGAGGTCGTATATAGCCTTTGCTGTTCACATCTCACCTCCAGTCACCTCTCTGGAAATCCTACCCCATGCTCAGGGGCTCTTGGAGGCAGGAGTTCCAGCCACTAGCACCAAGCAGGGCACCCCTGAGGGAGAAACCTACAAGCCGACTTTGAACTGCCAAGACAAGGACTAGATTCAAGGAGCCAGCTGGTTCTCTTCCCTCTGCTTCAAAACGAAGGGACAAAATAGAATCTGCCACATCAGGGCGTACTCCATAGAGGCAATAGATCGCACAAGAACTCTGAGTAAGGTAATCGGTAAGAACCACCAAGTATCAGCTCCAAAACAGAAAAACACTAAGGCGGTACTGTCTGTGACTGCCGCTGGATACCGAGTCCCACTCTGACCTCTGCTGCTTGGTGTTCAGCGAGGACAAACACAGCCTTACCCCTCATCTTCACCCAAAATGCCCACTGGGTAGGTTCTGAGAGAGAGAGAGAGAGAGAGAGAGAGAGAGAGAGAGAGAGAGAGAGAGAGAGAGAGAGAGAGAGAGAGAGAGAGAGAGAGGAACAGCGCCACCTGCTGGCCACAAAGCATGGATTTCCCAGCCCAGAGCCTCAGCTTGCCAGGACAGGTGAATTTGATTCCTGGCATTCACTTTACATTGTCCTCCCTGCACACAAAACCCGGGATTCAAATGACATACACTTTCCCCATGACCACAAAGGGCCATGCAGCCAGGGGAGGGTCATTTCCCTTTTATACCTGGGCAACAGTCGGAACCCATGAGCAGCATGCTCTGTGTAGTGTTGGCCCTGCTGCCTGCTCTTCTATTTTCCCTAGGAGTCCATCTCCAGTCATGGCTCTCTTTGCCCTGATGACCTCTGCAATGGGCTTTTAGGTTACATAAATACGGCTGGCTGGCCTTAATCATATCAAGTTGAAGACATGACATGTCTTCTCTGTATTATTTAGTTTTCTTGCGGCTGTGACAAAAGCCTGGCAGAAAACAACATAAGGCTTTATCTCTGCTCAAGGCCTGAGAGGACAACCCACCACAGTGAGGGCAGGTGTGGTGGGAAAAAGCACGAAGCTGCGGGTCGCATGCATCCACCGTCAGGAAGCAGAGGGAGGTGAAGGCTCACACACAGCCTGCTTCTCCCTCTACGCTCTTCATCCTCTGGGCCCTCAGCCTGTGGCATGGTCCTGACCATCCTGCATGGGTCTTCTCCCACCTCTGAAGAGCTAAGTCCCACTGAAAATGCCCTCCCAGGCTACGTATGGGGTTGTCTCAGTGAATCCAAATCCAGTGACTCTGACCTCGATGATCGACACTCAGAGTTTTTCTGTGTCCTACCTTTATAAATGCTGTGAGTCTAGGTGTGTAGATGAGTTTAGTTTAAAAGGCAATGAAGGTGGATTCACAGGCTCTTGTCTCCTCAGGGTTTCTAGGGGATGCTCATACCTCAGCGCTCACCCAGAGGTCTACTATCCAGGGGGAATGTCATTGACTGGATGTGAGGCTGTCACAGCTAGGTTAAGGGACACCACTGGCATCTGGTGGGTGGGGCTAACGGATGAGTCTCATGGTGGGTGGGGCTAACGGATGAGTCTCATGGTGGGTGG